>NC_050579.1:110570051-111170051 GCF_011100635.1 Trichosurus vulpecula
ATGTGCCAAATTCTATTCAGGCTCATTTTTTCCTCATTTTCTTTCTTCCTTTCCTCTCCTCTCATCTCCTTCCTTCCTTCCTTCCTTCCTTCCTTTCTTCTTTCTTTCTATCTTTCTGTTTTGTTTTGTGAAGTATCATTGCTTTTAGTTTTCTATCAACATCCTCTGTTATATTTTTCAATTGAATTTTTATTCAAAACTGATACTAATATCTTTCTCCTTGGTAAGGCTATCTGATACGTTCTGCATAAAGTAACTGTAATTGGAATCCTTTTAAAAAGTTTTTAATTTTTTAACGTTATGATAATTTCCCAAGTCATGTATCACACCTCCCGTCACCACACTAGAACACTACTTTGTACAAAAAGAAAAACTAAGCCAAACTGACTGGGTACATCTGCTTAAATATGGAATAGTCTGTACTAGTTCCTCTAACAATAAGGGGTAAGCATTTTTCATCATGCATTCCATAGGGACAATATTTCACCATTTAATTTAGTGTGAAGTTAACTGCCTTTGTCTCTTTGTTCTGTGACTTTTTTGCATCAGTTTAACCTCTTTTGCAAATGCTGATAGAGCCAATGACTTTTTAAAAACATTTTGGTCCATTTCATGTTTTACCAACAATAGCTTCTTTAAACCAGCTTAAGGGGAAGTTTCTGCAATAAAAAGAAATATCCTCTTATCTTTATGTTTTCTTCTAATTTTGTGTTTACTTTGACCTTCATTCTTCCCTGACTGCACACAGACAATTAATTTTCAATTCATTGTTACATTGGTAACTAGTTATTTCCATTCTGTTAAGATAGTCAGTTTCTTTCTGTATATGACCTTGCTTAGGGCACTCAATGCCTTCTGATTCTCTTGAATAAACTTCCCTTTGTTCTGACTTTTTCTCTCTCTCTGTCTCTCTCTCTCTCTCTCTCTCCCGCTCCCTCTCCCCATTTGATTCACAGAGACTTGTCACGACAATGAATTCCTGGATTCCTGGTCATCCTCTTTAGTACTGCTTGTACTTTCTCTCATAATACCACTTTTCAAGCCTTCTACACCTCTCGGTTCTCCTACTTCCTTTGTTGAGGGCTTTGACTTTTAACTTATTGAGAAAATTAAAACAATTAGCACTGAGCTCTCCCTTCTCTTTCTTCAATTCAAAATGCCTTGAATTTCACACACACACACACACACACACACACACACACACACACACACACACACTCACACTCCTCTTTTCCCTCAGTTTCTGACAATGAGGTGGTCCTTCTCCTTGCCAAGCCTTTAATCCCATTCCTTCTTTTTGAGTAGATCAAAAAACTCAGTAACCTCCCCTTCTAACCTTTGATCTCTGTATATCTTCTCATTTCTCTCCTATTGCTTACAAATACACCCAAGTCTTCCTCTCAAGGGAAAAAAACCAACCTTCTCTGGAACCTCCACCATCTCTAGCTAATATCCTATTATCTTTCCTCCTTTTCTCAGTGAAAATCCTAGAAATAGCTATCTATACTCATTACCACTATTTCCTGTTCCTTTACTCACTCCTCAACCATATGAGGATTCAACACCTAAATCTGGCTTCATCACTCAGTGAATGAATGATTATCACCTGGACCAGGGGTGCAAAGCCTGCAGCCTTGAGGCCACATGTGTCCCTCTAGGTCCTCAAGTGCAGCCCTTTGATTGAATCCAACTGGATTGTACTTGAGGACCTAGAGAGCCACATGCAGCCTCGAGGCTGCAGGCTCCCCACCCTTGACCTGGACCATTGACTCACAAAGTCGTCAAAGTGATTTTCCTCATACACAATAACCATGGTTCTCCTCTAAATTCCAATGGTTTCCTATTAACTCTAGGATAAAATATAAACTCCTTTATTGGGATTTTAAAGCCCTTCACAATACCTCAAACTTTCTTTCCAGCCTCAATATATATATAAAACTCTCCACTCCAAACTTTTGCATGATCAAACTTTCCTTTTCACTGTACCTCACACATGACCCTCCCCCTCTCATCTCTGTACCTTTTCACTGGCCATCAGCCCACAGATCTGAACACCTCTGCCTTATAGATTCTCTCCCTTCCTTCATAGCATAGCTCAAGTACCACTTTCTATGTGAATCCATTATGATCCCCCACCTGTTAATGCTCTCCTTCCTTAACTATTTGTATTTTGATTGAGGGAAAATGGATAAAGGAAAGAGACAAGCATTCATCAAGGTGCCTATCATGTGCCAAACTCTGTGCTCAGCACTTTAAAATATTATCTTATTTTATCCTCACAACATCCCTAGGAACTAAGTTTTACAGTACATAAGTACAATTTACAGCTGGAGAAACTGAGGCTGATAGAGATCAAATGACTTGCCCTGGGTCACACAGCTAATAAATGTCTGAAGCTAATGTGATGTTTATTTTGTATATCTTTACATAGGTGAATTTTGTTTTCTCTCAATAGAAATATAATGTGAACTCCTCAAGAAGAGGGATTACTTCTTTTCATTTTTGTTTGTTTGTTTAGGCTTTGTATCCCTAGCACCAAGCAGAGTGTTCATAACATAAACTCTCAGTAAATATTGGAGTTCATGTGTTAAACCTTTAAAGATTCTTCACCTACTGCTATAATCACAAATACCTGTACAGCCCTGCCTGGGGCAATGGGGCAGGGTAGGTGAGGGGCACAGGGGAAGTTGGAAGGAATATATTAGTCTTATCTATTCACGTCAAGAAGAGGTTTAGAAGAATAGTAGACAGTGGGCAGCTAGTGGGTGCAGTGGATAGAGTACCAGCTCTGGAGTAAGAACCAACTCATCTCTTCCTGAATTCAAATCTGGCCTCAGACACTTACTACCTGTGTGACCCTGGGCAAGTGTTTCAACAATTCGGCTAGCAATTGCCATGGGAGTGAAAAACCGACACAAGCCCAACAACAAGAATGCTGCAAGCCCAGGTTCTTTTGATCTGCTTTACTAAGGAAAGCAACGTTAAGGGGTTAACAATCTTACTTTAATCCAACATACAAACATCATTCACTCAGCTCAGAGGGAAAAGCCAGCACCCTGAGCTTCAGAGCAAATATAAACAGAACAAATAAGCACGAATCAACAGACAGATTTCTATCTGACAAAATCACAATATACAGTTACCAGAAAAGTATCAACATCAAAGCTGGGGAGCTCATAACAATGGCTGACCTAGCGTCACGCACCACTCCTTCTACAGCTCGGAGCTCCAAAAGAAAAAGCCAGCCTCAGGGTTTATATGTCTTTTGCAGGGTCAAAGGTGAGTCATACATGCAATTCACCTACGTGACCTAAAAATCATCACAAAAATGTGACTTAAACCCATATGGTCTAAAAGCCTCTGATGTCACAAACATGTCACTCAAAGCCATGTAAACTAGGCTTTCCCTTGACGCAAGGAAGTCATCAAGGACTCCTAATTTAATCAAGAAAACAAAGGCCAAACTCTTCAAGGGCACTTGGTTGAATAAGTGCTAAGAGTCCATCTTGATTCCCAATACAGAAAGTCACTTAATTCTGTTTGCTTCAATTTCTTCATCTGTAAAAATGAGCTGGAAAAGGAAATGGCAAACCATTCCAGTATCTTTTCCAAGAAAACTACAAAAGGGCTCACCAAGAGTCAGATACAACTTAACAAAACAGTAGACAGAGAGTCCATGTTGCCTTATCTGATCACAATATATTGGCTTTCTACCTCTCTGCCTTCCCTTACCAAATCCTGCTCTTCATCTACACTGAGACCTCCAATCCCCTGACCCCTCAGCTCTCTCTAGATTATCACCCCTGCACTAGCTACTCTTCTCTCTTCTCCATCTTGACCCTTTGGAGAGTTGTTTCAGTTGAATGATAACACCAGAAACCAGTCTAAATAAAGTTACAAAGAGAGAAAGAGGAAATAGAGTGAAGGAATGGATTATTTAGCTGGATTTCTCAAGGAGTTTAACTATGAAAAAGAAAAGATATAGAGGCAGGGATATGCTGGAGCATCCTGAACCTGCCCATGAGAGCCAATAGTTAAATTTTCAGTACGATCATTTACACTTCAGAAATCTTCAAATGCTACAAATCAGTGCTTGATTTATTATTTTGTTGCCATCTAGATTTAAGAAAGTGTGTAAAATTGCTAATAATGCCTATTAAACTTAAAAGTGTGTCTTGCATACATTTTTTTTCAAAAAGCTGGTTGTTAAAGATTGTCAATATACAGAATGATAGCAAGGGTAGTCAGATCATCAAGTGTCTTTTGGAGAATGGGAGAGAAATAGCCAAAGGAAGCATCTAGCAGACAGGGATGGATTGTAGATTGGTAAGGGAGTTGGGGTCTTAGAGGTGGCAGTCTTCCGGAGACAACAAGACTGAAGGAGATCAATTGTGCACATAGAGGAATTTGCCTTGGCAAGAAGAGCCACCTCTTTATGTGAGACTGGTGAATAAGGAGATAGTGACAAAAGGCATCTGAGTGATGGCAGATGTGATAGAAGGAAGAGAGAGTTCTCATAAAATACCTCAGTTTTTCCAGTGAAATTTGTCATAAAGCTCTCAGCTGAGGCGGCTAGGAAGCCATGAGAGCTTCCTAGAGGGATAAAATGGTATTGGTAGGGGGATGATTTGGTGTGATGAAAGGATGGAGCTGGTGGCAGGAACAGAGAAGTCCAGGGGCCTTCCTGAGAAGCTCTTCTGGGGACAGGGACCAAGATCTCTGAAGACTATTTTTCCCCAGGCTCTTGTTGTCAAGGTGTAAAATGCTCCCATACAGTTGTCACCAAGAGGAAGGAGATACCCTGAATCTGTATGGCAGACAAGCAACATGTATCTGAGGCTCTCCAGTGGCAAATCCTCTTTTTAATATCAGTGCCCTGAGCTTCCAAGCTGACTACTTCCCTAGTGTAAATGTACACAGCCAGGGATTCTTTTCAGATGCCATCTCCCAAAGTAGGCACTCACCCCTGAATACTTGATCAGGATGACCAAACCCTATAGAGGCAGAAAGAAAACACTGGGAGGTGGGAACTTAGACTCACCAAAACCCCTAGGATCTCATTGAAATGATGGGCTAGAAAAGACTGTTCTCTCTCCTAGTCATGTGCAAAAACCCTTAGGATCTATGCTCTTCTATTATAGAGAAAACTTCAGCATCACCAGCAGCCCTGTTCCTGATGATAAAACCATGACCTAGTTTGCAACTGTATGAGGAAGGAATTACCTAGAAGAGCACCCCCCCGCTGTCAGTTTCTGTGGGACTGCACACTGCCCCACGCTGTGCTGTCCACCTCACTGACTGCTAGACTGGTGCCATTTGGAGCTTTAGAAGGAACAGCTCATTACCCATCCCTGAAGATACCATCTCCCAGTGAGCTGATATGCCATTCCTATCCCCAGCCCTCCTGTATCACACTGTGGGCTTAACCCAAGAAGTGTTGGTGGTGGCAGTATAGGGATGGGTACCACTTAGCAAGAGAAACTGGCATCTTGTACATGTTCCATAGAGGACTGGGTAATAACAATGATGAAAAATATATTTATTATCTCCTATAGTCTCTTAGCCTCTCTGGAATCCATATTCTCTAGGACTTTTCAAGATGCCCTCTCCTGTTTGTCCTGTAGTCACCTAAAGGCTCTATGAACTAATGACTCACAGACAGGAGAATGGCTAGCAGTAACACCCGACTCAGGCCTGTTAGAAGTATCCTTCTCTTTCTAATACCTCATACCCCACATCTGTTTGGCAGCTCCTCTGTTTGTACAGTTGCCAGTCTGACCTGTGGGGTATCAAAGTAATCCAGAGCTTTCCTGGTTTAGTCATAAGTAAAAATACTTTTTTCCCATTAAATAAACTGAAATATGGTTGAGTTAAAGAAAACTTTATTTGGAAGTTAAGGGGCAATGTTAACATCAAATAAAGTAATGATGAAATTTATAAGGATGCATAGGTAGACATTCTTCCCTTTAACTCTTCTGAATGTCCCACCCCCCAATCATGGGGCCAATGGGTCAAGGGAGTCAATAGGACTTGGAGCCATCAGGAAGGCACCACGGTGGAGTGGTGGAGGAGATGAGAGGGCAGCGGGCACAAAGCTACTAATAAGGTCTTATCATTGGTGTATAAGGATGGTTACACTTGTCCGTATCATCACAGCAAAACATGAAAACTGCCATAATACTCATTTTGATGTAACTTCTCTTGCAGTTCTTAGCAAAGTCGATTGAAGTATGAAAATAGAGCCACTCTGAGAAAGGAGAAAGGGTCAACTTTGAAGAGGCTTCCCCAAAGTCAGCCCATAAACTGGAAAGGGGAATTCAAACCTAGCCCATTACCCTTGCTATTTGTAACTTACAAAATACCTCCTCTGCTGAGCTGTTTGCTCCCTCCCACTCCCCTTCCCTATCTCCACCCCAAGTCTGTAGTCTTTAGAACAAGAAGAGTACATATGGTTCCTCTTAATGTGGTGGACTGGAAAGAACAGTGGACCGATGCTCTTCCACACACTAGTCGTATGATTTCAGATAAATCACTTTAATCTCTCTGGGTATATCTATGCAATGAGAATAAGGAAACTCTGAAAGTTGAAGTAGAAACCATTTTGGTTGTCCCCACCCCCAAGGGAACAGAAAAAAATAGGCTAGTCAACACCATACCCCATTTCCATGCCCTCTCTCACCCAACCCCCCCCCACACACACACACAGCCTGAGTAGGTCAAGTCAGAGGCAGCTCAAGCTGGTACTCTGGTTTCCTTACTGCCATTCTTGATTTGGTAGTGAACCTGGGTTTGGCATCTCATTAATTCACTCATAGAACATGTACTATCATTCACCAAACAGTGGGTATATACGTATCTGTTGCAGACATTGCAAATGAGAAGTGAATCTTCTCTTGAACTGAAGAGCCCTGCTTCCCCATCTTGGAGGTAACAGAGATGATATTATATTATTTCCTTTAGTTGCCCAACTCCTGTTGTCTCTTCTTCTTCCCACCCCACCCCACCCTGCCCTGATTTCATATTGTCTTGGACCCCCAGAAGGAGCTGGATACAGTGAGGGATGGGAGAAGAAACCTGAGGATTCCAAGGAGAAGGGAAGGAGGTTGAGGAAAACAGAGCAGGTGCTGGTTTTTGTATGATCCCTGCTCTGATATTTAGAATGAACTTCAGGGGAGAAAAAGGAGAACACTGATGGCAAGATCCCCAACATTCTGTCCCAGAACGCACCTCCCAAGAGGTAGAGCAGAGAGAGGCCCAGCAGGAACATTTTGTCCATCTTAGCCCTTGACTGCTTCCTGGCTTTTGAGACCAGAGAGGAACTCAAAGATAGAGTGACAAGAGGAAAACTCTTGTATTTCCCAGAATCTCTTAATTTTGTAGAACCCAGGGTTGTAGGCAGCAACCAATTGGGACACAGGAAAGGAGTGGGTGGAAAGTGAGCCAATAAAAATGCTCTCTGTAAAACTTCCATATTCCCACTTCTATTTTCTTCCCAAGGGTTTCTCACCAACAAAACCATAAGGCATCCCAGCTGCCTGTGCCCTTAGGCACTAGTTCTGCTCTAGGCATGGAAGAAAATGAACAAACATGTAATCAATCCATCAGTAAGTATTTAGTGAGTGTTTGCTTTGTACCTAGTGCTGTACTAAATTCTGGGAGGGATACAGAAATATGAAACTCAGTCACTGCCTTCAAGAAGCTTTCATTCCCTCTATGCCAAGCTGGAAAGGACTGTGGAGATTATGAAGTCTGGCTGAGAGATATTAAATGACTTTTCCCCAGGTTGTATATCATATAAGTGGTTGAGCAGTGACTAGAAATCAGGTGACTGGACCCTCAGTGATATTCTTATAACTACTGTGCCAATTAGGGAAAGATCACAATGGGGATGTCAGATCACACTGGGGGGTGCAGGGAGATTCCATGTGGTAAGAATGAAAGTAGGAAATAAGCATTTATGAAACCCCTACTGTGTGTTAGGCTCTGTACTAAGTACTTTACAAATATTGTCATTTGATTCTCACAACCTGGGAGATAGATTCTATCATCACCTCCATTTTACAGCTGAGGAAATTGAGGCAGACAGATGTTAAGTGACTTGGTCAAGGTTGTACTGCCAGTGTCTGAGGCCAAAATTTAAACTCATATCTTCCTGATTCCATATTGAACGCTCTACCCGTTGTACCACCTACCTAGCTATTATCAGGAGGATTCGAACTAGAACTTGAATTGTGAAGAGATTCATGAAGTGGAGTGGATAATGAGGGCATTCTGGGCCTTTATTCCCGGTGCTTAGACAATGCCTGGGACCTAGTAAGTGCTTAATAGACACTTTTTGTCTGACTGGTAACAAATGAGAAGCATTATAGGGGTTGGGCATCTTTTATGAATGGGCTACAGGGCAATCTTCATAACACACTCCCACGTTACTGGGGAGATAGACCTGTGAGGAGAAGGAATGTAGTCTGATGTTACCCGAGCTGGGAGCCAGGTCTCCAGGGATCCATTCTTGGTTCCAAGGTGGTGAGGAGGGGGAGTCGGCACCTCAGAAAAGGTACTCTTAGGACTACAGTGGGAGATTTGTGGAAAAAGAGACAAGATGACATATGAGAAATTTTTCCAGAGACAATCAGTGTATGCTTCTTGGGATCTTTTCAGACTTCCCAGATAATTCCTTGTCTTCCTTTCCTTGGTGGATATATGGACTGGCCTACACCTCAACTATTCTTAGCCAAGTAGAACTCAGCTAATTTCTGTACTGTTACTCACCTACAGGAAACTGGACATTTGATTCTGAACTTAATGTCCCATGACTTCTGTCTGATACTATCTCTGCCTGGAAAGGAACCTTCTTTCCTTTAATCTGCAATGTCACCTGAATGTTTAACTCCTCCCAACACACAGGAAGCTCTCAGAGGGATCTGTGTGTCAGAGGAATAAATGGGATTTTTTTAGCAGGCCTGCATGGACTGATGCGATATTAGACCATTGGTCAGATCAGCTGATTCAGGGATAATGCCCATATCAATAACAATTCTTTTTCCACCGTTAAAATAGAATTCATTTTGTCTTTTATTGTAATAATTGATGTTCACCATGACCAGTGCCTACTAATTATTTGCCTGAAGTATTCATGATTTAAAGGTATGAGGTTGCTGTATAATCTACAAGACTCTTTTATTCCTCTTCCTAGACAAGGCTTTCCCAGATACTTTTCTCCATCCTCACCTTTTCCCACCTTTGGCTGAAATCACCAAGTATCAATCAATTAATCAATCAACAAACATTTATTAAATACCTATCATGTGCCAGACACTGTGCTAAGAACAAAAAAGAGACAAAAGGCAGTCCTTGCCCTCAAGGAGCTTACAGTCTAAAGCATGTTTGACAACATGCAAACAAATACAAAGCAAGTTATATAAAGGCTAAATAGGAAATAATTAAGAGAGGGAAATTGCCAGAATTAAGAGGAGTTAGGGAAGGCTTCTTGTGGAAGGTGCGATATTAGTTGAGACTTAAAGGAAACCAGGGAGGTCAATAGTCAGAACAGAGGAGGAAAAGTTTTCCAGGTATTGGAGAGAGATGAAATGTCTTGTTCATGGAACATCCAGGAGGCCAATATCACTGGATTGAAGAGTACATGTTGAGGAGTAAGATGTAAACAGACTGGAAAGGTAGGAGAGGCTAGATTATGATGGTCTTTGAATGCCAGGGTACTTTGTATTTGCTCCTGGAGTCAACAGAGTTTATTGAGTGGGGAAGAATGATATGATAGGACCTGCATTTAAGAGAAAAATCACTCAAGTGACTGAATGGGGTATAGATTGGAGTGGGGAGAGACGAGGTGATGAAGGCCTGTGCTAGAATGGGGGCAGTATCAGAGGAGGAAAGAAGGCATATTTCAGAAATGTTGCAAAGGTGAAGTGAGCAAAAACTTGGATATGGAGGGGTGAGAGATAGTGAGGAATCCAGGATGACTCCTAGGTTGTTAGCCTGAGGGACTGGGAGGGTGGTGTTGCCATCTGCAGTGATAGACAGTTGAAGATGCAAGTTTGGAGGTCAGCAGAGATTGGGGCAAAAAACACAGATTTGAGAAGTTCCAGCAGAGAGATGATAATTAAAACCACTGGAGCTGATAAGATCACTAAGCAAAGTAATATAGAGAAAGAAAAGGAGAGGACTCAAGACAGAATCATAAAGGATACTTACAATTAAAGGGCATGATCTGGAGGAAGGTCCAGCAAAGGAGACAATGAAGGAACAGTCAGATAAGTAGGAGGAAATTCAGGAGACAGTGGTATTCAGAAAACTTACAAAGAGGAAAATATCAAGGGAGAGAGAGTGATCAACAGTGCCAAAGGCTGCAGAAAACTCATGGAGAATGAGAATTGATTTTTAGAAAGGCCATTGGATTTGGCAGCTAAGAAATCACTAATAACTTTGGAGAGAGTTTTGGTAGAATGATAAGGTCAGAAGCCATATTGTAAGGAGTGAAGAAGAGAGTGAGAGAAGAGAAAGGGAAAACACCTTTTGTAGACAGCCTTTCGAAGGAGTTTAGCAACAAAAGGCAGAAGAGATATAAGATGATTGCAGAAGGATCAAGTGAAGGTTTTTTCAGGATAGGAGAGATATGGGCATACTTGTAGGCAGTAAGGAATGAGCCAGTAGAGAGGGAGAAAATAAAAATAAGAGAAAGAGTGGGGATGACAGAAGGGGAATCTCTTGGAGAATATGAGATAGAATGGGATCACTTGAAAAAGGAAAGGAGTTAGCCTTGGTAAGGAGTAAGGTTATTTCATCATGTGAGACAGGGAGAAGAGAGGCATCTGAGTGATAGGAGATTAGGAAAAGAGAGAAGAGGGAGTGAATGGCCTCAATAATTTCTGTAAAATATCAAGCAAGATTCTCATATGAGAGAAGGGAAGGAGGGAGAGCCATGTGAGCCTTAAGAAGATTCAGAAACGTTGCTGTGCAGTGCTATCATGGGTTGATAAGGGAGGTATTGTAGGATTACCTAGAAACAGTGAGGGCCCAGTTGAGGTTATTAACATAAATTTGTAGTGCACCTGGTCAGAAGAATTACATGATTTTCTCCACCTTCTTTCAGCAGCATGTATATAGGCATGATGGTGATGAATGGTGGGAGTGGCCAGGAATGATCTGTTAGAATTAACAGCACTAGGGATGCAAGAGGAAAGGATGGTGTAGAATTAAATTGGTTTACCAGTGAGTCAAGATAGGGAGAAGAGGAGAGAGGAGCTACTGCAGGGGAAATGACCCAGGAGAAAAGAGATTAGAGATCAGAGTGTGATGTTGTTTTGGAGGCAGCTAGATGGTGCAGTGGATAGAGTGCAGGTCTGGAGTTAGGAAGACCTGACTTCAAATCTGGCCTAAAACACTAGCTAGCTGTGTGACCCCAGGCCACTTAACCCAATGTGCCTCAGTTCCTCATCTGTGAAATCAGTTGGAGAAGGAAATGGCAAACTACTCCAGTATATTTGCCAAGAAAACCCCAAATGGGGTCCCAAAGAGTCAGACATGACTGAGATGACTGAACAACCACAAATTGCTGAGGATGAAATGGTAGAGAAATTCTGTGAAGAACTTTATAAGGCCCTCCATATTAAACCTCAGTAACTGATGGGTGGACAATATTTTGTGGGGGTCTCTTTACATATACTTAATGAATTGAAAACTAATTTATGAAATTACAACATGGCAGGGTGTGGTTCTTTGGACACTTGCCAGTAAAGACCATGATGGGCTGAGGGAAATGAGGCAGCAATCACATTTTAATTAAACACAATAGGTATGCAAGCAAAAAGCCCACAAAGGCAGAATCAAGCAGTGGACAGTGCTACAAAGCGAGATGGCAGTATGGGAATGAGGGATAGAATGGTGAAGGAAGGCAGGCAGCATGGAGAAAGGTATGGGGAGGGGAAGTGGCAGAGATTAACCTCATTTAATCATATATTAGAGTTGGGAGCACACAGCAGCATGGACCTGATGGAGAGTGCTGGGGGCAGGGGCAGAATTCGAGAGGGGATTTGGGGTGGGGAGGGGCAGACCAACTCCTATCTGTGCCTCCTTGGGGTTAGTTCATTTACATCTTTAAATCATCTCAAAATTATTGGTAAAATTTCAAAGTCATCTTCTCGAAGTTGTCAGCACCTTTTTGGTATTCTGCTGGTCTGGAATCGTAGATGACTAGATTTTGTCTTGAATTTACATATCATAGGACCAGAAACCCTGACCAGCGGCACCTAGATGGCTTACCCTGATTCAGCACCAAATGCCAGGATGTGAATGTTGGTTAATATATAAAACAATATGTAAATTATGCTCCTTTGATCTTTGGGACAATTTGTGTGTGACTTCCAGGTTCCCCTTTCCAGTCTTATTTCCTGCTATTGCTCCTTTATACTGAGTACTTATAAACTTACTGTACTGACTAGAAGGGAGGGAGTGATCAGGGGGACTAGAACAAGATACAGTTCTAACACATTTCTCATGAATTATACCTAAGTTTTGTCTTGTAGACATTGATTAATTAATCCATTTGGGGGCAATTGAGCCAAAGGAAGAGAAATTGATCTTTTGTAGTCAAGCCCCCTGGATAGCATCCTATCTGTTGAGCCTGAGAGTCTTCAAGGGGCCTGGAGCATGGGTTATGTATGTTAATGTTAGGAATGCTTGTATTACATTTCTCAGGCCCTTGGATAGTACAAAGGATACAGTGCTGGGCTTGGAGTCAAGAGGACTTATCTCCCTGGGTTAAAATCTGACCTCAGACACTTACTAGCTACCTGACCCTGGGCAAGTCACTTAACTCTGTTTGCCTCAGTTTCCTCATTTGTAAAATGAGTTGGAGAAGGAAATGGCAAACCACTCCAGTATCTTTGCCAAGAAATGCCCAAATGGGGTTATAAAGAGACTGACGTGACCAAAAATGACTGAACAACAAATTACATTTCTGCCTGGAACCTGCATTTCTCCAGCAAAGCTGGACCTGGACGTTATCATGACTTTAAAAAGACTGTTGGGTTTTGATTCAGAAAATTTAAGTTCAAATACTAGGTCTGCCAAAGATTGATTTTGCTACTGACTACATAGATGACCTGGGCAAGTTTTTTAACTTTTCTGAGCCTGTTTCCTCAACTGTGAAAGGATTAGTTGTCCCCTCAGTCTCTAAATTTGTGAACCTTAATATGGGTAGGATAATCGTATATAGTTGTTGTTCATACCTGACTCTTCAGGACCCCATTATGGAGTTTTCTTGGCAAAGATGCTGGAGTGGTTTGCTATTTCCTTCTCATGAGGATTAAGCTCTTTGAATCAAGAAACCTATGAATTATAGAGTGTTAAAGTTAATATTTGGGTAGGGGAGAGGAGAGGTAGAAAAAGTCAAATTTGCACCTGGAGACTGAAAAAAACCCTTCTGTTTTGCTGTTATTTAACCTAGCTTAAAAATGTGGCAACAGAGGTGACCAACTTTGATAGACTTAGCTTTTCTCAGCAGTGCAATGATCTAAGATAATTCCAAAAGACTCATGGTGGAAAATGCTATCTACATCCAGAGAAAGAACTATGGAGTCTGAATGCAGATCGAAGCAGACTTCTTTCTTTCTCGTGGTTTTTCCCTTATGTTCAGATTCTTCTTTCACAACACGACTAATGTGGAAATATGTTTAATTTGATTGTACATATAGAGCCCATATCAGATTGCGTACTGTCTTGGGGGAGGGGAGAGAGGGAGAAAGAAAATTTGAAACTCAAAATCTTATAAAAGGGAATATCGAGAACTAGTTTTACATGTAATTGGAAAAAATAAAATACTATTAAAGTAGAAACAAAAACAAAAAAAATGTGGCAGCAGCAAATGTGCTGTTTTAAACTCCACAAACGTCCAGTCATCCAGTCCAGTTGTCTTGCCATCTGGCTTGCTGCAGGAACTTTCAGGCCACTGGACCTTCAGAGACCATTCCCTGAGGGAATTAATCCTCTTTGCTTTGGAACTCTTGCCCTGGAGCCTGAGTAGTGCTGACTGGTGAGCGAGAGAATGCAAACTGACATGGCCCACTATTTTTAGCCAGCCCCCAACTTAAACCATGCTTGACTTCCCATCCAACCATTTACTGGCGCCATCTTCTTCCAGTCATCTATCCTATCCTTTCACCATCACCAGACCCCCAGAAAGCATGCCGTGGGGCGTTAACCCACTTAATTTTGAAACTCCTACTCTGAGACACAAACTGTCCCAATTGGTGAGTGTGGAATAACACAGCCTACTAATATCTATCCTGTCCCAGACCACAGCATGCTTCACATCCCTTCCTGTCCTGAGCTGTCCTCTTTCCATCTATTCTGTCACCACTCCTCCCTTTCAATCGCTTGCCCTGAGAACTACAATAAAATCAATACCCCTATTACTTCAGGAATCATTCAATTCTATCATATCTTCACTCACCAGATTGTAACAAGTAATAATACTTAATCTTTATGACCAATCAATGAATATAAGACTTCTGGATTTGATTTGTTTTAAAGATCTTGGATATAAGGGTTGTAGGTTATAATTACTACACATAATTTTATTGGCACACTTTACAATTCTAATGTAAGTTCTGTTATCTTTTGGGGAAGATAAATCCTATATGAAACATTTAATCAGCATTTACCTCAGGCTATAATTTAATTGTAAGTTAAAGAGGAGGAAGAGAGAGAATAAGTATGTCGATAGTGCCTACTGTGTGTCAAACATTTTACAAATATTATGTCGGTCAATTCTTACAACAACCCTGTGTTATTTCACCCATTTTTACATTTGAGGAAACTGAGGCAAAAAGAGATTAAGTGACTTTCCCCATGTCACACAGCTAGGAAGTATCTGAGGTCAATTTTGAACCGCGTATTGCATGACTTCAGACCCAGCACTCTATTCACTGTGCCACCTGGAATTTGAATTAGAACTTGAAGAATTCTGAAAAGATTCATAAGGTAAAGTAGAGGGTAAGGGCATTCCAGACCTTTACTTTTATCCCCAGGGCTAAGCACAGTATCCAGGACATTCGTTGTTGTTCAGTCATACCTGACTCTTCAGGACCCCATTATGGAGTTTTCTTGGCAAAGATGCTGGAGTGGTTTGCTATTTCCTTCTCATGAGGATTAAGGCAAATAGAGATTAAGCGACTTGCCCAGGGTCATAGAGTCAGTGTCTAAGACTGGATTTGAACTCAGGTCTTCCTGACTCCGGGCCCAGTGCTCTATCTACTGAACCACCCTGCTGTTGTAAATGACTTGCCCAGGTTCATAAAGCTAATAATTGTCCAAGGCTGGATTTGAACTCAGGTCTTCCTGACTTTCATGACTCCAGGCCCAGTACTTTATTCCCTGTGCCACCTAGCCATAGTATGTGTTTAATAAATGTTTGCTTCTTATTTCTTAAACCTAAATAGCTATTTGTTATATATTGCATTCTTTTCAATATGAGAGAGGGAAGTGGAAATATGCATTTATACAGCACCTACTATGTGCCAGGCACTGTGCTAAGCACCTTATAATTAGTATCTCATTTGATTCTCACAACAACCCTGTGAGCTATTATTATACCTCTTTTTTCAGATTAAAAAACTGAAGCAAACAGGGGTCACACATTTAGTAAATATCTGAGGTCATATTTGAACTCAGATCTTTCTGATTCCAAGTCCTACAACTCTATCTACTATGCCACCTAGCTGATGTTATAGACATCATTGCATATTCATTGGGGAAGGTACCTCTCACACTGGGAATCCCAAGCTCTTTCAGGGCAACATCATTTTCACTTTTTTCTTTATATCCCCAACACCTAGCACGTAGTAGGTACTTAACAAATGCTTGCTGATTGATATTTAAAAAATGTTTCCTCTATACGATAGTAGGACCAGGCAGTTCATGAGTGGGCATGATAGTAGTTGTACTGTTGGCTGGAAAGATAGTGACAAACATGTTTACCAATTTATTATTGTTTTAGTTGAATCTGTGTTTTATTAATTATAACAACAGCTACATCACTTGCAAATTAGTAACACGTATCATTCAGCCTTTAGAAAGTTATGTTTGCTTAATTATGGATTTGCAGACCTCCTGTATTAACTCTGGGAGACTCTCTATAACAGGTCATGAATCGGGCTTTAAACTTTATGCTCCACTTAGACTGATTATTCTGATAATTCCAGGGACTGGGCTTGGCAGAGGAACAGAATAAGCTACTGGTGAGTTCCTAGAAAATTTCTCTCCAGGCCAATCACTCAGACTTTACTGTTATTACAACAGGAACATGAAGAAGATTTGTCCTAGGTAATACCTAGCCTCCTCAAGGTTGAAATGGGGTCAAGGTAGGAGAATAATGATTCTATAAAAAAGAGAGAATCTAGTAAAAACCCAATGATGCAGACAAATCTATGAATTTAGATCTATTTTATATCATTTATCTATATTATAGAGCTCTATCTACTGTGGCTAGTTCACACAGGAGATAAACTGCCAGACCTGGAGTCAGGTGGACCTGAGATCAAATTTGACCTCAGATACTTAATAGTACCCCCTTCTCAGGGTGGTTTTGAGGATCAAAAGAGTTGTAAATACAGCAAATAGCTATAAAGTGCTTAGCATAGTGTCTGATACATAATAGGTATTATATAAAGGCTTATTTTCTTCCTTCCTTCCTTCCAAATGCAGAAATAGAAGTGGGTAGCAGGTATACAAAATGCCTTTTACTTTTTCAAAACTACTTGTAGAATTTAAAAGATGTAATAGTTGAGTATTTTATGGGCCCACTAGAAGCAATTTTTAAAGCTAAAACTATTTGTACAAGTCAGTTTAGAATTTCTTACTTTTCCCTATTTACTTCAACATCTCCAGGTCAGAACTGCAGTTCAATCATTGTGTACAGGATAAGAATAGCAATAATAAGGCACTGGACCCTGACTTCAAAGAAATCAAAGAAGCTCTTTGTCTTGCACCTAGGGAGCTCCAGCTTTTCTTCTTCCATGTACAAGGGGCTATATAACTTGCTTTATATGTATTTATTTGCATGTTTTCCCCCTGGTTAGATTGTAAACTCCTTGAGGGCAGGGCTATCTTTTACCTCCCTTAGCACTTAACATAATGCTTGCCCTGTAGTATAGATGCTTAATACATGTTTATTGAAGGAATGAATGAATATCAAATCATGACACATAACAATGTATTCTTTCAAGTTGAAGGATATCCACATCGATTACCACAGATAAGAGTATCACAATTAAAATATTTAGAAATATAAAGCTGCTCCAATTAGAGTATTTATTCTGAATTCTGATAAATTCCCTTAAAATTCCTTGACTGTCTCCCAAAGGGTGGCAAAATAGATATCCTCTCCCAGAGCAAGGACTAGGTATTTCTTCATAGAGGGCAATATTTCTTTATAGTCATCCCTCTTTCTGTTAAAAAATGGTTTTAACAAGAAGGCATTTTAACCCCATTTAACCTCACTGGATGAATTGTAAGGACATTCTGCAAATCCACAGTAACTCATTTAGTCTTGCAAGCTGATAATTTTCTCTCTTCTCCTAAAACCTAGTCCCACTATAACCATAAGTATACTTAGCACCAGTACTAGCCCAGAATATTATTTTTCTTGGAGAGAGCTAAAAGCAATGGAAAATAAAGCCAAGAACTCCAAACTACACCACAGCTACCACCATCCCCACCATCCATAAATAGAATGGAAGCCAGCATATTCTAAGAAACTTGCTCTAGAGGCTGAGGATTAAACAAGCGAAAATTCAAAGAAACAAGTCTGACAGCAACTTGACCATAAAATGTGGGTGCCTCTCTAGACTTGCATTTTATAGTGAAGTGGAAAACTATCTAAAAAGGAAATAACCTCAGAAAAGTAATTGAGCTGGATTTGAAGTGTGAAGTGTGAAAAATGGAAACTTAGATAATATCTCATAAAGAATGAGTTTTCTAGGGGTCTGGTAGACTTAAATTGCTAATCAGAATGAGGAAGTGAAATATTTCACCATGAGACTTGAATAAAAATTTGGGGTTTAGGTTAGTGGCATAAGAAGATGAGGATGGTGAGGAGTGTTTTGTTTTTGTCTTTGTATGCCCAATGCTTAGCATGGTGCCCTGTCCATAGTTGGCACTTATTAAAAATGTTTATTGAATTAAATAGAATGACTAGTGCACACCTGTAATCCCTGCTACTGAGGAGGCTGAAGCTGATGGATCACTTGAACTCAGGGCTTCCGAGTTGATGTGGGCTAAAGCCTTCAGGGCTGGTAGGGCTACCAGGCTGCCTAAAGGTGGAAGGGGAACCGGAAGGTTCAGGGTCAGTAAACACATCCACAGCAGAAAAAATGGAGCAGGTTAAAGCTTTCCAGCTAATTGGCATTGGGATTGGGCCATGAGTGGCCACTGCACTTCAATCCCAGGCAACCCAATTTCCCTCTCCCTACCTCTATCCCACAAAAAATGTTTTTCCAGCACCAAAAATTTTGCCACAGATGTTGCTACCAATCAGTTAAAAGCCTGGCTGTCAAAATTTCCCTTTTTGTTTGGGCTTCCATTTTTCATCTGGGAAAAAAAATTACTTTAAATTTTTTCATCAGGGCAGTGCAACATTATTTGTTCTCTCCTGAACCAATGAATTAGCCCCCAAAGGAGGATCTGCAGTATGTGCTCACAATGATCATATAGCCAATTGTAGAATTTACATGGTTTGAGACCTGTGGCAACTGAAAGAAATTTTGGCCCTTATGTTTGTAACAACAATGCTACTTGCTGCTACTGTGGCTGTGTAAGATCTGCTTTTCTAAGGAAAGCAGCTTTAAGGGGTTAACAATCTTATTTTAATTAAACATACATATACCATTCACTTAGTTCAGGGGGGAAAGCCAGTACCCTGAACTTCAGAGCAAATACAAACAGAAATTACAAACACATTAACAGACAGGCTTTTATCTGTCTGACCAAAGCATAATATATACATAGTTACCAGACGAAAGCACCAACATCTGGGTTTTCAAAGTTGGGGGCGGGGCTGTTTCAACAGCTACCTAGAGTCTCATCACCAACACTCTTTCAATGAGTGTGCCCCCAAAAGCAAAAATGCTAAGCTCTGAGTTTATATGCATTTCTTCAGGGTCAAAGAGCATCACAATCATGTGACTCAAACCCACGTGAATTAGGCCTTCTGGTGACTTAAATGCTTGCTCAGGGTCAGAGGACATCCCAACCATGAGCCTCAAACCCATGTGAACTAGGCTTTGACATAAACAGGTCATCGAAGGCTCCCGATTCAATCAAAGATTCCTAAGTGCTAAGAAGCATTCCAAAACAAAGACAACAAAAAGTCCACTTTGCTTGCCATTACATTTGAAAAGCAAAACTCATCAAAGGTATTTGATTACCTCAGCATTCCAAAAGAGAGAACAGTAAAAAAAAAAGTCTCATCCTAGTTACCATAACAATGTTCTAAGAAAAAGTCACAAATAATAATCCCAGGTAATGTTTTCATCCATTACAGTCTAGAATATGTTCCTTTAGTTAACTTGAGATATATCATGTCTAGAAAGGGTAAAGAAGGCTAAGATTTCAACCAGAAATTATCTTTCATATTGAGATATTTACATTTTATATGTTAAAATATGATTGTGAATTACCTAGATATACATGAAATACATTAGTGCTTTCTTTATCTAAAGTTGTGTTGCTCTGAAAAGAGTAATTTTGGAGCAGGCATTAAGTATGGTGCTGAAGGAGATGTGATCAACATGGCAGATGGCAGAATGTCAGATTCTGTCTGAAATAGTGGAGGGCAATTATTTTCCAAGAGATGTAAGCCTGTGTTGTCAAAATATGAATCCAAAATAAGTATCAAAGTCCTCTTACACCTTGTCACAGTAGGGAAGTGACACTGAATTCTCTATGACTCTTTTTGTAGAATATGTGTTTTGGTGGGTTCCGTCAAGCTGGAAAGGCTTCATGTGGCATTCTAATAACATACCATGTATCTGCTATATGAAAACCAGCCTAGCTAAATGTGCAGAGACTTCTCACCAAACAGTTGACCACCAAATGATAGTTATTTTAGCCACGATGATCCTGGCATCGTGGTATAGTGAAAGGAACACTAAATGAATTTGGAGACAGGGGAACTGGATTCTGCTATTTAATAACTGTATAAAGAAATTGAAGTATGTAGTCTCTGGCTCTTCAAACTCTATATCAGTAATAGTCTTATGTACCTTCCTTCCCCTTCAACAGAGATGCTGATGTAGTAGTAAAAGAAAAGGGGACCAAGGATGCCAAGGATGACATAATTATTAGGCTGTCTGCAAACATTAATGGTTAAAGCTGATAATTGTGAGATAGAGTGTCTTATTCCAAGAAACAGCAGACTACTGTCATTGCACCGTACATTATGTAGAGACGTATAAGGTATAAAAAAGAGTGGTAAGTTGTGGGATGGTGTTAGGAGGGAGAAATTATGGAGGGTTTTGGATTCCATAGAGAGTATTTTATATTTGATCCTGGAGTAGATTGTAGGGGAGGAGGGTGATATGGGCATATTTGTACTACTTTAGGAAAATAACTTTGACAGTTGAGTGGAAGATGGACTGTGGTGGGGAGGCCCTTGTGGCAGGGAAACCAACCAACACACTAGTGAAATAGTCCAGGTGTGAGATGATGAGGGCTTGGACCAATATGGGGGTAGTGTCAGAGATGTTACCCAGGTAAAATCGACAGGCCTTGGAAAAAGATTGGCTTTGGAGGGTAAGAGAGAATGAAAAGTGAAAGGATGACACCTAGATTGCAAACCAGGAAGAATGGGAGAATGGTGGAACCATTATTGACAGCAGCGGATTATCTTAGTTGAAAGATATAGAAATCTTATTTACTTTATTTGTGTAATTCCAAGCTGCTTTGCATAACAGTTGTACCAATTCATAGCTTCCACAAGAATGCATTAGTATACCTATCTCTTTTTTTCTTTTTTTTTAATTTAATATGTTTAGTTTTCAGCATTGATTTTCACAAGAGTTTGAATTACAAATTTTCTCCCCATTTCTACCCTTCCCCCATTCCAAGATGGCATATATTCTGGTTGCCCCATTCCCCAGTCAGCCCTCCCATCTGTTACCCCACTCCCCTCCCATCCCCCTTTCCCTTCTTCTCTTGTAGGGCAAGATAAATTTCTATGCCCCATTGCCTGTGTATCTTATTTCCTAGTTACATGCAAAAACTTTTTTGTTGTTGTTGTTTTGAACGTCTGTTTTAAAAACTTTGAGTTCCAAATTCTCTCCCCTCTTCCCTCCCCACCCACCCTCCCTAAGAAGGCAAGCAATTCAACATAGGCCACATGCGTATCATTATGTTAAACCCTTCCACAATACTCATGTTGTGAAAGATTAACTATGTTTTGCTCCTTCCTAACCTATCCCCCTTTAATGAATTTTCTCCCTTGACCCTGTCCCTTTTCGAAAGTGTTTGTTTTTGATTACCTCCTCGCCCCGTCTGCCCTCCCTTCTGTCATCCCCCCTTTTATATCTTCTTCCTCCCTCTTTCCTGTGGGGTAAGATACCCAATAGAGTGGGTATGGTATTCCCTTCTCAGGTCAAATCCAATGAGAGGAAGATGTTCTCATTCCCCCTCACCTGCCCCCTCTCCCCTTCCTACAGAACCACTTTTTCTTGCCACTTTTATGCAAGATAATTTACCCCATTCTATCTCTCCCTTTCTCCCTCTCTCAATATATTCCTCTCTTATCCTTTAAATTGATTTTATTTTTTTAGATATCATCCCTTCATATTCAACTCACCCTGTGCCCTTTGTGTGTGTGTGTATATGTATCTATATATCTATATCTATCTATATCTATCTATCTATATATATATATCTGCATACATAGACGTACATATACACACATGTATACATATATATATGTATACACACATATATATATGCATATTCCTTTCAGCTACTATGATATTGAGGTCTCATGAATCATACACATCATCTTTCTATGTAGGAATGTAAACAAAACAGTTCAACTTTAGCAAGTCCCTTATGATTTCTCTTTCTTGTTTACCTTTTCATGCTTCTCTTGATTGTTGTATTTGAAAGTCAAATTTTCTATTCAGCTCTGGTCTTTTCACTGAGAAAGCTTGAAAGTCTTCTATTTTGTTGAAAATCCATATTTTGCCTTGGAGCATGATACTCAGTTTTGCTGGATAGGTGATTCTAGGTTTTAATCCTAGCTCCATTGACCTCCAGAATATTGTATTCCAAGCCCTTCAGTCCCTTAATGTGGAAGATGCCAGATCCTGTGTTATCCTGATTATTTTTCCACAATATTCAAATTGTTTCTTTCTGGCTGCTTGCAGTATTTTCTCTTTGACCTGGGAGCTCTGGAATTTGGCAACAATGTTCCTAGGAGTTTTCTTTTTGAGATCTATTTGAGGAGGCGATCTGTGGATTCTTTCAATTTCTATTTTACCCTCTGGCTCTAGAATATCAGGGCAATTCTCCTTGATAATTTCTTGAAAGATGATATCTAGGCTCTTTTTTTGATCATGGCTTTCAGGGAGTCCAATAATTTTTAAATTATCTATTCTGGATCTATTTTCTAGGTTAGTGGTTTTTCCAATGAGATATTTGACATTATCTTCCATTTTTCCATTCCTTTGGTTCTGTTTTATATCTTGATTTCTCATAAAGTAACTAGCTTCCACTTGCTCCAATCTAATTTTTAAGGTAGTATTTTCTTCAGTGGTCTTTTGGACCTCCTTTTCCATTCGGCTAATTCTGCCTTTCAAGGCATTCTTCTCCTCATTGGCTTTTTGGAGCTCTTTTGCCATTTGAGTTGGTCTATTTTTTAAAGTGTTGTTTTCTTCAATATTTTTTTCAGTATTTTTTTGGGTCTCCTTTGATATCAGTGATATCATAAATAAGTCATTGACTTGTTTTTCATGGTTTTCTTATATCATTCTCATTTCTCGTCCCAATTTTTCCTCTACTTCTCTAACTTGCTTTTCCAACTCCTTTTTGAGCTCTTCTAGGGCCTGAGACTGGTTCATGTTTTTATTGGAGGCTTTTGGTGTAGGCTCTTGCACTTTGTTGACTTCTTCAGGATGTATGTTTTGGTCTTCTTTGCCACCAAAGAAAGATTCCAAAGGCTGAATCTGGGTGCGTTTTTGCTGCCTGGCCATGTTCCCAGCCAACTTACTTGACCCTTGAGTTTTTCATCGGGGTATGACTGCTTGTAGAGCAAAGAGTACTTTGTTCCAAGCTTGAGGGGATGTGCTGTTGATTTCAGAGCTATTTCTATATAGCCAGCTCTTCCACCCCAGCACTCCTCCTTCCTCAAGAACCACCAACCCGGACCTGATGCAAATCTTCAGCAGGCTCTTCACTCCTGCTCTGATCCACCACTTAATTCCTCCCACCACGTGGGCCTGGGGCTGGAAGTAACTGCAGCTGTAGTTCTGTAGCTGCACCTCCCCTGCTGCCCCTGGGGCGGTGGCTGAACTGCAAACTCTGTCCCCTGCAGCTTTTCCCACTAACTTTCTCTGTTGTCTTTGGTGTTTGTGGATTGAGAAATCCGGTAACTGCCACAGCTCACTGATTCAGGGTGCTAGGGCCTGTTCTACCCAGCTCCTGTTCTGGCTGGTCTTGCTGCTTCCCACACTGAGCTCCACTCCCCTCCACTCCGTGTGCGATAGACTTCATCCAGCAACCATCCAGGCTGTCCTGGGCTGGATCCCTGCTTCCCTCTGCTATTTTGTGGGTTCTGCAGTTCTAGAATTTGTTCAGAGCCATTTTTTATACGTTTTTGGAGGGACGTGGTGGGGAGCTCACACAAATCCCTGCTATCCAGTGGCTCCACCCCTGGAACAGCCTCTATGCCTATCTTTTTATAACCCTCCCAACACTGAAATCTTGGCCAACTTACTGGGTATGAGGTGAAAATTCAGGATTGTCTCAATTTGCATTTCTCTTATTATTAGTAATTTGGAGCATTATTTTAAATGGTTGTTTGTTCATTTCTTTTGACCAACTGTCAACTGATGAATGGCTTTTGGTCTTGTGTATTTGCTAGTTGCCTACATCTCTTGGATTCCAAACCCTCATCAAATATACTGGATACATTTTTTTTGCAGTTGACTGCTTCCCCTAATCCTAGGTACATTAATTTTGTGAATATAAAAAGCTTTCAATGTCATGCAATCAGAATTATCTTTTATCTTATGTAATTGACCCTTGTTTCTCTAAGAATTCATCTCCTATTCATAACTGCTTCTCTCCTAATTTTTTATGGTATGATTTTTAATATTCAAGTCATGAATCCATTTTGAATTTATTGTAGCATATGATATAAGATAATGGCTTGAGCTAATTTCTGCCAGACTATTTCCCAGTTTTCCCAGGAGTTCTTGCCAAACAGAAAATTTATTCCAAAATATTATATATTTTCAAGTTTGTTAAACACTGGATCATTGAGTTTCATGTTTCTGATCTCTCTCATATGATTAGCTCTATTAATCTACTTTTCTATTTTTTTAATCAGTACCAAATAGTTTTGATGATTTTTGCTTTATAATAGAATTTGTTATGAAAGTGGTATTGTCCCTTCATTTCTACCTTTTCTCATTATTGTCCTTGATATTCTAGATCTTTTGTTCCTTAAAATGAATTTTATTGTATTATCTAGTTCTGTTAGGTGTCTCTTTGGTAGTTTGATTGGCCTAGCATTAAATTTGTTAATTAACTTTGGTGGTACTGTCATTATATCAGAAAGGACTATCCCTGAGCACTAAATATTCTTCCACTTATTTATATTGTTCATTATTTCTTTTTTAAAATACTTTTTAAATTTATTTTTTAAATTTATTATTCATTCACTTTTAATATTCTTTTATTCTTAAATTTTGAGTTCCAAATTCTCTCCCTCTCTTCCTACCCCTCCCCCACCAAATCAAACAATATAATATCAATTATACATGTGAAATCATACAAAACATTTTCATGCTAGTCCTATTGCAAAAAAGCAAAAACAAATTTAAGAAAACAAGAAAGTTATACTTCAATTTACACCCAGAGTTCATTAGTTCTCTCCTTAGATGTGTATAGCATGTTTCTGTCATGAACCCTTTGGAACTTTCTTGGACCATTGCATTGATCAGAGTAGCTGTCTTTCATAGTTCAACATTACTGTGTACAAAGACTTCCTGGTTTTTCTTGCTTCACTGTGCATCAGTTCATAGAGGTCTTGTCATGCTTGTCTGTTTTTCTGTTTCCTGAAACCACCCCCTCTTGTCATTTCTTGTAGCACAATAATATTCCATCACAATCTTATGCCACAACTTGATTGTGGCATTCCCCAATTGATGAGCATCCCCTCAATTGATGAATATCCCCTCAATTTCCAACTCTTTGCCATCACAAAAAAGAGCTGCTATAGATACTTTTGTACATTTAGTTCCTTTGCCTTTTCTTTGATCTCTTTGGGATATAGATCTAGTAGTGGTATTACTGGGTCAGAGAGTATGCACAGTTTTATAGTCCTTTGGGCATAGTTCAAAATTGTTCTCCAGAATGATTGGACTAATTCGCAAGTCCACCAATAATTTATTAGTATGCCTGTTTCCCCATATCGCCTCCAGTATTTGTCATTTCTGATAGGTGTGAGGTGGTACCTCAAAGTTGTTTTAATTTTCTTTTCTCTAATCAATAGTGATTTAGAGGATTTTTTCATATGACTACAGATAGCTTTGATTTCTTCTTCTGAAAATTGCCTGTTAATAATCCTTTGATCATTTACCAATGGGAAGGGCTCTTATTTTTACAAATTTGATTCAGTTCTCTATATGTTTAAGAAATGAGGTCTTTATCAGGGAAACTTGATATTAATTTTTTTATATATTACATCATTGTCTATAATACCTTTTAGTACAGTGTAGTTTCCCTGATTTTCTCTTTTGTTTTTACTTTTGCTTTGTCTGAGATAATGATTGTTACCTCTGTCTTTTTTACTTTACCTGAAGGTTAATAGATTCTGCTCCAGTCCTTACTGTGTGTCTTTCTGTTTCAAGTGGGTGTCTTGTAAACAACACATTACTGGATTCTATTCTTTAATTCATTCTGCCATTTGCTTCCATTTTATGGGTGAGTTCATCCCATTCACATTCACAGTTATGATTACTGTGTATTTCCCTCCATCACATTTTCTTCTGTTTATTCTTCTCCTCTTTTTGTCCTGTCTCTCCTCAAAAGTCTGTTTTGCTTCTGACCACTGACTCCCTTAATCTACCCTCCTTTTTATCATCTCCCCCGCATCTCTTATCTCTTTTCCCTGCCATTTCCCTTCTTCCTTCTTTAAGCCAATTCTGATTTGAGTGAAGTTCAAGCATTTCCTGCCATCCTTTCTTCATTTTCCTCTCCATTGTAAAAGCTCTTCCTTGCACACTTCTTTAATGTGAGAAAATTTGCCCCATTCTATCTCTCCTTTCCCCCTTCTCCCAGTGCTTACCTCTTTGTCACCACTTCATTTTTTGAGATCATCCCAACAAAATCAACTCACACCTGTGCACTCTGTATATATAGATTCCTTCTAACTGCCCTAATAATCAGAGTTCTAAGGAGTTACATATATTCTCATAAGAATGTAAAAGTTTAATTTCGAGTTCCTTTGATTATGCTTTCATTTTTACCTTGTTATGCTTTTCTTGAATCTTATGTATGAATGTCAAATTTTCTATTCAGCTCTGGTCTTTTCATCAGAAAGCTTGAAAGTCCTCTATTTCATTAAATATCCACTTTCCCCCCATATGATTTTACTCAGGTTTTCTTAGTAGGTTATTTTTCATTATAATCCTAGTTCCTTTGCCTTCCAGAATATCATATTCTAAGCCCTTTGCTCCTTTAATGTGGATGCAGCTAAATATTGTGTCATTCTGCCTGTGGCTCCACAATATTTTAATTTTTTTCCCTGGATGCTTGCAATTTTCTCCTTGACCTGGGAGCTCTGGAATCTGACTATAATATTCCTGGGAGTTTTCATTTTAGCATCTCTTTCAGGAGGTGATCAGTAGATTTTTTCAATTTCTATTTTACCATTTGCTTCTAGAATATTAGAACAGTTTTCCTTGATAATTTTTTGAAATATGAGGTCCAGTCTATTTTTTTACCATGGCTTTCAGGTAGTCCAATAATTCTTAAATTATCTCTCCTGGATCTATTTTCCAGGCCAGTTGTTTTTCCAATGAGATACTAAACATTTTCTTCTATTTTTAATTTTTTTATTTTGTTTTATTGCTTCCTGCTGTCTCATGGAGTCATTAGCTTCTACTTGCCCAATTCTAATTTTTAAGGAATTATATTCTTCAGTTAGCTTTTGTACTTCCTTTTCCATTTGGCCAATTTTATTTTTTAAGGAGTTGTTTTCTTCAGTGAATTTTTGTACACGTTTTCCAATTTTTGTGTTTCCTTCACTAAACGTTTGACTCTTTTTTCATGATTCTCTTACATCATTCTCATTTTTCCACTATTTTCTTCTACCTCTCTTATTTGAATTTTAATATCCATTTTGAGCTCTTTTAGGAGTTCTTTGTGGGCCAGAAACCAATTCACATTTGTCTTTGCAGCTTTGCATGTAGACTCTTTAACATCACTGTCTTCTTCTGAGTTAGTATTTTGACCTTCCCCGTCACCATAGTTACAGGTCTATGATCAGGTTCTTTTTTTGTTTGTTTTGGTTTTCTTCTTGTGAGTTTTTTTTTCCTCATCTTTTTCAGCCGATTTTGTGACTTTTAAAGTTGGGCTCTGTTCCTGGGGCGTAAGGGGAACTGTTCCAAGCTTCTTGCACCTGGGGCTTGGCTGCTATTCCAGGGACTCAAGGCCTCACCACTGACCTGCTGTGCAACTGGCCTGCTGTACCAGGCCCATAGGGCCATGGGACCTTGATGCTGACCTGCAGAGAAGTTTGGGACATCCCACTGGCTTGCTGGGGTGCAGCCTGCTGCTGACTTGCCTGGTCACTGCCTACATTGGACTATATTTCCTTTTGACCTGAGTGAGACAGACCTTTCCTGCCAATCTAAGTTGTCTTGGTCTGGAAAATTGTTTTACCCCATCTTTTTGTTGGTCCTGCTACTCCAGAATTCACTTTGAAGCATTATTTTATAGTTGTTTGGAGGTGAATTTGAGAGAGTTCAGGTGATTCTTACCTCATTCTGCCATCTTAGCTCTGTCCCTCCTCACTTACTACTTGTGTTCCTATCATTCACTCTCCTTGGAATTATCCTCTGTCATTCTCTTCCTTTTCTCTCTTCTGACTCACCCAACTTCAGACAGCTCCACCTATGAAAATCCTAGCTATTCACCAAGACCCACACACCTTTCCTGATCTCTCTGGCTAAAAGCATTCTCTTCCTTCTAAAGCATTTAGTTTATACCTCTTATATCTATTTTATAATTTTTTTTAAAAAATGAATGTTTTAAAGTTGTTTTTACTTGTAATTGGGGAAAAAATAAAATATTTTTTAAAAAGAATTATTTTCTCCAGTGAACTGTTGTACCTTTATGCACTTGACCAATTCTGCTTTTTAAAGAATTCTTTTCTTCAGTGTATTTTTTTGCCTCTTTTACTACATTTTGCCAATTCTGTTTTTAAGGTATTATTTTCTTTAGTTTTTTTCCTGTTTCATTAAGCTGTTAATTCTCTTTTCATAATTTTCTTACATCACTCTACTTCTTTCCTCAATTTTTCCTCTATTACTCTTATCTCTTTCTTAATGTTGTGAAAATCAATGCTGAAAACCAAATATGTTAAATAAATAAATTGCATTTAATTCTCTAGAATTCTTACTGGGCTTGAGTCTAATTAGCATTTGTGAGGCTTTGCTCGTAGCTGTTTTCATATTGTTGTCTTCTTCTGAATTTATGTCTTGTTCTTCCCTGCCACAATAGTACGATTTTTACGCTCAAGTTCTTTTGTTGTTTGCTCATTTTTCTAGCCTATTTCTTGACTTTGAACTTTATATTAAAGTTGGGCTTTCTTCACCAGGAGGTGGGAAGCACTGTCCCAAGCTTCAGCCTTTTTCATGCTGCTGTTTTCAGAGTGAGTCCTGGGAGTGTGCAAATTTTTCATGTTTCCAAGGTGGTGTTATGCAGGGAGAGATGTGGTCACTCCTTTCCTAGTCTGTGCTCTGGTCTTTAACCAGAAGGGCCCCTGCTCCCCTACAGCTGCAGGTGATAGCATTCTTCTTGGCCTTGGAACTGAGACTAGGTAGTCCCTGATCCCTAGTAACTGACTATAAGAGCTCCAGCACCAGCTGCATCTGGTGTTAGCAAAAGGTTCTCTGTCACCTTTTTCTGACCAGTTGTCTGACCGCCATACTGTCTCTGGGCTGAGAGTTCCTGAAGCTGCTGCTGCTGCTGCCGATGTCCCAGCCACTTCCAAGGCATCCTGATGATGCCTCATTCTGACCTTTTGCTGGCTCTGCTGCTCTAAAATTTGATTTGAGGAGTTATTTTAAAGTTGTTTAGAGGGGAATGTTGGGAGAGTTCAGCCGAGTTGTTGCTCTGTACCCCTCACCCCACCCTCTTTATTACTTTAAGAAATACTTGGCAATTGAATCTATACAAATATTAATTGTGCCTTTGGTCGTTTGACTCCCAAGTATTTTATGCATTTTGTAATTATTTTGAATGGGATTTCCCTTTCAATTATTTCCTCTTTGGTTTCTTATTGTATACAACTGCTTTATTTGGGGGAGGGGGGGATTCTTTTGTAGGACATTCCCTAACTTATAATTATTGAATAGCACAAACCTCCCAGGGTTATTCTGAAGATCAAATGAGATTTATAAAATGCACTTTGCATAGTGACTGGCGCATAGTATAAACATAAATGCATATTCCCTACTCTTCTACTCTCACTCACTGCTTGTGTTCCTATCATTCACTCTCCTTGGAATTATCTACTGTTGTTCTCTTCCTCCTCTCTCTTCTGACTCACCCAACTTCGGACAACTCCACCTGTGAAAATCCCAGCAATTCACCAAGGCCCACATGCCTTTCCTGATCTCCCTAGCTAAAAGCATTCTCTTCCTCCTAAAGCACTGAGTTCATACATTCATATGCTATTCATAAGTACTGCCCTATATTCCAATTATTTATGTGTCCTTTATCTCCCACACTACATAGTAAATTTCTAGAGGGGAGAGGCCATGACACACCTCTTTCTGTTACTCTGGCATCTTGTGCATAGTAAGAATCTAATTAGTGTTTGTTGCATGAATAATGTATTTGCATTTTTATGTTGAGTTAGAGATCAGCCAGCCCCAGTACTGCTCTTTGTGTCATGATCCCACTGAAACACGATAGTATACGCACCTGTAAATATCAACACCTGTCATCGATAAAGGTAAGACTCCATCCTACAAGCTTCCCAAACCTCTCTGCTCCATCTCTTAGCACTAGACAACCATGCACGCTGGATGGATGAATGAGAATTCTTTCATTCCCATCTTAGATATATCAGAGTTTGAAGTGTGAGGTCAGTACATGTGTCTAGGTACTCTACAGTCTTTAGAGCTTCATGGAGGCTCACTTACCCTTTGGGATGTTCTACTTTCTAAATAAGAATTTGTTTCCTTTTTTTCCCCCTCTCCTCCAACCCCCCACCTCCACCCCCCAGATTTCAGCCAAAGGAACATGGGCAAAAGCATGGAATCCATATTAAACTTTAGGCCTGGTCTGGCTCATCTTGCTACATGAAGTCAATGAGCTGAATTCCTCCTGAATTCCTCCTGGGCTTTCCTTCTGCTACTTGGGCTAGATCCTGACCTTCAAGTTTAACTAGAGTGTTTGAGAGGGATCTTTCAAAAATCTTAGGCCTTTAGAAGGGGACACATGATAAAATCTAGAATAATTTCTTCAGTTATAGGGAACATCAACTAATATTTTCCCATCTCTAGAAGTTCACAATTCACTTCTTCCCTTAAGGTTTTACAATAATGAAAAGATCAGAAACGAGTACAGATAAATTTGTTGATAACTGAACTGAAATAGATGAAATATAAATGTATGTATATTATATTGTACATATATAATGTGTGAAATACATGAGATAGTTGTGAAATATTATAAAGATATAGGTATATATAATACATATATAAAATATTTCAAATATCTCCTATTTATTATCAATTATCAGCACAAGATATATGATATATGATATATTTCATATATTTAATATATTTCAGTTCAGTTACCAACAAATGTCTGTGCCCTTTTTGATCCCTTCCATTATAGAAATATATGTATGTTTACATATACATATGCATATTGTATGTATATGCATGTGTGTACATACATACACATATGTACATATACATATACACATACACAATGCATATATGTATATACACATAGACATAGACATAGACATATGTGTGTATACTTGGTGGAAGAGGACAGGGTACCAGGAAAATGAGAATATAATTTCAAGAAAGAAAACCCTTACTTATCTGGTGTCTTATATATTCCCCAAAGCTAATTCCCTGTCTGATCACTAAAACGAATTCAGGAGGGGACTGATTTTTCTAATTATCTGTGTCTGATGAGGAACCAGACATTAAGTCTGAAGAGTCTCTCAATAAAAGGCCTGGGCAAGTCCGTCTGGGAGCACAGACATAAACACTGAATGCTCTGTGCTCAGGGAGCTGACATTAGACAGGAGCAAATCAGCCAGAATAACTGAGCCACTTCTGGGATTTCCTTTTCTGGAAAATGAGAATCCCTGAATGAGTCTCTATCCCCTCCTCTGAGGAAAGAGGTCAGTTGGAGCGCAGGTGTCAGTCCCTTTTCCCGACTCAGGACTATGTCTGCATCCAGGGAAGATATCAGTCTCTACCTTTTCATTGGGGACTTAGGGCTTGCAGACCTCTGTTGCATAAGTTACAAGCCCTGTCTCTGCAGGCAAGGGCTTCAGGTAAGGAGACCAAATAACGAAGCTTAGACCCCCCCCTGCTGGAGTGATGTGAGAAAGAACATTTCCTCTGAAATCTAATAGGTCTTTTCTCTACAAAGGTGAATAGGCTTCAAGCTGGGAAGAATAGAACAAACCTGATTAGGTCAGTGGATAGTTAAGTGAAGTAAAGGTGAAATTAAGTCCAAGGATGAGTGAGAACATGCTAAGAAAGCACTGAGCTATGCTCAATGAGTTAGTCATGAGGCCTAGATGAACTAGCAACATGGAATGAGAGCTTTTCATTGTTTAGTTGGGTCCAACTTTTCATTGCCCCATTTGGGGTTTTCTTGACAAAGATACTAGAGCAGTTTGCCATTTCCTTCTCCAGCTCATTTTACAGATGAGTGAACTGAGGCAAATAGGGTTAAATGATTTGCCAAGGTCACAAAGGTAGTAAGTGTCTGGGGCCAGATTTGAACTCAGAAAGATGAGTCTTCCTGACTCCAGGCCTGGAACCCTATCTACTATGCCACCTAGTTGCCCTGGAATGAGAGTTAGAAGGGACTATAGATTTGGATTGGACATTTAGTCCATCCTCCTCATTTTACAAATGAGGAAACTGAGTCACAGAGAAGTTGAATGGTAAGTGGCAAAGTTGAGATTGGAACCTAGATCCTCTAACTCCAAAACAGGTGTTTGTTCCAGTACACCACACTGTTTTCCTAACTACTTTCTACACAGCCCGTACCTTCACTTGAAACTCTGTCCCACCCCTACAAAAGGAGACCCTTTTACTCTACACTTAGCAACCTTTCCTCAATTGGAATTCCCTGATTAAAATTTTCTGCCCAATTAAGATCATGTTGACTATTGAATATTGGCCCCAAAGTCACTATCCCTCTGCTCTCATGGAGTTTAGCACCTGACAACTGTCCTTTCTTCCCCAACTCTTGGCTTCATATTAGAGGACTTCAGTATCTATAATGATGTTCTCTCTCAATGTCTTGAGATCAGTCTCTTGCTTCTTTGATCTCCTCTAGTCCCACAAGCTGCTCATCCAGTCCACCTCACTCAGTAACTCTCGTCTTTACCCACAAGGACTCCACACTCTTTAACAAAAACTCTGACACATGATCATAACCTCTTCCAATTCCAACTCTCTATGCTTCACCCCTTCTTCCTCCCCAATTTCTGCATTGTACCAGATGATTTCAACATACATATTGATGCTCTCACCTAATTCTTCTCTCTCCTTAAATCCCTTCACTTCTACAGCCACATAGAGGTGTGATCTCACCCAGCATCGCCCCATTACCCCATTAGCTCTGCCTCTTTAATGGGAAATTCTAACATCTCTCTGTATTTAATCATAAACTCCTGGTATTCCATCTCTGTCTATTTCTCATCCCTCCTAAACCTATTCTTCAACCCCTAATCCTTCTAACCATCAGTAATTTCTCAGACTATTAAACTGTTCTGACTTCACTTTCTCACTTTTCAGTCCTCCATAGTCAACAAATTTAACTCCATTATTGTCCTAAACTCTCAAATTCTCTAACCATTGTCCTATTCCTACCTACCTCTTGCTAAACCTCAGCCCTAGATTACCCCTGTTATTTACCTCATTTACTCCTTCTTACATAGTGTTAGATTTGGAAGAAGTCACACCATATTGCTTAGTTGGTTGCACTATAAATTCATGTTATCTAACTTCAACTGGGTCCTCCATCACAGTAACAAAGCAATCTTTTATTTCTCCCTAAATTAATTCTTTGTTCCACTCCTGACTAAAATGATTCCAAACTGTCTCTTCTTTTCTTATGCCTTCCATACCTCCCCTTTCCACCTTCCTCTCACTTAAGATCTCACCTTTTTCTTTACTGAAAAGAGACGTGTTGCTCTGAGCTCCCTCTTCTCCCCTTTTCTTCATCATCATCTGGCTGCTCTCTCCTCTCTAGATTTTCACAAGACTGCTCTCTCCTGAACTAACTCTTACTTGTGTGACCACCCTTTTTCTGGCTCATGATCCACATCACACCCTCTAACAGCCTCTGGGTGTTCCCTAAAGCTCACTTTCTCTTGTGCTGTCTCCCTTGTGTATTGTCTCTTGATGGACTCATACATTCTCATGTGTTTAATTATAATTGCTATGCAGGTGACTCACATATCTATATATCCATTTCCAATCTCTCTCCTTAGCTTCAATCTCAAATCACCAATTACCTATTGGACATTTCAAGCAGGGTGTCCCAGAGACACCTCAAACTTGACATGACCAAAATAGAATTTATTATTTTCCCCCAAACGTTCTAGAATCTTCCATATATCTATCAAAGGCACCACCATAACCTCAGCATTATCCTTAGCATCTGGCTCTCTTTCATCCCACATATACAATCGTGAAATGTCGCTACTTCTACTTCCACAATTTCTCTTGCATATGAACCCTTCTGCTCATAGTTACCTGATCACCTGTCACCTAGGTTACTGCAACAAACTCTAATTACTTTAGTTTCCTCCAGTCTTTTCCCACTCCAGTTGATGCTACACATTACAGTCAAAGTAATTTTCTGTAAGCATACATCTGATCATGCAACTTCTTGACTTGATAAAATCCAATCATGTTCTATTTCTTCTGGAAAAAAATTCTCTGTTAAGTTTTTAAATCCCTTCACAACTTGACCCAACCTATATTTTTAGCCTCATGGGGCATCACTATCTGGTCCGCTCTGCGATGAGTTCAAAATGGTCTTCTCTCTCTTTTTAACGCATGACAGTCCATTCTCTATTCCTATAGCTTTTCATTGATGAGGTCCCATGCCTATAGAGCACTCTCTCCTTACCTCTGCCTTATAGAATTTCTCTTTTCCTTTAGGATACAGTACCTTATATATGAAGTCATTTCTGATCCCCGCAGCTGCCAGTGCCACTGTTACTCAAACTATATTGTATTTAACTGTTTTATAACTTATTCTCAATATACTGACTATGAACTTATTGTCTCCCCTATTAGAATGCAAGTTCTATATTATTTTTGTATTTGTATCCTTAGCACCTATTGCAGTTCCTGGAACATAGTGGGTATTTAATAAATGCATGTTTACTTGACTTGGCACATAGTCAGCATATAATAAATGCTTATTGATTAAGTAATTTATTCCAGTTGACTACAGATATGTTTATGGAGCTGCTGCCAATAATCTTTGAGAAATCGTGACAGAATCAGGAGACAGCAAATTTTCACTTTGCTGAGAACATTTGCCTAAAGACATATTTCAAACTATAGGTCAATGAGCTTGATTTTAACTTTAGGAAAACTTCTCAAACAAATTATTAAAGGTTGGTGAGCACCCAAGAGAATAAAGGGAATCACGATGAGTCAGTGTGAGTTCACAAAAAACAAGTTATGACTCATCACAATTTCCTTTTTTAACAGATTTACTAGATTGTTAGATCAGGGGAAAGCTATAGGCATGTTACATCTGGGTTTCAGCCAGACATTTGACAAGATGTCTCATGACATCCTTGTGGAAAAAATAAAGAAATTTTGTCTGCATGATAATCTAATTAGATGGATTAAGATATGGTTGAAAAATCAAATCCAAACAGGTCAATAACAACCTGGAGAGAAATCTCTGGTAAAGTGCTACAGAGTGCACTGTTCTTGGTCTTATACTGTTCAAAATTTTAATCAATTACTTGACAAAACAGCTTACTTATTAAACCTCTAGGTAATGTAAGGCTGTTGGAAATAGATAACATAGTAGACAATATAACTGGGATTCAAAAAGATCCCTATATATTACAATGATACGTGAATTCAGGAAGAATACATTTAACAAGGATTCAAGTAAAAGCTTTATTTGGGTTCAAAAACCAACTCTATAAGTGTAAGGGGGTACTGGCTTCCTTCCAGTGTCAGCTAAAATTACCTGCTGCAAGAAGACTTTCCTGGTTCTCCTTAATGTTAGAATCTTCCCTCTGAGATTATCTACAGTTTATCTTATATATAACTTATTTGTATATTTGTTTGCATGTTGTCTCCTCTTCCCTGCCCCCACCTTAGATTATAAGCTCTTTGAAGGCAGGGGCTACTTTTGCATTTCTTTGGATCCACATCATTTAGCACAGTGCCTGGCACCTTGTAGATGTTTAATAAATGCTTATTTGCTTGTCTTGCCTTGATATAACTAGAAAGTAATTTATAGGTAAACTTCATACTCATTAGGAACCACCATGTCATGTGGCAGCCAAAAAAGCTAATTTGGTGCCACACCAAATGGAAGTATGGTAGAGTGTCCACAAAAAGAGAAATAACAATCCTGCTGTATTCTGCCTGGCTCGGACCACATCCAGAATTCTGTAAAGCATTCAGGGCGCCAGGATTTTAAAGTGACATTGACCAAGAGAAAAAATTCTATTCACAAAACACATACTCTCTTCCTGAGTCCATAAGGAAAAACACCTCATTGTAAGATATTTTTGAAATGTACTTCCAAATACAGATCAAATTGTTTTCTTCTGCTTCATGTCCACTTGGCTTTCAAAGATACAGCCTCAATATCTGTAGCAGGAGTTCTTAACCTAAGGTCTGTGAGCTTTTTTTAAGTTTTGATAACTTTATTTCAATATAATTTGTTTCCTTTATAATCTTATATATTTTATTTTATGCATTTAAAAACCTTTTCTAAGAGGCTCATAGGTTTTAATAGCTTGCCAAGGGAGTCTGTGATATACATACAAGAGAAAAGTTATGAAATCTATGGTCTGTAGTTTCTATTAATAATAATAATAACAATAATGATGGCAACCACTAGCATACATAGTGCTTAAAAGTTTGCAAAGCTCTTTACAAATGCCACCTCGTTTCATCCTTACCTCAACCTCATGATGCAGGTAGCTGTTATTATCATCTCCATTTTGCAGATTAGGAAACTGAGGCAGACAGAGCATACATGACTTACCCAGGGTCACACAGACAGTACATATCTGAGGCAAGGTTTGAACTTGGATCTTCCTGATACCAGGTCCAGCGCTCTATCCTTTGTGCTACCTCTTACTCCAGGTCCGGCACTGTGACCTAGCAATGTGAAAGTGTTACTGTTTGTCACACCACCTACCTGTCTGAGAACCTTTTTGAAACAAAGGTTGTGTGTGTGTGTGTGTGTGTGTGTGTGTGTGTGCACTGAACAGGCATTGAAGATCAATAGTTAAGCCTAGAAGCTAATGGAAGAAAGAGCGGGGTAGACGGCATTTTGGAAATTGGATAATACTTTTAGTGATCCCAAGCTATTCCATTTACACACAGTCACACCCATGCGCGCACACACACACACACACACACACACACATGCACATGCACACGCACACATTTTAAGACCCATATATTTGCAAAGATGGTATATGACTTGATCCTAGACCTTGAATCAGAATTATAAGTGACTCAAGTCATAATGGAGAGACACGCAGAGGACATAAGCAAGCTGCAGCCTATTACCAAAACTGACATGCAACCAAAGAGTCCTAAAGAGGATATCATCCCACAAATGTGTGATTATTTGAGGAATTGAGCTGGCGATATAGCAAAAGTGAAGGATAACAGATGGATAGCCTGGGTGCTAAAACTGGTATGTACCAAATCCTGCAAGACCTAGAGGCAGCTTTTCACTGCATTGAGCAAATCCTCTATGATTTACTTATGGATAAGAACGGCAGTTATATGCAGGCACAGATGGGTTGCTATCTGCATGGATTGAGTACATATATCACTGAGATTACAAATACTTTGAGTCATTGAAGAAATAGTCAAAGGGGATGGAATTTAGTTAGGAATGGCTAGGCAAATTGTGCTACCTGAATGTAACAGAACGACTGTCCCATAACAAACAACGAAGCTGAAGGATTCTTAGACACATGGGGAGACTAATATAAAATGATGCAGAGTAAAGTAATCACAACCAGGAAAATACTATATACAATGACTGCTCAAAACCAAGTCTTTCTGGCTTGAAGACCAGTTCTCTACCTATCATGCCACACTGTTTCTCCATTTAGAGACCTTTTAAAGAGTCACTGTGCAAACGTAAGCAAATAATGCAATGTTTTCAGTACTCTAAGCAACCTTCTAAGACAATAAATTGAAGAGAAGGTGATGACTTGCAATGGTAGAAGGATTTTCTTCATTAGAGTTTCTTATGCCAGTAAAATTGCAGGCCTAGTCCCTGTCCCCTACCCTTATATCCAATACCTACTGCTTTGTGGAACTGCCTCCATCCTCCACTCTGACTACTGAACCCCCTGGCTTCCTTTAAGTCCCAACTAAAATTCTATGTCCTATAGGAAGCCTTCCTTAACCCCTCAATTCCAGTGCCTTCCTTCTTTTAAATTATTTTCTATTTATCCTGTATATGGAGGGTTTTGTGTATCTTTCTCTGCATGCCTCACCTAGTTAGATTACAAACTACTTGAGAGAAAACTGTATTTTGCCTCTTTTTGAATCCCTCATGCTTAGCACAGTTCCTGGCTCATAGTAGGCACTTAAATAAATGTTTATACAATAAAGAAATCAAGGTTATGTAAAATCTAAATGATATTAGTTCTTTTTCTCCAGTAAAGTTAATTGGGAAGCAATTACATTTTGTTGTTAAATTGTTTCGGTCACGTACAACTCTATCTCACCCCATTTGGAGTTTTCTTGGCAAAATTACTGGAGTGGTTTTGCTATTTCCTTCTTCAGCTCATTTTACAGATGAGGAACTGAGGCAAACAGGGTTAAGTGACTTGCCCAGAGTTACACAGCTAGTAAATGCCTGAGGCTGGATTTGAACTCAGATCCTCCTGACTCCAGGGCTGGTGCACTAGCCACTGGACCACCTAGCTGTCCTTAGCAATTGCATACATAAACGTATAATGCCTGAAATAGGAAATTCAAAAATCTCACATCTTTTTATTATGATGCTCTTATAAACTCTAACTTTGTGTTTGCTTGAATTAGGAGCTTGCTTTCATTAGCTCCTAAAACTTTTAGTGAATGATGATTTGTTTAAATTTCAATTGAATTTAATATAGAAAAAAACATATTAAATGCCTACTATATACAGACAAGATTCAAAATTTAACTAAGATACAGTCCCTGTCCTGGAGCATCTTATTTTTATATATCTTTCATTTTACAGCAGAGTCACTGGTTCAGAAAATATTTTTACCATATAATCCTTAAAACTAGGGTGCCAGGTTGAACTTAAATAAGAAACTTCACAGTCTAACTAAGAAAATCACAGAAAGCATAGAAACCTTAATTATAATAAACAAGCCTGGTGACATAAAATCAAAATGGCTATATGGTATTATGAGTTCTTTGGAATAAACTTGTTTCCTTCATTACTATGAATACATGATACTTTACTCGGATAATTTGACTGGAAATGTACTGAATACCTAATTTTGTTGAACTGTCTATATGTTTCTGAAGCATTGTTAGCACATACAATGAAAAGAGTTGTGTTTGCCTGAGGGAACTGGAGATATTCTATTTCCCAAAGTATTAAATAGTTGGGTGACTGAATTGTATTTTTTACCCTAGAATGTGAGACAAAATAAACCTTTTCATTCTAAATTGTCATAATCTTTAATGTTGCTTAGAATGTTTGTATTTAGAGTTCCTTTTGTTTTCTTCACCAGTAATACAAATAGCTGTCTTTTGGGAGTCCCTACTTCTGTCTCATCTTGTTTTCTGTTTTCCCTTTTGGGGGAAGACATCATAGGAACGGAAATTCCAATTATACTGACGTCTAATGACCTGGATACTATTCCACTTGACTCAAGGGTAGAAAGTAGAGAACTTAGAGAATTTTATTCCCATAATTTAGCCCCACAGAATAGGAAAGGAAGTAAGCAGATAATGGAGAATATCAGGTTAGACTTATGAAAAAAGCTAGATGAGGCATAGCTTATTTAGGCATAAAGACTGAATACAATACTTTTTCAGTATAAGAACCTCTCTTGCCCAATGCAGAAAGGTTAAGTGAATTGCTTCTTAAGAGGTCACACAGCCAATATGTTTCAGGAACAAGACTTGAACCCACCAGGTCTTTGTTTCCAATTCCAATCCTCCCCACATTACTTCACACTTCTTTTTATAGCTGCTCCAACTAGGAAGAAACAGTGAACTGAGTCTTGAATTTACATTATGTCTCACCGCTGAAGGTCTCAAAGGACAAACAGGCAAACTGCCTTTATTTTTCTTCCCTTAAAATCATCTCCTCTTCCAACCATATGTGCTCCCAAGGATGGGGAGCTGAGGAGAAAGGAAAGTGGGTGTAAGAGAGAGCAGAGGGAAAGCTATACAGTCAATGATAAATGTGTTCCACAAACATGGTTTCTTCCATTTTATTGGAATTTGGTCAGTTCTTCTCTAATTTGTTGTCTTAAGAAAAAAAATGCAGTGAATGAACAGTCTCTTGATGACTAGAGCACATTCACATGCAGAAATAAATCCTATTTTCCCTACTCTCTTGTTCCTCAAGGATAAAGAGCTATTTCAGACACTCTGTATTGTAAGCAATAGTCACCTGTTAGTCTTGGCATCTGAGAGCTTAGACTTATTTCACATCACAACTGATCTTCAAATATAAAACAAAAACACGTTGTAAATGACTTACCTCGAGTTTGCATAATATGCAAAATTCCATACAAATTAAAGTATAACAGGTAGTAAAAATACAGTTGCAAATTATAAAGCCATTTGACTGTCTTCTTCATTTAGTATTTTATTTTTCCCGTTACTATAAAAACAATTTTTAACATTTGTTTTTAAAACTTTGAGTTCCAAATTTTCTCCCTCCCCGCCCCATTGAGAAAGCAAGCAATTCAATATAGGTTATACATGTGTAGTCATGCAAAACATATCCATAATAGTCATGTTGTGAAAGAAAACATACAACCAAAAAAAATCAAGAAAAATAAAAGTATGCTTCAATCTGTATTCAGATACCATCAGTTCTTTCTCTGGGAATGGATAACATTTTTCATTCTAGGTTCTTTAGAGTTATCTTGGATCATTGTATTCCTGAGAATAGCTAAGTCATTCATCTTACAATGTTGCTGTTACTTTGTACACACTACATTTTGTTTTGCATCAGTCCATTCAAGTGTTTCCAGGTTTTTCTGAGAGCATCCTGCTCATCATTTCTTATAGTACAATAGTATTTCATCACAATCACATACCATAACTTGTTCAGTCATTCCCCAACTGATGTGTATCCCCTCAATTTCTAATTCTTTGCCCCCAGAAAAGAGCCGCTATGAATATTTTTGTATGTATAGGTCTCTATCCTTTTTGTTTTTTATCTCTTTTGGGATACAGACCTATTAGTGGTACTGCTAGGTCAAAAGGTATGCAGAGTTTTATAGCCCTTTGGGCATAGTTCCAAATTGCTCTACAGAATGGTTGAATCAGTTCACAACTCTACCAACAATGCATTAAAGTCTCATTTTTCCCACATCCCCTCCAATATTTCTCATTTACCTTTTCTGTCCTATTAGCCAGCCTAATAGGGATGACATAGTACCTCAGAATTGTTTCACTTTGCATTTATCCAATCTATAGTGAGTTGGAGTATTTTTTCATATGGCTATAGATAGCTTTGATTACTTCATCTGAAAATTCATCAAATCTATTGATCATTTATCGATTGGAGAATGGCTCTTATCTTTATAAATTTGACTCACTTTTATGTTTGAGAAATGAGGCCTTCATCAGATAAAGTTGCTTCAAAATTTTTTCACAGTTACTATTGTTAATTGTTTCCTTCCATCCTATTCCCTGCCCCTCCCACTCCCCCTTTATTCAATTCTCTCTTCTCTCACCCTATTCCTCCTCAAGTGTTTTGCTTCTGACTACCCCCTCCCCCAATTTGCTCCCCTTCTATTACCTCCCCTCTTCCCTTATCCTCTTCCCCTCCTACTTTCCTGTAGATTAAGTAAGATAGATTTCTATGCCTAATTGAGTGTTATTCCCTCTTTGAGCCAATTTTGATCAGAATAAGGTTCACTCATTCCCCTTCACTTCCCCCCCCTTCCCCTCCACTATAAAAGCTTTTTCTTGCCTCTTTTATGTGAGATAATTTACCCCATTCTACCTCTCCCTTTTTCTCTCCCAGTATATCCTGCTGACCTTGCAAGTTGTCTTGGGCTGGAAATTTGTTTCACTCCATTGTTTTGTGGGTTTGGCTGCTCTAGAATTTGTTTAGAATCATTTTAAAGGTATTTGGAGGGCTGTGGGGGAGAGCTCAGGTGAGTCACTGCCTTTACTCCACCATCTTGCCTCCACCTTCATCTCTATTTTCTTCTTTAAAAATATAATCACTGCCCTGATTTCAACTAGAGCTACCACTCGATGACCTTGTGTATAGGATGTCAGGTGGGGGTGATGGTGAAAAGCTAGAACATTTTAAGCAACAATTAACGTTTACAGTGAAGTACTAGTAGAAAACTGAGCATGCCCTTGTTCATGACCTTAGTCCAATTCCTGGGAGCAGTCAAACCTTTGCAGATTTCTGTATTCCTATTTCATAGAATCTCTGAATCTTAGAGGTGGAAGGGACCTTAAAGATGACTTTGTTTATTGCTTAATGCAAGAAGCTTTCTGTAATAATCCTAGCAAGTGGTCATCCATCCAGCCTCTGCCTAAACAGTTCTAGTGAACAGAAAATCATGAGGCAGCTCATTCATTTTAAAATAGCTCCGATTGTTAGAGGTATTTTCTTGTAGTTAGTGAAAATTGCTCTATTTCTAGGCCTACTTCTGCTCTTTTGAGCATTAAGTCCAATCTCTCTTTCCCATGGCAGACCTTCAAATATCTGAAGGCTCTTTTCCAGATGGGGATCTAACCAATGCTGAATACAATGAAATTTATTTTCTTACTTAATTTGGGCACTTCTATTCCTGTGGTTGCTATCAAACCCTGGTTGCCCCCTAGACTAGATATACACCCAAGCAATGATGGTAGAAGGAACAGCATGATACATGCATGACAATGTTTTCAAAATGAAGCTGGAATTGAGTTTGGGACTACTTTGAGATGGCCAACATCTACTACACGTGAATTATTCTTATGATTATGCCAATGTGTGTCATGATCTCATTAGCTTTCATATATCAAACAGAGAAGTAAACAAGAGGGGAGGCTGAGGTGTGAGAACGAACACTTACATTTGTGCAGGGCTGAACAAAAATCCTAGAATTGCTCAAGGAGAGATTCTGTACAGCTCCGGGCATCCTGATATATCTTGCCCCTGGACCCAGATGGCTCCAGAGGAGAAAGTGAGGTTGATGATCTTGCACAACCCTCCCTTACTTAAATCCAATCCACTTTCAAGTCATGGTATCATCTTCCTGATATCATGGTCCCTTTGAGAATGAAGAACAAATAATGTCTCCCAAAACAGCTAGCATAGTTCTGCTTGACAATAGCACTTTAACAGTTTTTTTCAGTAAGAGAAGAGGTGTCTGGACAAGATCCCAACTTTGATTATCCAATTTGTTCTGATTATCCAAATACCTTTGCCAGGTTAAATTACATAGTGTTCTTCTCTATTTCCAGTCTCTAACTAGTTGAACAGTACTTCTAGGGAGTCATAGACAGATGCCACTGCTGCTTGGGTGGGAAGCTCACTCTAACTAATCCTCTCCTCCAAACAACAATAATGCAAAAGCCTCTAAACCCCAAAGAAAGGCACTGATTGAACTCTGTTGTTTAAATTGTTTGGAATCCTTTCCCCCTCCTTGGCAATACCCTCTCATTTGAAAGGAAATAATGAAAAGTGTGGTTACTTTTCTAAAAAGATTGCACTCAAGAAGTTGAGAAAATATTCAAGTACTATGTACTATATTGTTCCATACATATTAATCAATCATTCAATCAAGAAGAATTTATTATCAACTTACTATATGCCATGTATAGTGTTAGGTGCTAAGGATATAAAGAAAGGCAAAAACATTCTCATCCAGGAGGAGGGAGTGCATTCTAGGCATGGGGGAGTAAAAAGGCATGGAATTGGGAGATGGAGTGGCATGTTTGAAGAATAGTAAGACCACCAGTGTAATTAAATCAAAGAGAAGAGCTTTAGAAGTCCTAAAGAGGACTGTATATTTGATCCTGATTGATGGGGATGCCACTGGAGTTTTTGAGTAGAGTGAGTGGCGTGGTTAGACCTGTGTTTTAAGCAAATCACTTTGGTAGAGCAAGACAAAGAAAGCTTTTGGACAGGACTTGTTCCTTAACTTTGCAAGCCTTATTTCATATTCTCATTTGACGTTCCAGCCAAATTAGATAACAAACTATTCCCCAAGTTCCACATGCTGTTTCCTATATTTGCACAAGTCATTCTCATCATACACCAAGAATCCATCCCCTTCGTTAAGCCCAAATGTTCATCTTCCAGTAGGTAAAGCATTCTCTGTGATGAGTGAATAAGTTTTAAGCTGATCAACCAGTAAAAAAAGACTAGCCAAGGCAAAAAAGTAAAAGCCTCCAAGATCAGAACTTTGCAGCACTCTTTCCAGCAGACTTTACTGATGTTTAAGGTATCATTTGTGCAGAATGGATAACCAATAAGCTAGTTATTACCTATATTCCAGCTATTATTATTTTTGGACCTTGCATGAATTTAAGCTAGCAATAGAGAGAAAAGAGAACGGGGGCTCTATTCTCAGAGATACCACTGACAATCTGTGTAACCTTGAGCAAGGCACCTATGCTCCTTAGACCTCAGCTTCATCATTTTCAAAAGGGGAATAATAATTTCATAACCTACTTTTTAAGTCTCTTATGGGGATCAAGTGAAATAATGAATGTGAAAGTGCCTTGTAACTGAAGAACATTATATAATTTTTAAACCATTGTGATTGTTAATAATAGCGTATCTTAAGACATCAAAATCACTTACCAGTCTGAAATCTGCTTTTAAAAGTTAAACCAGCATCTCAGAAATGCATTTGATGGCTATGAACAAAATTAACCTGGGACTTGAACTTGGAGGTGAGAGTAAGATTTATGAATTTTGATCATGTATTTAGTTTTCTGATAACATATTTTGGTCTCTGGTAATTTTGTAGATGATTTGGGGTCCTCACCAAAATTAAAATTATCTCAAGTTCCATGAAAATAAGAAATATATGACTTTCTTATCTTACTCATTATCACTATCCATTCTATAACTGAATAAAAGAATTTTTCTTTCAGAATTCATGAACAAAAATAAGGTTTTAAAATTTTTAAAATTATTTCTTTTTAGTTTTCAAGATTCCCTTCCATAAGATTTAAATTTTCTCTGCCTCTCTCCCCTTCACACTCCCTAAGATGGCATGCAATCTGATATAGGCTCTACACATACATTTTTATTAAACATATATTCACATTAGTCATGTTGTATAGAAGAATTAGAATGAAAGGGAGGAAACACAAGAAAGAAAAAAACAAAACAAAACAATAAAGAGATCAAATAGTCACTTTTGATCTGCATTCAGACTCCATAGTTCTTTCTCTGGATGTGGATGGCGTTTTCGATCATGAGTCTTTTGGAGTTTTCTTAGGTCCCTGCATTGCTGAGAAGAGCTAAGTCTATCAAAGTCAGTCATCACATAATATGGTTGTTACTGTGTACAGTGTTCTCCTGGTTCTGCTCACTTCACTCAGCATCAGTTCATATAAGTCTTTCCAGATTTTTCTGAAGTCCATTTGCTCATCATTTCTTATAGTACAATAGTATTCCATTTTATTCATATACCACAACTTGTTCAGCCATTCCCCAATTGATGGGCATCCCCTCAACTTCCAGTTCTTGGCCAACACAAAAAGAACTGCTGTAAATATTTTTGTACATGTGGGTCCTTTTCCCATTTTTATGATCTCTTTGGGATACAGCCCTAGAAGTGGTATTGCTGGGTCAAAGGGTATGCACATTTTTATAACCCTTTGGGCATAGTTCCTCCAACATTGCATTCATGTTCCAATTTTCCCATATCTTCTCCAACATTAGTCATTTTCCTGTTTTGTCATGTTGCCCAATCTGACAAGTATGATGTGATACCTCAGAGTTGTTTTGATTTGCATTTCTCTAATTAATAGTGATGTAGAGCATTTTTTCATATGATTATACACAGCTTTAATTTCTTCATCTGAAAACTGCCTGTTCATATCCTTTGACCATTTATCAATTGGGAAATGACTTGTATTCTTATGAATTTGACTCAGTTCAATATATATATATTTTAGAAATGAGGCCTTTATCAGGCACTGATTGTAAAAATTCTTTCCCACTTTTCTGCTTCTCTCCTAATCTTGGTTGCACTGGCTTTGTTTGTGCAAAAAACTTTTCAATTTAATGTAATCAAAATTATCCATTTTGCATTTCATAGTGTTCTTTATCTCATTTGGTTATAAATTCTTCTGTTCGCCATAAATCTGACAGCTAAACTATTCCTTTGCTTATAGTATCAGTCTTTATATCTAAATCATGTACCCATTTTGACTTTATTTTGGTATATAGGTATTGGTCTATGCCCAGTTTCTGCCATACTATTTTCCAGTTTTCCCAGCAGTTTTTTGTCAAATATTGAGTTCTTATCTCAGAAGCTGGAGTCTTTGGGTTTATAAAACAGCAGATTACTATAATCATTGAATACTGTGTCTTGTGTACCTAATCTATTCCACCAATCCACCACTCTATTTCTTAGCCAGTACCAAGAAGTTTTGATGATTGCTGCTATATAATACAATTTAAAGTCCGGTATGGCTAAGCCACCTTCCCTAGCATATGTTTTCATTAATTCCCTTGATATTCTGGACCTTATCTTCTTCCAGATGAATTTTGTTATTTTCTTCCTAGCTCTGTAAAATAATTTTTTGGTACTTTGATTGGTATGGCACTGAATAAGCAAATTAATTTAGTTAGACTTGTCATTTTTATTGTATTAGCTCAGCCTATTCATGAGCAACTGATGTTTTTCCAATTATTTAGATCTGACTTTATTTGTGTGAAGTGTTTTGTAATTGTGTTCATGTAGTTCCTGGGTTTGTTTTGGCAGGTAGACTCCCAAATGTCTACAGTAACTTTAAATGGAATTTCTCTTCCTATCTCTTGCTGTTGGGCTATGTTAGTAATATATAGGAATGCCGAGGATTTATGTGGGTTTATTTTATATCCTGCAACTTTGCTAAAGTTGTGTATCATTTCATCTGCAAAGAGTGATAGCTTAGTTTCTTCTTTGTCTATCCTAATTCTTTTAATTTCTTTTTCTTCTCTTATTGTTAAAGCTAACATTTCTAGTACCATATTGAATAACAGTGGTGATAATGGACATCCTTGTTTGAAATGTTTCTAGCTTATCCCCATTACATATAATGCTTGCTGATGGTTTTAGGTAAATACTACTTATTATTTTAAGGAAAGTTCCATTTATTCCTATGTTCTCTAGTGTTTTTAATAAGAATGGGTGTTGTATTTTGTCAAAAGCTTTTTCCACATGTATTGAGATAATCATATGGTTTCTCTTAGTTTTCTCATTGATATGGTCAATTGTGGTGATATTTTTCCTAATATTGAACCAGCCTTGAATTCCTGGTATAAATTCTACCTGGTCATAGTGTATTATTCTCCTGATAAGTTATTCAGTGCCATACCAATCAAACTACCAAAAATGGTTTCCAATTAATTTTTAGTCTATCTTTCCATGGCCCTTTATTAGATATAATTGTTATTGCATCATGATCTGAAAAGGATGCATTTAATATTTCTGCCTTTCCACATTGGATTGTGAGGTTTTTTATGCCCAAGTACATGGTCAACTTTTGTGTAGGTGCCATGTACCACTGAGTAAAAGGTATATTCCTTTCTGCCCCCATTAAGTTTTCTCCAGAGGTCTAGCATATCTAACTTTGCTAAAAATTCTACTCACCTCCTTAACTTCTTGTTTATTTCATGGTTAGATTTATCTAGTTAAGAGAGGGGAAGGTTGAGGTATAGTTTTGCTGTCTATTTCTTCCTGTAACTCCCTTAACTTCTCCAAGAATCTGGATGCTATACCACTTGGTGCATATATGTTTAGCAAGATATTACTTCATTGTCTATGGTGCCTTTTAGCAGGATATAGTTTCCTGCCTTGTATCTTTTAATTAGATCTATTTTTGCTTTTGCTTTTTCTGAGATTAAGAGTGCTACCCATACTTTTTTCACTTCAGCTAAAGCATAATATATTCTACTTCAGCTTTTTACCTTTACCCTGTGTGTATTCCCCTGTTTCAAATGTGTCTCTTGTAAATAACATATGGTAGGATTATGGTTTTAATCCATTTTGCTATCTGCTTCCATTTTATTGGAGAGTTCATCCCATTCACATTCATAGTTATGATTACTATCTGCGTCTTTCTCTCCATCCTATTTCCCCCCATTTATGCTTTTATTTCTCCTTTTTGCCTTTCCCTCTTCAAAAGACTTTTGCTTTTGACCATAGCCTCCCTGAATCTTCTCTCCCTTCCATCAGCTCTTTCCCTTTTCCTTTACTACTTCTTCCCTCCCTTCTAACCACCCTTCCCTTTTCTTTCCACTTTCCCCTCCTACTGGAGCTCATAGACTGGACAACAGGTCCCTGCCCATGTGCCACTTAATGGCTATATTTTGGGCCCTCCTGGCTCAAAGTGAATGTAAGTAGCAACTGTTTCTCTTTTGGCCAGCAACCCTGAGGGTCTTCCCCTCCTAGTTTGATTTTTTTTAATTAAAGGGGCGATCCATTGACTCACTTCTTAAAGAGGCCTATTCACTGAATGGGCATTATCTCACTCAAAGTAAGAGCCTGAAAAGACCTTAGCCTAAAAGGGCCAGGGTCTCCCCTTGCATCCTGGGCCATCTCCAGTAGTCCTAATAAATATCTATCCAGTGGAACCAGATGGCTCTGGAGGAGCCTTGCACAGTCCTCCTTCATTCAAATCAAAGTCAACTGCAAGTCTTGTCATCATCTCCCTCATGTCATAGCCCTCTTCAAGTATGAAGGACAAATACAACTACTTCTTCCCTCCCTTCTAACCACCCTTTTTTTCCCCTTTCCCCTCCTAATGCCTGTAGGGCAAGTTAGATTTCTATACCTATGTTATTCCCTCTTTGAACTAAATCTAATGAGAGCAAAGTTCAAATAATGCTCATCTCCCTCCCTTCTTTCTCTCTACTGTGATATGGTTTTTGTGCCTCTTCATGTGATGTAATTTACCCTTTTCTGCCCCCTCCTTTCCTCTTCTCCCATTACAATCCCTTTTCACCCCTTAATTAGGTTTTTTATCATCACATCAGTTAATTTATTCCCACACCTTCTATGTATATCCCTTCTAAATGTCATAATAAGGATATAATTCTCAAGAGTTTGCCCTTATTGAGTAATTTTTTTTCTTTCCTGTTTACCTTTTTGTGCCTCTCTTTGGTCTTGTATTTGAAGATAAAATTTTCCTCTGAGCTCTGGTCTTTTCATCAGGGAGGTTTGGAAGTCCCTTATTTCATCGAGTATCCATCACCTTGCCTGAAAGATTATGCTCAACTTTGCTGGATAGTTGGTCATTGCTTGTAATCCAAGTTCCTTTACCTTACAGAATATCATATTCCAAGCCCTCCAATCTTTTAATGTAGAAGCTGCAAGGTCCTGCATAATCCTGACTGTGGTTCCACGATATTTGAATTATTTCTTTCTGGTTGCTTGAAGTATTTTCTCCTTGACCTGGTAATCGTGCAATTTGGCTATAACATTCCTTGGCATTTTCAATTTGGGATCTCTTTCAGGAGGTGATCAGTGGATTCTTTCAATGACTATTTGCCCTCTCATTCTAGGACCTCAAAGCAGTTTTTCCCTGTTGATTTCTGGGAAGATGCTGTTCAGGCTCTTTTTTTATCATGGCTTTCAGGTAGACCAAAAATTCTTAAATTATCTCTCCTGGATCTATTTTCCAGGTTGGTTGTTTTTCCAATCAGGTATTTTATGTTTTCTTCTATTTTTTAATTCTTTTGATTTTGTTCGACTGGTTCTTGATGTCTCATAGAGTCATTAGCTTCCACTTGTCCAATTTTAATTTTTAATGAATTGTTTTCTTCAGTTAGCTTTTGCACCTCCTCTTCCATTTGGCCAATTCTACATTTTAAGGAGTTGTTTTCTTCAGTGTACTATTTTTCTGATTTTGTCAGTTGTATTTTTAAAGGAATTTTTCAATTTTTCTTCTGCCTCTCTAATTTGACTTTTAAAATCCTTCTTGAGCTCTTCCAGGAAGGCTTTTTGGGCTTGAGACCAGCTCATATTCCCCTTTGAGATTTCAGACATGGGTATAGTGAAAATATTGTCCTCTTCTGAATTTGTGTTTTGATCTTCCCTGTCCCCATAGTAAGAATTTATGGTCTTTGTTTTTCTATGTTGCTTTCTGCTCATGGTGTTTGTCTTTTTCCTGGCTTTTAAAATTGATCTCTATTTCTGGGGCACAGGAGGCACTGTCCCACACTCCTTTTTCTGGGGGTTAGGGGCCTAGTTATTGGCTTTGTTCCTTGGGGCCTCAGGTTTTGGCAGCTGGAAGCTGTAGAGGCTATAGTTTACCTGGTGCAGGGTGGGCGTGGGGGTAGTCTGGCTGCTAGAGATTGCTTCCTTGCCCAGGGCTGTGCTAGAGCATGGTTAGGCTCAGCCACTGGTGGATACTTGTCCACCATGCAAGTGGTGATTCGCTGCACTGGTGTCTGCTGGTTTCCCTGTCTGTGTGAGGCACATGGGGGGTGGGAGGTCCTGGCATTGGCACTTGCCCATTCCACCACCCTGGGGCTCAGGATCTCCTGCTGGTTTGTTGAGGTGGGACTTGCCACTGGCTTGCTGGGATGCCTCCCATCCTATACTGGTCCCCTTCAGCTACAGCAAGAGGGACCTTTCCTGATAATCCCCCTACCCTCACAAGCTAAAAAAAACTGTTAAACCCCATCTTTCTGCTGGCTCCACTGTTCCAGAATTTTTCATGGGGAAGTATTTCCTGGATTTTTCAAGGTCTGAAGGGAAAGTAAGTGTGACTTACTGCTTAGTCTACCATCTTTGCTCCCAGAAGAAATCAGCAGTTTTGATAAGGGAACCAGTGAATTTTTTTTTAATCTGTTAAGTTACCTGGTGGCTAGTCCCTGTTAGATAAAGACATGGTTATATAACAAATTTCTATGACAATGAATAGACTTTGAATTTATAAAAAAATAACTAACCTGTGATTAAACTTACAGGGAGATACAGCTGGTGAAAAAGAGTTTGTTATACACACACATATAAATGCACATACATATATACACATATATGTTAATTTCCAGAAGACAGCATATTGTGTGGTGTGACACTGCCATCTGTGACCACAGCAAAAAAGTAAAAAAACAGGAAATGTTTTATCCTCCAGCTCCTAAGCATGTAAAAAGCCTCAATATATAATGTATTTATTCAATGAAAACACACCTGTGATTGGAAGCAGTTTAACTAAAATGAAGACGAACAAGTCTTTCTTAGGAGTGAGCAGTCAATTTTAAGACTATCAATTTTAAGACTACAGATTGAAATTATGGTTTTTTAGTATCATATGCTTTGAATGTGAAGAAACAGAGACAGGCCATTAAAAATCTTTACCAGTATAAATATAGATATTGGGTATAAATAAATTTACCATTTCCAAAGTTAAATTGCTGCACCAATTTGTCCCCATGTCATTCAAACCTTTGTGGCATTATTTGCCACAGATACAAAAAAAAATAAGCTATTGGTAAAGTAATTCAACTCTCTGAAACTGGCTGGACCAAAAGGACAAATTTCTGATTGAATCAGGAAGCTAGACATTTTTCTTGAGCTCTCCAAACATTTAACTCAGTGTGAACACTTTGGATTTTTTCTGTATATACATATACATACGTGTGTGTTTGTGTATGTGTGTGTATGTATGTATTATCTCCCAACAGAACACATGATCCTTGAGGCCATGTTTGTCTTAGTACCCCATTATCTAGCTCAATACCTGTTACATCATAAGCACTTGATGAATGCTTATTGATTAACTGAGAGCAGTCGATTTATTTTCTGTAAATATTATGTAACAAAGGAATAGATTTGGATAGTTGAAAACCAGTTTCATGTGAATATTTGCACCAGTGAAGATCCACCAGCTAATTAATTTAGCCACATGAATCATATGACCTAGCAATAAATGCTTCAAAATAATCCTCAGAAGAAACAGGATTTTTTTATTAACAACAATAAAACCAGACACAAAAAAGAAATAGTTTAGAAAATCAACGTTTTTATAATCTGCCATGTTAGAATAAGACATAAGCTTGCCATGGAGTATTATCTGTCATTACAGGGTTCTATTAGCAAACCAATAAGAAGCTGGAAAACTTTGAGAGAAAAAGGAGAATTGGCTTGGAGAGAATAAAGAAATGCTATAACAGGTAAACAGGTTTGCGACCATTGAAATAACGGTCTATCAGAACATTTTTTAAGGTCTACGCTTACAATAGGTCAGAATAATGCTAATTTAAAGTATTTAAAAAAGCAAGTCTGCATGCAAAGATACATATTCAAATAACTGCTAGATGAAAAAGTCAGTATATAGCCACTTAATGTCCTAAAATTGGACAAGACAAAAAAAAAACTAGAGAGGGAGAAAAATTTCCATCATATAGAAATGCCTTGAATAATTTAAATATCTTAAAGTGAAACAGGGATGTTTAGACTTTTTAAAATAGCAATTAGTTCCTCACAGTTGTTGAAAATGTTCCAGTACCTGATTTTCTGACTAGGATTTTTTTTCTAAAAAGAAAGACAGACATCTCAGATTGGGGGAGATAATTCCTTTATAATATACTTTTGAGGATAGCTTAATTTAAATAAGAACAACATATACTTGTAAGGTTAAAATTAGGGGAAAAGTAAATTAAGATAAAAACTAGAAATGCTTAGGGAATTATGCAACAATGCTTATAAAACTACACTTTCAATTGGTCTAATATTTTATCTCATAAATATACACAATTGCTCATTAAAAGTAGCTTTCTTTTCCTGAATAAGGGAACTATTCGGCTTCCTATGGTCACTTTTTTTTCTCTCCTTTTCCTTTTTTTTTCTGATGGTCAGGACTTTTCTTCTCTGGCTCTTGTTTGAGGGCTGCTTCTGCTGCTGCTAATGCTTCTAGTCTTTGGCGCTCCTCTTCCATCAGCCTCTCCCTGTATTGTTCCCGGGGCAATAGAACCATTTCCCGGGTCTCCTGTAAAGATGTCTGTTGCCCCCCACCGAAACGAAACCAAACACAAAAAGTAGTGAATTTGGCATCATAAAATAAATCCATTCATTTTTTTTTCCTGTGATACACAAGGATTCAAATCAGAAATGGAGTCTTGCTTGGATAATACTTATGATACTATAATTTCCTATCTCATCTAAATGATTTTCCCCATGTTAGGTGCTGGTAATAACTTTACATACCTAAGTTTTGTTTGCTTATATTTATTGATCAAATATATGATTTATTAGTGTAGAAGTTTCCCAGTGAGGCGTTTCATCTACAAGTCTAGACTAGACATTTACAATATACAGTCTTAGAGACTTGTACATAGGGAGCAAGGAGAGGAATCTAAGTGGTCCTGAACTGGAGGCCAGCTCTCTACCCACTACACCACAGTGTCTCACACACTTTAGTTTACATGTGTTAGTAACTGATCTTTGTAAGAAGTCATAAAGTGCTACAACAATATTTCTTCTACAAGAAAACTACTTCTAATAGATCTTTAATTATAAACTCAAGCTATCTTGCTACAAAACTGAAGGAAGAGCTATTGTAAAGTATACTATGAATTTGCTAAGTGAATAATAAACAATTTAATAATTTTTAATAAATGGGGGTACAATATGAAATCAATTTTTCTCCACCATGTGTGCATTGGGATAATATGCATATAGCAACTGCCATTGAACTGTGAATTCCTTAAAGGCAATGATTCTCTTTTACCCTTCATATCCACATCAATTAGTCCTGTACCTGGCACACTGTGCGTTTAATAAATGTTTATTGACTGACTGAAAAAGGACATGGTTTAGGCATACCAGCCCTAAGGCTGCCTAACCACCCTTGTAAGACAACATAACCAAATTCACTATAAAACTATTAACAGTGGATAGAGTAGTAGAATTGGAGTCAGGAAGACTCCAAGACAATAATTGTGCTTCCCTGGACAAGTCATTTAACCTTGTTCAGCTTCAGTTTTACCATCTGTAAAATGGAGATAATTACAGTACCTACCCCACAGGATTATTGAAATGATCTAGTGATATTTTGGATGCACACATACATATATATTATATATAAATTCAGTTATGTGTTTTATATAATTTATATATTATGCATAAATATATAAATGTATATGTTACATACAACATATATAATATATAAAATTAGTTTTGCCATCTGTAAAATGGGGATAATTATGCCACCTACCTCACAGAATTGACATGATCAAGTGAGACAATATACATTATATATGGTAACATATCATTAATATGTTCTATTATATAATAAGTAATATAAAATTACATATATATATTTCTATAATGTTATCTATCATCTCACTTGACCATTTCAACTATCTTGTGAGATAGATGCTGTTATTACCCCCATTTTATAAACACACAGACACATGCATATATGTATACGTATGCATTTATATATCTCACCTTGCAAACTTCAAAGCATTAAGAAAATTATTATTATCATCATCATCATCATGGGAGGCAATATTCATTCATAATATTATTCCCAGGGAACTAACTGCCCTCTACATTATTTTACCTGTTTTCTTATAGCCAATTAATGACATTAGGAGGTAGAGTACACCTTTATCACCTTTTCAAATTCTATACTTGAAAAGAAATTAAATGATCACCTGTTAAAAATTCATGCTTATTAGAGATGGTTGACAAAGTACGGAAGGACCATGGATATATGAATAATATCCTCCTTAATGAATAACGTGCTATGTTACTCCCCACTTTTTAAAAAGCTAGAAGAAATGGGCATCAGTAGGAAGGGGAATCAGCATTACCAGTAATGTATGAAAACAAATCATTAAGACATGATAACAAATACCCAAAGTATTTGCTCCAGATATAGAGCATTATTGAACAGAGTCCATTCTGCCATTGGCAGAGTTTTATCGGACTAGCTATACTTCATTCATGAGGACATTAAAATTCTGAAAACATTTTATAGCCATCTCAGAGGTGCAAAACACACAAATGAACTTATTAAGTGATTTTAAAATGTTCCTCAAAGTTTATTAACTTAAGGACATAAATCATCAACCTTCGATGCTACTTGAAAATGAATATGTGCTCTCCCTGACATATGAAATGCAAGTGTGGTCTGAATATTTGAAGAATAATAATGAACAAGGGAGAAAAGTGAAATTCAGGAGATGGCATATCAATAGCAGAGTTAAAGTGTAACATTCTTGGCTATCACAATGGCTCCAGATTGGGTTCTCACAATTAAAAAAAAACATTTGTGGGGAGCAGTACATCTCATGAATATAAAAAAAAAGATGTTATCCCATGTGATGGAAAAAGATAGAATGTTATTCTAAAAAGGATCAGGGGCAAATCGCCATTAACTTGCTAATTACATGGATGGATAACAACATATAAGATGTCAAATTTTTTTAAAAAATTAAAAAGGTTTATCAAGATTGACATACATTTACATGCTCTTACTTACACGGATGTCTCCATAGGTATCCAAAACTTTTGTCTTTAGCTTCTTCCGTGCTGCATACTCAAGATCTCTTTTGTTAAGTACTCTTTCTCGATACTGGCGAAACTGATGCACTTCTTCTGCCTTCTGCATTTCTTGTTGCTGGGCCAAAATCTCATTGTATAACATAGGCTCATCAATTGTTTGTCTTGGGATGAACATCAAGAGAGATGTTTAACTCATTTTGGAACTTGGCTTTAAACTATTTTCTTGGGGGAACCAAGTGATTAAAAGACCCAACTCTATCTATGGCAAAGCATCACAAAGATCTTAGGCCAATGTTCACCATTATTTTAGTCTCTTGTGGCCATACTGATAATACAGTAACTTATACTGAATTTTAAAAAGCAAAGAGTATTAAACCATCTAGGAAATTTTTACTGCCATTCATTTTTGCTGTTGTCATCCTTTTGGGGCAACCTGATCTCTTTTGTCCAATTGATTGCATAAAGTCATTATGAAATACATTTTGATTTCTAAGAAAGGTTATTCCAGCTGTACTTTTGAATTTGTGAAGACAAAAAGTATTGATCACATTTTAAAGTTTGTCATCAGTCTTCAAGATCTTGCAGCTATTCCTCAAGATTATCTTTATTGGCTAAACTTCAAACAATCATAAATCTACTTTGAAAAGCATAGGAGACACAGCATGAATACTCTGTAGCTCTATTTGCCCCAGTCATCAAACTTAAAGTTTATCTGAGGATATCAAAATGTCAACTTTGTTCAAGAAACATTTATTAACGACACACAATATGACATGCATCATGCTAAGCATTAAAGACAGTAGGAGAAAAATTAAACTGGGTTTACCCTCAGAGTTTCCATTCCATCGAGGGATACAATACAGATACAGATAACTAAAAACAAATTTAAGTTCAGAAAGGAGAGAACACTTAAAGAATGGGATGTTAGGGGAATATTCACATAGAAGGTAATAATGCCTGAAATGAGCTTTAAAGGAAAACGAGAATTCTAAGATGTGGAGAAGAAAAGGGAGTGCCTTCCAGGCATAAGGGACAGTTGTCTATGACACCACAGACATAAAATGCTGAATCTGAGAAACAGTTAGTAGGCCAGTTTGACTGGAATGCTGAGTACATGAAAAGGAGTAATATGAAATCAATGTGTAAATGTAAGTTGGAGCTGGGTTGTGGGCAATTTAAAATGGTAAGGTGATGACTTTGTTCTTTATCCTGGAGGCAAATGGGAGCCGAAGACAATTTTTGAGCAAGAGAGTGATGTGGTCAAACCTGTTCCTTATGCAGATTATTTTAGTAGTTATATTCAAGAAGGACTGGCTAGAGAAGACACTGAAAACACTGAAATCCAAGTTAGAGATTCTGGCTATCAGGAAGACCTGAGCTAACATCTGGCCTCAGACACTTATTAGCTGGGTGATCCTGGACATATCACTTCATCTCTCTTTGCCTGTATTAAGGTAGTGGCACTGAGTGAAGAGAAAGGAATGGATAAGACTAGAAAACTACTTAGATATGGGGGAGAGCAGGAGAGAGAATAATCAAGAAAGAGTCTGAGATGATGGACCTGGGTGAAAGTCCTCATCAGAAATAGGGAAGTCTGGGGGAAGAACATGTTTAGAGGAGAAGAGGATGACAAATGAAATACTGAAATGCCTAGAGGTCATGTCATATGTGCATCTTTTAAAGGAACAAGGGGTGTTTAGCCTTGAGAAGACTTAGGAGGCACATGATAGCCACCTTCAAGGATCAGGCATGTCAAGTACATCAGTTAACAAAAGACATTTTCTACTATCTGTACAAATACACTTCAAATGTAAATAATTACAAGTATATATTATAATTTTAATTTAAAATAAATCTTTTTAATCTGTTATCCCTAGTATGTGTAAGTACACTGCATTAATTGAATGTAGCTTAGTCCTTCAGGGTATTCTTAAGTGAATGTGACATTAGATTTATTCTGCTTAGCCCAGAACTAAGAACTAGAAATAAGGAGTTGAAATTTAGGGGCAAATTTAGTTTGGAAGTGATAATGTCCTAATGACTGGAGCTATCAGAGAAACCTGAGTTCATATCTGGCTTTAGACACTTATTAGCTGTGTGACCCTGGGCAAAAAATCACTCAACCTCTTTTTGTCTCAGTTTCCTCAACAATAAAATGGGGATCAAAATTGTACCTATTTCACAGGCTTGTTGTAAGGATCAAATGATATAATATTTGTAAAGCATTTAGGACAGGGTCTAGCACATAATAGGTATTTAATAAATCCTTGTTCCCTTCCCAAAAGACAAATTAACTTCCTTGAGAAATAGTAGGCTCTGCCTCTTTGTAGGCCTTCTAGCAAAAGCTAGAGGAGAGGAACGGAGAATGACCTTTGCACTAGATAAAGCAGAACAAACATGGTTAACAGTAAGCCAATATCTCAGAAAAGCAAGTGGAGTAAGAACATACCCTGATTTACCCTTGATGAAACCAAATCAACTGGCCCAGACAAAATACGTCCTCAGATACTCAAACAACTAAAAGGTGTTATTTCTGAGCCAGTAACATTATAGCAAATGGGAGAGGTACCATAAGACTGGAAAAGGATAAATGTGGTATCAGTCTTTAAAAAGGGGGTAGTGGGTAGTCTATAAACTATAGGCCAGTGAGCTTGACTTCAATTCCTAAGAATCAAACTTAACCATAAAAGATAGGGTTGGTGAACATCTAAAAAGGAAAACAGTGATTATGAAAAAGCTAGCATGGCTTTATCTAGAGCAGTTCCTGCGAGATTAACTTTGCTTCATTTTTTAAAGGTCATTAAACTGGTAGATAAGGAATGTTATAGATATAATTTACCTGGATTTTAGAAAAAAAAAGCTTTTGATGAGTATTTCATATCATGGGGAAGATGGAGATAGATAAACTAGATTATATGATAATTAGATAAATTCAGAACTGGTTGCGTGGCCTCACTTAAAGAATAGTCATTAATGGTTCAACGTCTATATGGTCTAGGATAGAATAACCTAGGAACTTATGTTTGGCCTTGTGCTATTAAATTTTTTTTAATCAATGACTTGGATAAAGGCAGACAATCAGGCTTATAGATTTAGAGATGGAGGAGCCATAGAGATCTTCAAATCATTTTACAAATGAGGCTTAGGCTTAGAGAAGGTCACATGGCTTGCCCAGGGTTGTACAGGTAATAAGTATCTAATACAGGATTCAAACCTGGCTCTTCCTGGCTCCAAGTCCAGAATTCTATCATTTTACTACATTTTCTTCTATAAATGACATGTTCTTCAAGTGTAAAGATTGCACAAAGCTGGAAAGGATGACTAACGCACAAGAATATGGAGTCAAAATCCAAAAAGATAGTGACAGAGTAGAATACTAAGCTAAAACTAACAAGATTAAACTTAATAGAGTAGAAAGTCTTACTTTTGGGTGCAAAAAATAAATGAATACTACAAGTGAAAGATGGAAGAGGCATGATTAGAAAAGAGTTCACCCGAAAAAAAAATCCAGGAATCTTAGTGGACTTCAAACTTAATATGCATTAGTAGTATGCTGTAGCAGCAGGAAATGTGATCTTCAGCTGAAGGAAGAAAGGCAAAGTTTTCAGGTATAAGGAGGTATAGTAGTCTCATGAGACCTCATCTATAATATGGTGTTCAAAATTAGACACCACAGTTTAGGAGAGACATTGATAGGTTAAAAGGCATCCTGAAGGCAACCAAAAAGGTGAAAAGTCTTAATTCCATGCGATATGGATATAGGATGATGGAATGGGGTGGAAGGTTAGTATTTTTCCTAGAGAAAAAAAAAGACTTATTTTCATGTATCTGAAAGGATCTCAAAGAAAGATTAGTTCTGTTCTGTTTGGACCCAGAGGATAGATCCAGGAGCAATGAGTGTAAGTTGCAAATGAAAAATTCAGGCTTGATGTCAAAGAAAAAAATCCTAACGGAGTTGTCTAAAAATGGAAAGGCCTATTTAGAGAAGTGATAGTTCTTCCTCCTTGCAGGTCTTCAGTATCAGTCAGAGGCTAGGTGACTACTTTCCATATGTGTTATAATGGGGATTTGGGGGAGGGAATATGTGTTAGACTAGATGACTGCTGAGGTTCCCTGGATTTCTCAAATTCCATGATTTTGTAGGTTATAGAGGGTCTATGGATTAGACTAAATAGCCCTTTCAACCCTAAGATTTTATAAAGAATATCTAAAATGGCACAAATAATCAGTTCAATATTTAGTATGTAAAGTTTGATATTTCAATGAGGCACTGGGGTAGGACTATCCAACAGGCAGCTGGAAATGTAAGACTGGAGCACAGGAAGAAAAATGAGGGCTAGATATAAATTATGGAGTTATCTGCCTATAAATGACTATGGAACTCATGGTATCTTATGGGCTCACCAAGACATAGATAGGGAAGGATAGAGCCACAAAAGAAGCCCATATTTAGAATCAAATACAACTGATAAACCCTTATTGAAATAAAAATGCCAGCTTATATACAGCTCAAGATTCACATGTCTGATTCATACTATAAAAATATAATGGGTATTTATTTCTAATTTATCATTGCTACAGAACTGGCAATGTAATTTCAGCTCCAAGAACACAGATTTATGCATTTATTCACATTTACTATAACTTACAGGAAATATGGAGTAAGGTCCAAAGATTCTAATTCCTTCTTCACAGATGCTACCGTTGTGTAAGGAGTCACTACAGTTGGTATGGCTCCAACACCAGAGAGTCTTCCTCTTTCTCCTAAAGTCATTCCATTTGTAATAAAAAAAAACATAAAGTCATTTTTAACTTTAAAGGTTATATTGATATCATTTGTTTTTATATCACCCCCATTTCAAAATGTATATTTCCCTTTTTTCCTTTATCATTGATTGATCTTGCCTTACTTGATATGGTTTTATTTAAAAGAAAATTTTACTTTGTGTTTAATGTCTAGTTTCTGTCATTTTACTCTGCAGCTAAACAACAGACATGGAAAAAACTATCCTACTCTAGCTTAGAGAATTTCATTAGCAAAACAAATATTTATTGAATCCCTGCTAAATAAAAGTTCTTGTAGTTATCAGTAAGTGCCCTCAAAGAAATCACTGACCGAATTGGGAAGATACAGACTTATAGGGCTGAGAGATAGAAAATTAAATTGACTCAGGCTAACAATTTTACATTATATAGTACCCACAGGTCCATATTCAAGAAATAAACATCATTTGCTAATAACTAGATGAGGAAAGGACTGGGGTGCATACCACATTCTCACTTGGGAGAGGAAGAATCTAAATTCCTGTGTATCCTTCACACAAAGGACAACCAAATAGGAGTACCTGGGTCTAGGGAAATGATATGGCTAATCTCAGGATATGCAGGTTTTGAGTCCACTCAAAACCTACCTTTGGCCAAAATCCCCTGGATTAGTAAATAGATCTCCTTCAACTACATCACATGATCTCCCTCATGAATTAAGAATTTTAGGAATGGAAGTACTTAGAAGAATATCCTTTAAACAAAGTAATGGAGAGAAAGGCATGGGGGTGGGAGAGATACATAATCATGTTACTAGTTGGATTAGATAGAGAAGGATGGAGACTTTGGTATCTCATAAGCATACTTTTAGGGGAGTCATAAGGAAAACAAAGGAAATATATTTATTCATAGAGACTATGAATAGGAGATGAGATTCTAGCATGTCATACAGTATAAGCTGTAGATTCATAGGATCATAAATTTAGAGTTGTAAGAGGCATTAGAGGTTATCTAATCCAACCATTTCATTTTACAGATAAAAAAAACTGAAGCCTAGAAGAGCTTAGTGACATGCTCAAGGTCATGTTACTTAGCATCACTTACAATGGGCTGCCATAAATGAATGTTACTAAAACTAAGAGATTGAAATATTTGGAATGTGGGGCTCAACTGGGTCTTGTTTATCTAATCAATTCCACTGGTCTCTTGTATGTTCTAAACACAATCAAATCATTTTGATGACTCCTTCATAATACACTTTGAATTCTAGTAATGTTTTGTCTCCTTTATGCCATTTTTCTTCATTATTGCCCCTGAAATTCTTAACCTCTTTTTTCTTCCAAATGAATTTCATTATTATTTTGGGTAGTTCTTTAAAATAACGAGTTGTCTGTCTGATTGGTATGTGTAGCAACAATCTGGCTAGCAGCCGCTGTGGCTGTGTAAAACCAATAACACCAGCATACAGGAGGGCTGCTAGCACAGGTTCTTTGATCTGCTTTTCTAAGGAAAGCAACTTTAAGGGGTTAACAATCTCAGTTTAATTAAACATACATACATCAATCACTTAGTTCAGGGGGAAAAGATCAGCCCTTGGAACTTCAAGGCAAATACAAACATCAACAAACAGACCTTGTCTGATTCAAATCATAATTCATCGTTACCACAGAAGCACCAATATTTGTCTGGGTTATAAAAGCCGGGGGTCAGTCATGATGGCTTGCCCAGAGTCTCAGCATTCCTTCCATGAGTGAGCCCCAAAAGTCAAACACCAACCTCTGATCTTATATACCTGTCTCAGGGCCCTGGGGCACTTGATTACCTCAGTGCTAGAAGCACTCAAAGGAAGAACAGTGAAAAGTCCCATTTAGGGTGTGGGAAAGTTAGTTAATCCCTAGTACACCATATACAGGGTTTCCAGTCAATGACTCCCAATTGTCTCAGTGCTGAGAAACATTCCAAGACAAGATCCCACTTCACCAGTCCCATTCAAACAAAGGCCAAAATCATTAAAGGCCTTTAAGAGAAGAACAGCAAAAAGCCCCGCCCTGATTACCATTACAGTATATCAATTTTCCTTGGTGGACAAAAGAGAAGTACAATAAGAGTTGTGCAGTTCTGCCTTGGCTCAGCAATTGTAATTATTGTTCTTTCCATCTCAAATAGTCTAATCCCTTATTTGATCCAACATGGCTAATACAGAAGGATGTTTTGCATAACTTCATATGTATAATGGGTGTCATATTGCTCGTCTTCTCAGTGGGTAGACTGAAGGGAGGGAGAAAATTTGGAACTTAAAAATGTTTAAAGGGGGATGCTATAGAATGGGAGCTAGAGCTAATAATCAATGGAAAAAAAAAACACTCAATCCCTCACCTTGCAGACAAGATCATTATAATCATGATGATAATATGGAAAACACTGTGAACCTGAATGCAGACCATACCAACATCCAGAAAAAAGCCACTAGGATGTTGTGAGTTCTGGAGACTGCCATTTAAGGATGAATTGAAGCACGTTTAGGTTGGAGAACAACTAGGGGTGTTTAGGTTGGAGAAGAGAAGACACAGACAAAAAAAAACACAGAAGGATGATTGTTGTTGTTCAGTCATGTCTGACCCTTTGTGACCCTGTGGACCCAATATTGTCCATGGAATTTTCTTAGCAAAGATACTGGAGTGGTTTGCCATTTCCTTCTCCAGTGGATTAAGGCAAACAGAGGTAAAGTGACTTGCCTAGGGTCTCACATCTAATAAGTGTCTGAGGCTGGATTTGAACTCAGATCTTCCTGACTCCAGGCCTAGTACTCTATCCACTGCACTACCTAGGTGCCTACAGAGGATGATGGTTGTCTTTAAATGTTTGATGGGTTGTCAGGAAGTATTAGGAATGATAAATTCACAGAATCTCAGGATTGGAAGGGAATTGAGTACAGGGGTCTATTTACATAATCATTAGTTAGAGTCCTGTTATGTTATAGGAAAAAAAAAAGTATTTCCTGATGCTAAGAACCTACAACAGGTTTCAAATCAGCAATACAAAATACTACTCACTTCCCAAAGTGACAATGACTGACTCATCGTATATTTACTAATTTTGTATAGTCCTCTGCCATTTTCTAGCATTAAAATCCACATTCATAGCTGTTGTCCAGTCACTTTTCAGTCACATCTGACTCTCTGCGACCCCATTTGGGGTTTTCTTAGCAAAGATATTGGAGTGGCTTGCCATTTCCTTCTCCAGCTCATTTGACAGATGAGACAGAGTTATAAGTGACTTGCCCACGGTCACATCTGAGGCCAGATCTGAACTTGGGAGATGAGTCTTCCTGACTCCAGGTTCAGCACTCTATCCATGGTGCCACCTGGCTAAACCCACATTGACAGAAATAAGTTTAACTTTATAGAACCAAAGATATTATTCACCACCTCAAAAAAAGGTGATTTTTAGGGACAGAAGACTTCCATGTTAGAAAAAGATGGAGTAAACATTTTTAAAACAGTCACAATAGCTAGACTTTAATATTCCTCCTGAAAGTATAAGAAGTGGACGGGGAGGCAGTGTTTAAAATGTAAATACTCTCTGACCAAATCTACATTTGGGATGTCATGGAGTTGCTCTACTTTTTAAAGATCTTGAAGCATGAGAGATTTATAGTATTTCTTTAATGGCTGAGAAATTTCATTCTACGCTCATGTGTTCTCTCTCTCTCTCTCCTTCTCTCTCTCTCTGTCTCTGTCTCTCTGTCTCTGTCTCTCTTGTCTCTCCTGCTCTTCCCTCTCCATTGAAACTACCCTGGAAAATGCACCAACAATACTTGTGAATGGTCAGACTCATTTGGTCCATGAATAAAATCAGTACCTTCTTCCAGGATCTTAGTTATATCTCCAGGTTCTGCCTCATCCTCAGATTTCTTGGCAAATTTGTTGATAAAGTGTAAGCGAGCTTGAGCAGCCTGGAGAACAAATGTTAGAAGACAAGATCTTTGAAAATGACTGACTATAGACTAATCACCTTTATAAAGCCTCTAAGAAAAGAAGAAAATGTGAAATTAGCAAAATTATTTTAGCTGTGTCTTAGCAAACTGAGGTTAGCAAGTGATCAAACACATTAAAATACTGAGCACTTAGTGCTTTTCATACATGGAACCTTTTTTGTCAGCCAACAAATAAGCAACTCTAATAAATGTAATACCCTTAGAGAACATCTTTCTAAACAGGGTATTATTAACCAATATAATAACATGTTATCATAATTGTAATTTACTAGATTGTAAGCTTCATGAAGACAGTACTTTTGTCTAAATTGTCATTGTACCTCTCCCAGTACCTAGTAAAGTGCTTTGTATCCAATAAGTGCTTAATAAATTGTTATTGAATGAATTATCTATTGAAATAAGTGTCATTATATAACATATTATATATATATACATATAAATTCGTTCTAAATTTTAATTAGCAAACTATAGGTATTAAGTATATTAGCCATCAAATATGCCTATTAATTAGTCCTATAGTATCATATTTCAAACATATATACTCCATCAATCCGTTGTCCGTTAAATTTATTATCACCAACAAAGTACCTACTCTACGAACAGAACTACACCATCTCTGAAGTAGATAAAAAGTTTAAATAATATATAATCCCTATTCTTGTGGAGCTTTACATGATAGGAGGGGGCTAGAATACATACAAAAATAATAACAAAAAACATGATAAGTGCATAAGAGAAGTGCAAAGAATTTTGCAAATTCTGAGGGGGAGGGGTATTATAAGAGAGAGACTGTAAGTATGCATGTGTTCATGTGTTTGTAAGGTTCTCTTATGTATCTACAAGTACATGTTTATGCTTCCTTCTTTGGAGAAGTGAACTGAGGAATGGGCATAGTCAGGGCTTTGTAAATGAAAATAAACTTCCAGCCCTTGGGAGAAAGGCTGCCAGGGATTTAAAACCAAAAAGTATCATCAAGAGCTAACTTATTATGGTTATCAAGCAGACCTAAAGCATCAGCCTTACAACAAAGTTATCATTTGATTGGAAAAAAGACAGGAAGGAAGGAGGGAAGAGACAAGCACCTGCATAGTTGCTGTTTGGAAAAGTCATTTATTCAATATTATTAATCCCCCTCAACCCCTCTCAGGTTCTTGATTATAGATATATTTCCTGCATTTTGTTGCTTCCAGACCACTCCAGAATGAAGACAACTAAAATAACCTCTCCAACTGTGGTTACCTTGACAGATCTGCCTGGCTCAGCAGACTCCCAGGCTTGTTTCATTGCTCGGATTTCATCAGCTCTTTCTGTATCCTTCTTAACTTCCAGAATGTCAGTCTCATTCATTTCAGTAACCAGGCGCAGCACCCAATAAGGTTTATTTGGATCTTGCTGAGGCTAAAATTGAGGATGGGTGACCAAAAAGAAAGATGGCTAGATTTACAAGCTCTTAATGAATGATTGGTGTTTTTAAATTTCTTTATGGGGTATTTCATTCTAGTTTTTTCTTATGCTCACAATCAGTAATCTTGGTTTTTTTTTAATCACTCATTTATTTCTAGACCTGTTCATAAACAATATGGACCAATTTGGAACAGTGGTAGAAACAAAATTAATACTTAATGTAACTTCTTTTCCAGTATTACTGTACTTGAAAATCAGACTGAAATATATGAGGAAAGAATGTAAAGGGGAATAGTATGAAATAATGCTGTTCTGCTTAACTCCTGCATTGCAAAAATGAAGAATAGGAAGATAAGGTTCAAGAAAAATCTCCTTGATTTGAGCATTTAAGAGAAATCTACCTCTCTAGGGCTTGTGAAAACAAACTTAGAATCATAGACTCAGAGCCAGAAGGGGTCTTGGAGGTTTTTTGGACTAATTCCCTGGTTTTATAGGTGACGATAATGAAATCCAGAGCAGAAAATTCACTTGCCCAAAGTCACACGATATTAAGTGGCAGAACAGGAAACCAGTACAAGATATTGTAATAACAAATTCAGTCCACTTTCCACTATGCTGCATTGTCTCCTCATTGTCCCTAAAACCCAGAAGAATTCACTGAACAGAACATTTCCCTTTAGAAAAGTGAGTAGGCCACTATTTGAGGTAAACTAGTAAAGAATGATTATAAACTTACTTTCTTTCAACCAGTCAAGTCAAATATGTGCTAGCTTAGCGGAAAGAGATGGACTATATCTAGTTGGAAATATATGACAGAAAGGTATAAAGTTGCTGAACTATAAAGATATTCCCATCCCTGGTATGTGTGTGGACAGGGAATCAAAATGAGTCTAAAATAATAGAGGTAATAAGATTCACATGGGAGAGAAAAGGAGACTGAATAGAATCTACCACGACTAGGAGACACAATCTTTGAAAGCACTTAACTATGGAATTAAATAAGCTATCACATGTTTCCTGATCTAGCATCAGAGGGGCTACATGGAAAATATATGCATATGCATATATATATATATATAGATATATATATATATATCCACACACATACACACACATAGATATAGAGAGATATATGTTCAATTGATCTGGGATTTTTCTTGGAAAAAATTGCAGCAAGATGGGATACAAAAATAAATTCCATGAGATATAAAAAGAAATTCCATTCAAAATGACTACAGAATGAAAATAGTAGTTCATACTTGAAATATAAAGACTCACACAGAGTTGAAATGATGTGTTGGAACTGAATTTATTATTCTTCAGATGATTTTTTAAAAATCAGGCATGGAAATCAAGATTTTAGACAAGAGAACCATAAAAACTGATATACTTAAAGGAGCCAAGCAAGGAAACTACATTGTGTTTTTAAGGACATGATATATGATGAAATAATATCTGTGTACATATATATATATACATATATATATGCACATATATATGCAGGAAATATAGTCTCTGCTTATTTAGAGGAAAAGATAATAAAATTGCATGGGATAATACACAACAAAAGTATAATATTTGGAGACCTCAATACACATCTATCATCCTTAGAAAAAAAAATTTTAAATAAACAAGAAAAAGTTTGGGACCAGAATAGAATTTTAGGAAAGTATTATGGTGACTACTAAATGGGAAATGAAGTCGTACCCATAGTTCTCAGCTTTATAGAAAATCAATAGACAACTGTCATTAACAGAAATTATGATGAGACAATATAACAAAACTTTTGGAATATAGTCAAAAAAGTAATTAGGAAAAATTGCATCTTTAAACACTTTTATCAACAAAAGAAAGAAGAGATCGTCAAACTGGACATACAACTTCTTAAAAATTAGAAAGGCAATGAATAAACCCAACTAAACATAATAAAAAAATCAAATTATCACACTCAAAAATAAATTAAGAAAAAGAAATCACAACAAATGAAGAGGAAATAAAAGAAAGTATTACAAACTTCTTTTGCCCTATTAAACACCAATAAAGTTGATAACAAATGAAATATATTTTAACAAAAATGAATAATGTCTAGATTAACAGATTAAAAAACATTTAAATCACTTAATTTCACAAAATAAAATTGAAAAGCCACATATGAACAAATGAAAAAGAAAATCCAGACACAGATAGATCTGCAATTGAATTCTATCAAACATTTAAACATCTAACTCCAGTATCGCACAACTTGTTTGCAGAAAAGAAAGAAAATATTCTTCCAAAATCTTTCTGGGGGGAAAATATTGTAGTAGTGGTGGTACTACCTAAACCAAGAAGAAATAAAGCAGAGGAAGAAAATAACAGACCACTATCTCTCATAAATGTCAATGCAAGAATATTGGACAAAATATTAGCAAAGAAGCTGCAACAATATATTTAAAATACCAAACCCTATGACCAGAAATGCAGAGTTACTTATTATTAGGAGAACTGTAATAATAAAAATAATACAAATTATATGACCATATCAGTAGATTCAGAAAAGGCTTTTGACAAAATACAATACCAAATTTATGCTAAAAACATTAAAAGGATAGGTAGACCTTTCCTTAATGTTGTAGAGTCTCTTTTTTAAACCAAGAACAGGCATTATTCGTAATGGAGTAATGCTAAAGGACTTTCCCATAATACCAAGGGCAAAGCAAGCATTTCCGTTATCACCATTATTATTGGATATACTTATAGAAATGCTAGTTACAGAAATAAAATGAGAAATAGAAAATTTAAGGTAATGACTAGAGGCAAAGAAGAAACAAAATTATTGCATTTTGCAAATGATATGATTTACTGAGAGAACACTAGAGACTCAACTAAGATTAATTGAAACAATAACTTCAAAAAAGTAGTAGGATAAGAAATAAACTCATACAAATCATCAGTTTTCATATTATCAAAAAAATCAAGATGAGATATGGAAAAAATGCATTAAAATTACTGCAGAATATATAAAATATCTGAGAATTCACCTACCAAGACACAAGAATTACATGAACATAACTAGGTAACACTTTCTGAAAATAAAACAATATATAAATAATTGCTAATATTTAATTAGTCATGATGGGGCCACGGTAATGTAATAAAATTACAATACAAAATTAATCTATAGATTCAGTTCCATACCCAAACAAACTACTAAATGGTTACTTAATAGGACTATAGAAAGTAGTAATAAAATTCATCTGGAGGAAAAAAAAGTCAAGAATACCAAAGGGAAATTTAAAAAATAATAAGAATGAAGGGGATTTAGCAAATCTTTAACACTCTTTTAACTAAAAATAACATGGTACATGTATATCTTATTTTGATTTTTCATGTGAATAAATTAGGAAACCTAGGTCTCATACATTATGATTATCAAGATATTGCCACTATCAGCAAAAGAGAGCAGTTGATCTAAGGCAACAGCTTTTGCCAATAATCCTAAGGAAAACATTCACTTCTTATTCTAAAGCTGCCTGCAGAAAGCACATAAAAGTAAGGAAAGCCTGAACTTTTTAACTAAAACTTATCCTGGGAGATACACTGGGATGTGGAGGCATAGCACCATAAAGAGGGAGAATAAGAGGACTTGAGTAAGCCTCTGTAGCAGAGCAGTGTGATTCTAGGAGCTAGGGTTTTTCGTGACAGTTTTTCCAAAGTCTCTGTGTTATTCTGAATTGGCACAGGCTGTGCTATTGGAAACCTGGGATCTTGTCAATGAAATTGCCTAAGGGTAAGGGCGAGTTATAATAACGTGCCATGTAAGAAAAAAAAGTGCATTCAACACAATGCTTTCTAAGTCTTTACAGTTCAATAAACATTTATTGAACACCTAATATGTACAAGGCACTGCATTAGAAACAGATTTGGCTGGAGTGGGAGGGGTGATGTGGGGGCAGCAGAAGGGAGATTGTTACAAACTTATGATTTCACTGGTGAGGAATGCTCAGTCTGGAAACTTAATAAAGGAAATGTGATTTCTCTGTAGCCTACAATCTTAAAGAGTTGCTGAGGGTACTGAGTGGTTAAGTTACTTGTCCAGAGCACCAGCTAATATATGACAAGGGCAAGACTTGAATCCAAGACCCCAAGACTACAAGACTACACCTCTATAATAGCACTGCCACATGTACAGTATACTTACAAAAATAAAATAATCCTTCATCTTGAGTAGCTTATATTTTTCTTTAGGGATATGACATGGAATGCAGATAAGCAAAATAAAAGGAAATCTGATAGAAAATACACTAGAAATTACAGGTAACAGGAAGTGATAGCACTTGAACTGAGTCTTGAAGGAAAATAGAAATTCTGAAAGAGAGATGAACAAGGAGTATATCGCAGGTATGGGGTAGGGTGGAGGATGTCTTCTGGAAAGTTATGAAGGTGGATCTAAGGTCATGAATGTTGGGTCTAAGGAGCAGCTACTAATTTGGCTTAAGAGTACATAAAGGGGAATAATGAGTAAAGTTGTTAAGAAAGATAAAATCAGGTTGTGGAGGGCTTTAAATATCAGACTGAGAAGTTTGTATTTTATTGTAAAAGCAATAATGAACCATTGAAGGGTTCTGAGTAGGAGAGTGACACTGTCAAAACAGTTCTTTGAAGAATATATTTTAGCATCCGTGGATTAAAGGGAGGAGAAATTGGAGAATGGAAACTGATTAGGAGAAACACTAGGTAATTCATGAATTTTTATTTGCTTGCTTTACTAAGGAGGAATTTCTCTTTTTAGGTAAAAATTTCAATTTAATTATATGCAGTTTTCTCAATAAAATGTCCTGCGAAGGGTCCATTTTTATTGAAAACCAAAACCAATATTTTAAATTCTGATTATACCAAGCAGATGTGGCCTTAAGCAAGACTGTGATCTGGGGGAAAATTTTTCTTTGGCATTGACTCTTCCTCCTATCCCTCTAGGCCTGCCCTCACTATCCTGGTGCTCTTCAGTTGCCTCTCAATGGCTCATGGCACGCAGAAACAATTTGCTAGAAGATGAGTAGTACACATACATGTACAATTTAGTTTCTCTATTTTGAAAACTGGAATTATGAGAGCTATAGGGGATTTACATATGTGATACCACAATTCCTGCCCATTTAGGGCCAAGCCTTGTCAAAATCCACATTTCATAAAATTTTTCAAATGAGGAATATCATTCTTACCTGAGGTTCAACTTTAGGTGCCACTTTTTCTTTAGCTGCCTTCTCTTTTTCTGCCTTGTCAGCTCCTTTATCTTTACCTTTTCGAGTTGTTTTGGCAGTAGGTGTGATTTTTTGCCCATCAGTGGAGCCATGGGCATCTGAAAATCCCATTGAAATTAATTCTTCATGTTTTTCTGAATGTGCTATAAAGTCATATATAGTTGAAATTGAAAAATTTTGGACAAACGAAATCAAGGCAGCTAGGCTAAGAAGGGAAATTGTCAATTAAGGAAAGTTTTGCATCAAATTTTTCTAATGTATATAATATATAAAATCTTAACAATGACAAATATATACACACATACATATGTATATATGTATGTACATACATATGAAAAAGAATCCTTTCGGAGCTAAATAAATTGAAGTACATGAAGTTAATGGAATGCTACAGAATAATAAGAAATTATGAATATGGAAAATAGAGAAGTGTGAGAAGACATGAACAGAGACAAAATGAAACAGTCACAAAAACAATAAGCACCATTACTAACAATGACGAAAGTTAAAACTGGACCCTGTGACATTATAATGACCAATCTTGGCTCTGAAGATGAAGTGGAGAGAGAATGGACCTTTCTTTCTTCATCGTAGATTGAAAGACTGTGTATATAGTACATTTCCTATAAAAATGTCAGTCTTAGTTGATATATATGTTAATTTTGCCAAACTATTTTTCTCTTTTAAAATTTTTTTGGTAAAACATATCTCTGGGAAGGGAACAGAGGATGGATGTATTTAGAAATGATGATTACATTAAAAAACAACAAATATAAACATACATTTTAGAAAAAGAATATCCATTCCCCAATAGATAAATGATTAAAGTATATGACCAAACAAATCTCAAAACAAGACTTACAAATAATTAACAACTGTACGAAATATTCCTCCAAATCACTACTGAGAGAAGCTAAGATCATAACAAATCTGAAGTTTCACTTCATTCCAAGCAAACTGGCAAAATGACAAAGAAATATTTACCATTAGAGAGACTATGGGAAGATATGCGCATGAATATATTGTTGGTGAAACTGCTAATTGATTCAACCATTAAGAAAGAAATTTGTAATTTTGTGGGAAGAAAAATGACTGTGTTCATATCCTTTGATCCAGAAATCGTATTGCTGGGCATTGTCAAAGATAAATAGAAAGGTCCGGTACATACATACATAACATGGATAAGTACATATATTCATAACAGTAGTTTTGTGAATGCATGTGCACTTGCGCTCATGTTGTGGGGTAGCAAAGAATTGGAAACAAAGTAGACGATCATCAACTGAAGGATGGCCAAGCAAATTGTGGTATAAATGAATGCAATGGAATACTACTATGCCACAAGAAACAATGAAATTGAAGAATTCAGAGAAACTGGGAAAGACTTGTATGAACTGATTCTAAGTGAAGTAAGCCAAAACAAAATAATATATAAAATGACTACAACAATATAAAGGAAAGAACAATAAAAGAGAATGATGTATAATGATGACCAGTTTTGGCCTTGTAAAAGAGATGAAGAAATTAACCTGTGTTTTAGAAACAAAACACATAGGAAGACAGATAGGTTAATATGTTGTTGGAGCTGTGAATTGGTTCGGTCGTTTTGGGATAATAATTTGGAATTAACTTTTGGTAATGCCTCCTGCCCAGCATAAGTTGTATGCTCCCCTTACCACCACCCTTCTTCTGTTAATGTTCATGGAACATTCAGAGAACATTAAATGTTCCTAAACATTTAACTTTTAAGGCTCAGTGATGAACAGGACTTTGGTAATAAATTTCCTCTGTGCTATAATGTCGTTTTCAAACCAAAAGAAAAAATGTGGGAAAGAAAAATAATAGGGGTTCTGAAGATGGGCCCATAACAGACATACCAGTTTCTGCAACAGGGTTTCCTTTTTTCTTCTTGATTACTACTTTAGGGTCGCCTGCAGGGGGAAACAAAAACAAAAAAATGCAAGGCAAGCGGCACTCCCCAGCCATTTAGAAAACAACTCATAAGGAAAAAAGGGGACCCCCCCAACCTGTTTAAAATAGAAATGAATTGTTTCAGACTAGCCCAATAACTCCCGGTTAAATACTGAGAACTCCAAAAGACAAAGAAATACAAAAAGATAAAACAGACCCAGGAGAGAAAGTTCTATGTGGTGACATGGAGCCCTGAAAAGTTAAATAACTTTTGTATTATCTGTGGTGACTCTTGTGCAGATAATTTCTGGTGGTGTATTGCCCTGCTGGCCTTAGACTCTCTTGGATAAATTGCTCAAAAGGTTCAGGGCTCTGCCGCTGAAGATGTCACTTTCCTGTTCCCTTTAGTCTCAACTACAATTTCTGCAGTTGCTACTTGGGTACATAGTTACTGCTAAGAATTGTTCCTTGATGTTATCTTCTGAGTTCATCTCTTCAAAGTCACCCAAACCTTCTAAGCTTCTGTCTGCGAAGGTATAATGGAAAAAAGTTCATCCTGATGAAGGCAGGCTAAAAGCTCTCTAGTGACAGCCACCACACCAGCTTAACAAAAGCCAGGTAGACTGTCTCAAGGCTAAGAACAGGTCTTCCCTTTTCTATGCCTATGTCTGGGCCAAAATCAAAGCCCTCTGATACAGATTAACTATCTAATTTAGAATTAAATACTCCTGAGATCAAAGAGATAGAAAGAGAAATTCCATTTAAAATAACCACAGACAATATAAAATACTTAGGAATCAACCTGTCAAGACAAACCCAGAAATATATAAATATAATTAGAAAATGCTTTTCACACAAAGTCATAAATAATAAACAATTGGAGAAATACCAATTGTTCATGAGTAGGCTGAGCCAATATAATAAAAATGACAATTCTAACTAAATTAATTCACTATTCAGTGTCATACCAATAAAATTACCAAAACTTATTTTACAGAGTTAGAAAAAATAATGACAAAATTCATCTTGAAGAAGAAAAGTTCAAGACTATCAAGGGAATCAATTAAAAAAATGTGAAGCAAGGTGGCCTACAAGTACCAGATCTCAAAATGTACTACAAAGTGATAATCATCAAAACAATCTGGTACAAGCTAAGAAATAAAGCGGTGGATCAGCAGAACATATTAGGTATATAATACACACTAGTAAATTATCATAGTAATCTAGCATTTGATAAATGAAAAGATCCAAGCTTTTGGGACAAGAACTCATTACTTGACAAAAATTGCTGGAAAAATTGGAAAGCAATTTGGTAAAAATTAGACCAACATCTCACACAATATACCAAGATAAAGTCAAAAAGGGTCTGTGATTATATTGCTAATGTATTTTTGTAAATTTGAAGATCTTTCCACCTATTAATAGGCCCTGCTTATGTCACATGGAAGCCTAAGTTACATGAAGCCTATGGTGGGAGGAGCTTGCTGAATGAGTGGAAAGGGAGGGGATGGAACAGAAAGAGCAGTTAGAGCTGGAGGGTTGTGATGCCCTCTGACCCTGAAGAAGTGTACATATACTATGAGGTTAGAATTTTGCTTTGGGGATCACTTATGGGAAGAGTGTTTGTATGATGTAGCCAGATGAGACTCTGAGTAGCCATTAAGGAGTCTCCCCAACTTTGAAAACCCAGAAGTTGGTGCTTCTCTCTTTGGTAACTATGTATGTATAGCTTTGTTCAGATAGCAAAAAGCCCTGTCTGTTGATTTGTGTTAATTCGCGCTTGTAATTCCTGCTTGTGTTTTCTCTGAAGTTCAGGGTGCTGACTTTTCCCCCTGAACTAAGTGAGTGATATATGTATGTTTAATTAAAGTGAGATTGTAAACTTCTTTAAGTTGTTTTCCTTCAGAAAAGCAGATCAAAGAACCTGTGCTAGCAGCCCTCTTGTATGCTAGTGTTACTGACCTTACACCTCCACAGCAGTTGCTAGTAACGTTAGTGTTACAATGATTTAGACATAAAGGATGATATTATAAACAAATTAGAGGAGCATGGAATACTTTATCTGTCATACAAATTTTCCTCATATACAAATGAGGAAAGAATTTATAACCAAAGAAGAAATGGAGAGCATTATGGGATATAATATGGATAATTCTGACTACATTAAATTAAAAAGTGTTTGCCCAAACAAAACCAATGCAGCCAAGATTAGAAGGAAAGCAGAGAACTGGGAGAAAAATTATCAGAAATTTCTCTGATAAAAGCCTTACTTCTCAAATGTATAGAAAACTGAGTCAAAATTTTAAGAATACAAATCATTCCCCAACTGATAAATTGTCAAAGGATATAAACAAGGCAGTTTTCAGAAGAAGAAATCAAAGCTACTAATAGTCATATAAAAATGCTCTAAATCGCTATTGATTAGAGAAATGCAAATTAAAACAGCTCCGAGGTACCACCTCATACCTATTAGTGTGCCTAATATGACAGAAAAGGAAAATGACAATTGTTAGACAGGATGTGGAAAAACTGGGACATTAGTGCACTGTTGCATTAGTTGGCTGAGTTATAAATTGATCCAACCATTCTGGAGAACAATTTGGAACTACGCTTAAACGACTGTAAAACTTTCCAGACCCTTTGATCTACCAGTACCATGACTACGTCTATATCCCAAAAAGATTAAGAAAAAAAGGAAAAGGACCTATTTATACAAGAATGTAGTAGCTCTTTTGTGGTGGGAAAGAACTGGAAATTGAGGGCATGCCCAGAACAAGTTGTGGTATACAATTGTGTTGGAATTCTTTTGTGCTATAAGAAATGATGGAGAAGTATGTTTCAGAAAAACCTGAGATTTATATGGACTGAAACAAAGTGAAGTGAGCAGAACTAGAACACTGTACACAAGTAACAGCAATATTATACAATGATCAATTTCCTACTCTGACCAATACAGTGATCCAAGACAATTCCAAAGGACTTATGATGAAAAATGCTATCCACCTCCAGATAAAGAACTGATTAAGTCTGAATAAAGATTAAAGTATATATACTTTTTACTTTCCTTTTTATTTTTTTTTTGGTCTCTGTTCTCTTTTGCAATATGGCTACTATGGAAATATGTTTCTCATGACTTTACATGTATAATCTACATCAAATGGTTTGCCTTCTCAAAGAGAGGGGAAGGAAAGGAGGGAAAGAATTTAAAACTCAAAATTTTAAAAAAAAACATTTAATTTTTTTACATGTAATTTAGAAAAAAATAAAATTTTTTTAAAAAATACTCCTGAGATCCTCCTTGGCATAGCACGAGTTTGAACAAGGACAAAAATTGAGCTAAAGATAGAGCTGAGAACAGTGTTCTCTACCTACTTATCCCTCATTCCTTCTCTGTTAAGCTTACCTATCAGCAGAAAAATCCATATACTTAAGGCAACTAAAACTTTAGTGTCTCTACACGGATGAGTGCATAAATATTTGCACATCAATGCCTATTTAATTTGTCACTAACTCTTCAGTAAGAAGGGGGTAAGCCTATCCACTTTTACAATACATTGGAGTCAAGAAAAGAGATTTCTTCAATAAGAAGTTTCTTATCTTCTAAAACTTTGATATTTGAGCAGTTATTTTTATCGATACTTGTTAATTTCTCCTGATCTGGCCAATTAGAAACAAAGAAAAAGAAAGGAAAAAAGACTCTCTTGTCTTTGAGACATCTATAAGAACTAAATTTATGATTTCATAGGAGTCATGAGAGTTTTGAAATTTAAATAGATGATTAAGTACAATTTATAATAAAACTTTCTTAATACCTGATTTCATGGTGGATTTCCTTAAGAAGCTTTTCATTGTGGACTGCCAAATTGGGAATATAAAATTTGGAAATAAATATACCAAGGCTTTAAAATGTTATCTTTTGGGGGGTGGAGCCAAGATGGCAGCTAGAAAGCAGGGACTTGCATGAGCTCCCCGCCAGTTCCCTCCAAAAACCTATAAAAAATGGCTCTGAACAAATTCTAGAACTGCAGAACCCACAAAATAGCAGAGGGAAGCAGGGATCCGGCCCAGGACAGCTTGGATGGTCGCTGGATGAGGTCTATCCTGCACAGAGCGGAGGGGAGTGCAGCTCAGCGTGGGTGGTGGCAAGACCAACCAGACAGGGAGCTGGGCAGAACAGGCCCTAGTGCCATAAATCAGTGAGCTGTGGGAGTTATCAGACTTCTCAACCTACAAACACCAAAGACAACAGAGAAGGTTAGTGGAAAAAGCTGCGAGGGACAGAGTTTGGGGTTCGGCCACCACCCCAGGGGCAGCAAGGGTGGTGCAGCTACAGAACTATAGCTGCAGTTACTTCTGGCCCCAGGCCCACCTGGTGGGAGGAATTAAGTGGTGCATCAGAGCAGGAGTGCAGAGCCTGCTTAAGGTCAGGTCTGGGTTGGTGGTTCTTGGGGAAGGAGGAGTGCTGCTGTGGCAGAGCTGGCGGTATACAAAGAGCTCTGAAATCAACAGAGCATCCCCTCAAGCTTGGAACAAAGTACTCTTTGCTCTACAAGCAGTCATACCCCAACGAAAAACTCAAGGGTCAAGTAAGTTGGCTGGGAAGATGTCCAGGCAGCAAAAACGCACTCAGATTCAGTCTCAGACTTTGGAATCTTTCTTTGGTGACAAAGAAGACCAAAACATACAGCCTGAAGAAGTCAACAAAGTCAAAGAGCCTACACCAAAAGCCTCCAAGAAAAACATGAACTGGTCTCAGGCCATGGAAGAGCTCAAAAAGGAGTTGGAAAAGCAAGTTAGAGAAGTAGAGGAAAAATCGGGAAGAGAAATGAGAATGATGCAAGAAAACCATGAAAAACAAGTCAATGACTTGCTAAAGGAGACCCAAAAAAATACTGAAAAAAATATTGAAGAAAACAACACTAAAAAAATAGACTAACTTGGGAGGCAAGATGGTGGCTGGAAAGCAAGGACTAGCATGAACTCCCCGCCAAGTCCCTCCAAAAACCTATAAAAAAAATGGCTCTGAACCAATTCTAGAACTGCAGAACCCACAAAAGAGCAGAGGGAAGCAGGGCTCCAGCCCAGGACACCCTGGATGGTCTCTGGGTGAGGTCTATCCCACACGGAGCTGGGAGCAGAGCGGAGCAGAGCACAGCCCAGCGTGGGCGGCGCAGACCAACCACACCAGGAGCTGGCGGAATGTGCCCTAGCATCCTGAATCAGTGAGCTGCAGCCGTTACCAGACTTTTCAACCTACAGACACCAAAGACAACAGAGAAGGTTAGTGGAAAAAGATGCTGGGGACAGAGTGAAAAAAGGAGTTCGCAGTTCAGCCACCGCTCCTGGGGCAGTGGAGGTAGGGTAGCTACAGAACTACAGCTGCAGTTGCTTCCGGCCCCAGGCCCACCTGGTGGGAGGAATTAAGTGGTGGATCAGAGCAGGAGTGAAAAGCCTGCTGAAGATCTAAGTCCAGTCTGGGTTGGGGGTTCTTGGGGAAGGAGGAGTGCTGGTGGGGCAGAGCTGGCGCATCCCCCCAAGCTTGGAACATAGTTCTCTTAACTCTACAAGCAGTCATACCCTGCTGAAAAACTCAATGGTCAAATTAGTTGGCTGGGAATATGGCCAGGCAGTGAAAACGCACACAGATTCAGTCTCAGACTCTGGAATCATTCTTTGGTGACAAAGAAGACAAAAACACACAGCCTGAAGAAGTCAACAAAGTCAAAGAGCCTACACCAAAAGCCTCCAAGAAAAACATGAACTGGTCTCAGGCCATGGAAGAGCTCAAAAAGGAGTTGGAAAAGCAAGTTAGAGAAGTAGAGGAAAAATTGGGAAGAGAAATGAGAAGGATGCGAGAAAACCATGAAAAACAAGTCAATGACTTGCTAAAGGATGCCCAAAAAAATACTGAAAAATATACTGAAGAAAACAACACCTTAAAAAATAGACTAAGTCAAACGGCAAAAGAGCTCCAAAAAGCCAATGAGGAGAAGAATGCCTTGAAAGGAAGAATTAGCCAAATGGAAAAGGAGGTCCAAAAGACCAATGAAGAAAATACTACCTTAAAAATTAGATTGGAGCAAGTGGAAGCTAGTGACTTGATGAGAAATCAAGATATTATAAAACAGAACCAAAGGAATGAAAAAATGGAAGACAATGTGAAATATCTCATTGGAAAAACCACTGACCTGGAAAATAGATCCAGGAGAGATAATTTAAAAATCATTGGACTATCTGAAAGCCATGATCAAAAAAAGAGCCTAGATATCATCTTTCAAGAAATTATCAAGAAGAACTGCCCTGATATTCTAGAGCCACAGGGCAAAATAGAAATTGAAAGAATCCACAGATTGCCTCCTCAAATAGATCCCAAAAAGAAATCTCCTAGGAATATTGTCGCCAAATTCCAGAGCTCCCAGATCAAGGAGAAAATACTGTAAATAGCCAGAAAGAAATAATTTGAGTATTGTGGAAACATAATCAGAATAACCCAAGATCTAGCAGCTTCTACATTAAGAAATCGCAGGGCTTGGAATACGATATTCTGGAGGTCAATGGAGCTCGGATTAAAACCAAGAATCACTTACCCAGCAAAACTGAGTATCGTGCTGCAAGGCAAAATATGGATTTTCAATAAAATAGAGGACTTTCAAGCTTTCTCAGTGAAAAGACCAGAGCTGAATAGAAAATTTGACTTTCAAACATAAGAATCAAGAGAAGCATGAAAAGGTAATCAAGAAAAAGAAAAAGAAATTGCAAGGGACTTACTAAAGTTGAACTGTTTTGTTTACATTCCTACATGGAAAGATGATGTGTATGATTCACAAGACCTCAGTATTAGGGTAGCTGAAGGGAATATGCATATATACATATATATGTGTGTGTTTATGTATATATATATGTATATGTGAGTATGTATGTATGTATGTATGTATGTATACATGTATGTGTGTATATATATATATAGAGAGAGAGAGAGAGAGAGACAGAGAGAGAGACAGGGGGGGGGCGGGGGGGGGGGAGGGAGGGAGGGAGAGGGCACAGGGTGAGTTGAAGATGAAGGGAAGATATCTAAAAGAAATAAAATCAAATTAAGGGATGAGAGAGGAATATATTGAGAGAGGGAGATAGGGAGAGACAGAATGGGGTAAATTATCTCGCATAAAAGTGGCAAGAAAAAGCAGTTCTGTAGGAAGAGAAGAGAAGGCAGGTGAGGGGGAATGAGTGAATCTTGCTCTCATCAGATTTGACCTGAGGAGGGAATACCGTACACACTCAATTGGGTATCTTACCCCACAGGAAAGGAGGAAGAAGAAGATAAAAAAGGGGGGACCATAGAAGGGTGGGCAGACAGCGGGAGGAGGTAATCAAAAACAAACACTTTTGAAAAGGGACAGGGTCAAGGGAGAAAATTCAGTAAAGGTGGATAGGTTAGGAAGGAGCAAAACATAGTTAATCTTTCACAACATGAGTATTGTGGAAGGGTTTTACATAATGATACACATGTGGCCTATGTTGAATTGCTTGCCTTCTTAGGGAGGGTGGGTGGGGAGGGAAGAGGGGAGACAATTTGGAACTCCAAGTTTTAAAAACAGACATTCAAAAACAACAAAAAAAAGTTTTTGCATGCAACTAGGAAATAAGGTACACAGGCAATGGGGCGCAGAAATTTATCTTGCCCTACAAGAGAAGAAGGGAAAGGGGGATGGTAGCAGAGTAAGGTGACAGATGGGAGGGCTGACTAGGGAATGGGGCAACCAGAATATACGCCATCTTGGAGTGGGCAGGAGGGTAGAAATGGGGAGAAAATCTGTAATTCAAACTCTTGTGAAAATCAACGCTGAAAACTAAATATATTAAATAAACTTTAAAAAATAAAATGTTATCTTTGTCTTTTTCAATAAAGGAAAGTCAGTTACAACACTTCCAGCTTTGAAAAGATAAAACTTTGCAACCTTGAGAATTTAGCCTCCCTAGTTATTAACAATGTAATTCTGAAGATATTGTAAAGAATACCAGACACAGTCAGTAGAAAACTAGGATTTAGGCCCTGCTCTTTCCACCAAGCTTGTTAGTTGTGCCCAGTAACAGGTAATTTTGTTTCCTGGTGCTTAGTTTCTTCATTTATAGTTTACAGAACCAAACTCAAGTGTGTTATGAGAATGATGTAATAACTTTCAGACCCAGAACTTAGAGAACTAACTGAATATTTTTAAATTAAATTAAATTATTTTGAAATTGAAATCATTTTCCTTTTATTTTACTTGATTTTTCTCAATTACATGTAAAAGAAATTTAAACATTTGTTTTTAAAATTTTGAGTTTCAAATTCCCTTCTCCCTTCCCCTCTTCTTGAGAAGGCAAACCATTTGATATAGATTATACATGTAAAGTCATGAAAAACATATTTCCATATTAGCCATATTGCAACAGAGAACACAGACCAAAAAAAGGAAAGTGAAATATATATTTGCATTCAGATTTAAGAGGTGGATAGCATTTTTTATCATATGTTCTTTAAAATTATCTTGGATCACTGCATTGCTCAGAGTAGCAAAGTTATTCACAGTTGATCATTGTACAATACTGCTGTTATTTGTGTACAATGTTCTGGTTCTGCTCACTTTACCTTTGTTTCAGTTCATATAAATCTTCTCAGCTTTTTCTGAAACATACTGCTCCAGCACTTCTTATAGCACAAAAGAATTCCAACACAGTCATATACCACAACTTGTTCTGTCATTCTCCAGTTGAGGGGCATGCCCTCAATTTCCAATTCTTTCCCACCACAAAAAAGCTACTATGAATATTTTTGTGCCAATAGGTCCTTTTCCTTTTTTCTTAATCTCTTTGGGGTACAGACCTAGTAGTGGTATTCTAAATGTGTCCTCCCCAGGGAAAAATATAAAGGAACTACTACTGCTTTCATTCTAGATTCCAGTTTAGAATTAAGAGGCATAAGGATATTATATAGGCACATCATGGATAAAGTAGATGATCTTGGCATCAGGAAAGCCTGGGTTCAAGTTTTGCTTCCGAAACAATCTGTGTTAACCATGGACAAATTGCTTAACTTCTCAATGCAACAGACAACTCAAGTTACAGATAAGTTGCCAATCAGCATTAGTAAAGGGAATGTCTGCACCAGGAGCTGCCCACATGGATATGAAATCACAGGTTTTGGATACTATGCCTCTTTTATTGTATCATTAAGGTTATTTTGTTTTTGTTTTTTCTTGACTATCATGCCATACTTTAACTCACATTGAAATTATAATCCAAGAAAACTGCCAACTCTTTTTAATAGAAAGGTTTTATTAACTATGTCTCCCTCCCTCCCTTAACTCAGCTATTACATTTAATCTTGTGTAACTCCACATAATAAGGGACATTATAAATAGGTGTCGTCTGGAGCTTCTAAATGATTGAACTTACTTTGCAAAATGCAAGTCCTCTGGAATCTCTCTCAACTGATTAAACACTATTGTGAAGAGGATCTCTGAATTGGCTCCCTTGGCCCTCATACTTAACAACTATTGTTAAAATGACTAATCAGTTTGTTATCCAAACTTCTCTTGAAGATTCCCAATTCTTTGATGGTGAAAGCCTGCTTCCAACTCCTTTGTGGAGGAAACCATGCTCTAGGTGGCAGAAATAGGATAAACTAGAAGCTTTTTTTTTTAAATCAGAGTTTGTAATTCTCATCCTCATTACTGCTCCAATTCTCATTCCTTATAACCCTGATCTATGTGAGATTTAACACAATTTCCAGTAAAACAGATGAGTCAGAGACTGATTTCTCACCTACACCCTATCAGCCTGAACGTTAATCAGGTAATCAGAATTGTCCCTTTCAATTTCTACTTTTTTTGTTACAAGGGATGGCTCTCTAGATTAGAGAGGGGGAGAGGAATATATTTGGGAAATAAAGTGGTATAAAAACAAAAGATATCAACAAAATTTTAAAATAAGGGAGGCAGAGCCAAGATGGCAGAGTAAAGGCAGGGACTAGCCCACATTCTCCTTCAAACCCCTCCAAATACCTTTAAAAAATGACTCTAAACAAATTCTAGAGCAGCAGAACCCCTAAACATTTGGAGTGAAACAAATCTCCAGCCCAAGACTACTTGGAAGGCTGGCAGGAAAGGTCTGTTGCACCAGGGTGAGAGAGGAGTACAGCACAGACCTGGCCTCAGTAAACCTGGAGCAGGCCTCTGAGCAACTGAATCACTGGCAGCAGTGGCAGTTTCCAGACCTCTCAGTCCACAGACAACAAAGACAATTTAGAAGGTCAGCAGGAAAAGTCTGCCACACTGGGTGAGAGAGGAGCACAGGCCATTTCAGCACAGTCCTGGTGCTAGCAAACCAGAAACAGGCCTTCAGAGGAACTGAATTAGTAGCAGCAGCTTCAGTGGCAGTTTCCAGAGCTCTCAGCCCACACACAGTAAGGGAGTAGAACAACTGGTAAGAAGGAGATTACAGGGGTCTTTTTGCTAGCACTGAGGCAGGACTCTGTTTCTTCGCCCATACTTGGATCCAGGTTGCAATCCTGGGTGCCAGTCCCAGAGGGAGGGAGAGGATTAGCATAGCAGAGCTTGTGGCAGCAGTGGAGCAGAACCCTCCTAGAAGTTCCAGGGCAGAAAAGAGTGCTTATGGCCACTCATAGATCAGAGTACAGGCCAGAAGAGGAGCAAACAGCTCTCTCCTTAGATCATACCACCTTGAAAGAACTGAAAATTTAAAGGTCCCTAGAAGTATCTCTGAAAACAGCTGCACAAAACCCCTGAAGCTTGGGACAGTGAACCTTCCACCCTGGAAGCAGAGTCCTACTTTAACAGAGTTAAAAGTTAACTAATAGGCTGGGGAAATGAGCAAACAGCTGAAAAAGACTCTGACTATTGAAAGTTATTATGGTGACAAGAAAGATCAAAACATATACTCAGAAGAAGCTACTAAAGTCAAAGCTCCTACATCCAAAGCCTCCAAGAAAAATATGAATTGATCTCAGGTCATGGAAGAGCTCAAAAAGGACTTTGAAAGTCAAATAAGAGGAGGAGAGGAAAAACTGGGAAGAGAAATGAGAGTGATTCGAGAAAATCATGAAAACCTAGTCAACAGCTTGGTAAAAGGGACACAAAAAAAATAATGAAGAAAATAACACCTTAAAAAACAGACTAGGCCAAATGGTAAAAGAAGTCCAAAAAGCCAACAAGGAGAAAAATGCCTAAAAAAGCAGAATTAGCCAAATGAAAAGGAGGTCCAAAAGCTCACTGAAGAAAAGAATTCTTTAAAAATTAGAATGAAGTAAGTGAAAGCTAATGACTTTATGAGAAATCAAAAAACAATAAAACAAAACCAAAGGAATGAAAAAAAAAGAAGACTGTGAAATATCTCACTGGAAAAACAAATGACCTGGAAAATAGATTGTGGAGAGAGAATTTTAAAATTATTGGACTACCTGAAAGCCATGATCAAAAAAGAACCTAAACATCATCTTTCAAGAAATTATCAAGGAAAATTGCCCTGATATTCTAGAACCAGAGGGCAAAATGAAATGGAAAGAATCCACTGATCACCTCCTGAAAGAGATCCCAAAATTAAAACTCCCAAGAATATTATAGCCAAATTCCAGTGTTCCCAGGTCAAGGAGAAAATATTGCAAGTAGCCAAAAAGAAATAATTCAAGTTATCATGGAGCCACAGTAAGGATAACAGAAGATTTAGCAGTTCCTACATTAAAGGATCAAAGGGCTTAGAATATGATATTCTGGAGGGCAAAAGGGGTAGATTTACAACTAAGAATCACCTATCCAGCAAAACTACATATAATCTGTCAGGGAGAAAATACACATTCAATGAGATAGAGAACTTACAAGTATTCTTGATAAAATGACCAGACCTGAATAGAAAATTTGACTTCCAAATACAAAACTCAAGAGAAGCATAAAAAGGTAAACAGGGAAGGTAAATCATAAGGGACTTAATAAATTTAAACTGTTTACATTCCTACATGAGAAGATGATACTTGTAACTCATAAGACCTTTCTCATTATTAGGGTAGCTAGAAGAAGCATATATAGATAGAGGGCACAGGAGGAAGTTGAATATGAAGGGATGATATCTAAAAATAACATTAAGGGGTGAGAGAAGAATGTACTGGAAGAAATACAAAGAGAGAGGTAGAATAGGGTAAAACATCTCACTTAAAAGAGGCAAGAAAAAGCTTTTGCAGTGGAGGGGAAGGGGGGGAGGTGAGAGTGAGTGAGTGAACCTTATTCTCATCAGAATTGGCTCAAAGAAGGAATAACATACACATACAACTGGGTATAACAATCTACCTTACCCTACAGGCAGGTAGGAGAAGAGGGGGATAAGAGAAAGGAGGGTGGGGGTGGGCCGGTGATAAAAGGGAGGGAAAAGTGGGAGGGGGCAGTCAGAAGCAAAACACTTTTGAGGAGGGACAGGCTGAAAGGAGAAAGAGAATAGAATGAATTGGGAGGGGGGAAATAGGATAGAGGGAAAGACAGTTAGCAATAGTAACTGTGAAAAACATTTTGAAGCAAGTTTCTCTGATAAAGGCCTCATTTACCAAACATACAGAGAACTGAGTCAAATTTATAAAAATAAGAGCCATTCCCCGATTGATAAATGATCAAAAGATATGAACAGTTTTCAGATGAAAAAATCAAAGGTATCAATAGATACATGAAAAAATACTCTCACTATAGATTGGAGAAATGCAAATTAACCTCATACCTATTAGATTGGCTAATAGGACAGAAAAGGTAAATGACAAATGTTGGAGGGGAAATGGAAAAATGAGACTTTGATGCACTGTTGGTGGAGTTGTGAATTGATTCAACCATTTTGTAGAGCAATTTAGAACTATGCTCAAAGGGCTATAAAATCACCCATACCCTTTGACCTAGCAATACCACTACTAGGTCTGTTTCCCAAAAGAGACAAAAAACAAAAAGGAAAAGAACCTATTACAAAAATATTTATAGCAGTTCTTTTCTGGGCGTATTAGAAGTTGAGAGGATACTCATCAATTGTGGAATGGCTGAACAAGTCGTGGTATGTGATTATGATGGAATACTATCATACTATAAGAAATGACAAGCAGGATGCTCTCAAAAACCTGGAAACATTTGCATGGACTGATGCAAAGGGAAAGGTACTGTGTACAAAGTAACAATAATATTGTAAGATGATCAGCTGTAAATGACTTAGCTATTCTCAGCAAAACAATGATTCAAGACAACTCTGAAAGACATGATGAAAGATGCTATCCATCCCCAGAGAAAGAACCGATGGTGTCTGAATACAGATCGAAACATAAATTTTTAAAAAATAAGAATAGGAAGGCTAACCTTTTGTTCCTAGCCTATTTCAAGAAAACATTGATAAACGGATGGCTTTTGAAAAAGGGAAGTTGTTTTTCAGTTGTTTTAGTCATGTCTGACTCTTTGTGACGCTATTTGGGATTTTCTTGGCAAAGATAGTGGAGTGGTTTGCCATTTCCTTCTCCAGTTCATTTTATGAGAAGGAACTGAGGCAAAAGGATTAAGCTACTTATTCAGAGTCACAGAGCTGGTAAGTGTCTGAGGTCACATTTGAACTCAGAAAGATGAGTCTTCCTGACCTCTATCCATTGTACTATCTAGCATAGTTCAAGAAAACATTGATAAAGGAATGCCTTTTGAGGAAGGGAAGTAGTGGCCACTAAAACCTATCAAGGCTTCATCAGGAACAGCTCATGGCAGACTAACCTGATTTCCTTTTATTTGACAGGATAGCAATACTAATAGATCACCAATATTACACATTGTAAACTCATATTTCAATACAGAATTTCACAAATTTGTACATACTGTCCTTGTGGCATGATGTAGAATTTCAATCTAATTTTTAAAAAATTTATTACATGAAAAATACTGTGTTACACAACGAACTAGGTATATGCCATGTTTATCAATTGTGCCTAATGAGAAGGGCTGGCCTTATTTTAGGAGCCTCATTCTGTAAAGTCCATGGTTGATGATCCCATGTAGCATTGCTTTTGGGAACATAAGAATTTAGCTTATTTGGACCCCACTCAAAGTTTCCCCTTAGAAAATAAGAATTTGGATTTTGTTTCTCCCCTGTATATATTAGGGTTAGGACAAGAATAGGAAACATTACATTACCTTCTAAGAACCTAGCCAGTTCTTAGGAATGGGGGTGGGAGGGAGAAACTGTGGCGGCAAAAAACTTTCTTTGTTCAGGGTCCTATAAAAATCACCATGTGGGTGAATCACGTTGGATCTCACCCATGGAGAGGACGCTTTGCCTGGGACTACCTTCCCTTTGGAGGCCTTAATCGAGCTGTGTAAACCGGGTTCCCCTCAGCTTTGAAAGGATTAAGTGCTAGCATTCCCCTGAGAGATGATGCATCTATGTCATCTGTGTCTTTGTCTCTGTCACTGTGTTTGTTAGGAATTGTTGATTAATGTGGTTGTGGGGTCAATGTAGCATTTCCCTGTCTTTCAATAAAAACTATTCTGTTGGGAGTATGTCTTATTGCCAGTGCGGATCTGAATCTGAACCTACCCTAGCTTAATCGAATGACAAACTAGTAGGTAGACCGAGAACTGACTAAATGACCAGACCAAAGAGTAATTGTTAACCTTTCTGTCTCAGCATGGAGAGAGATCCATAATGGAATATGCATCACACTGTCCTGACACAGTCTGTTCCACATTTTAATCTTTTATCATAGATGACATGCTTATCAAATATGCAGTTACTCAAAGCTGGGGAGGATCTCAAGCATGTTGGATTAGAGCCAGGAGCCAAAAAGATCTTGACAAGCTAAAATAATGGGCCAAATGGAATAAAATGAAATTCAATGAGGATAAATGAGAAGTTCAGTCCTTGGGTTTCAAAACTTAACTTCAGAAGTACAAGATTTTTAAAGTTCAGCTAGAAAAGCTTTCTGATAGTAAAGATCTGGAAGTTTCAGTATGGTGCAAGTTCAATATGAGTCATTAGTGTGACTGAGGTGTGAAGCAGCAGTCAAAAAAGATGATGTTATAATGATATGCTAGATTGCATAAGAGAAGAAAAGTGTCCAGAAGAAAAAGGAAACAATTATAGTACTAGGAAACAGCTCCCCCACAGTCCTTTATGGTAATGTGTGTGTGTGTTTCACTGCAGCCTTTTTAATACTGATCCAACTCTAAAAAAAACACATATACACATAATACTTTCTACAGTTTCTTTGCAGCCCCTTCTCCTTTTTAAGACCTAGAAGAGCTATATATAGGCATCATCTCAGGATTCCTACCTAATCAATTCTGTATCCAGGAAAAAGACACATTCTTAGTGTGATCTCTTGAAGAATAAAGAAATATTCTTTTTTCAGCAGTGGGGCTCCTTTAAAATGCCCTTATGCTCTAGCATTCCATCCTAATAAGCCACCCTAATGACATGTCTTTATTGTTGAAAAGCTCCTCTGCTTCCAAATACATGGTCATTTTTCACTACTGGCTATGCTGTCTTTGTTCTGGCCCATCTACAATCATACTCAACATTCCTGGGTTTCACACTGGCAGTTTTGGTTATCTGGGGCGGGGTGGGCAACTGATAATTAAATATGAATTTTTGGAGATTTGCAGCATACTGCAAAAAATCCCAGACAATGTGCATAAGTAAGGAAAAAAAATCTTAGTAAGTCATAAATGCATGATATTGTATATATTAATCTATTTTATCATTTACTATCATAAGTATACATATATAAATTTATTATAAACAGTAAAATTTTGTTAAAAGTTTCAGTGCACTAAAGAACTACGACCTGTGTACTCTCTTGGGAATGCCTCCTCTTTGTCCCTCTATCATCCAGACCCAATCATGTTATTTTCTCCCAGTGATCACTGTATCCTGTGCTTTTCATTGGAGAAGGAAATCCATGAAGTAGTTGCTGCATCTATACTGCACCTGCAAAGACTCTGCCTAGTGTGCAAGATACTACTCTCTCTCATGTAGAAACTGCTACTTTTTATGGGTGCAATATGTTGTTTTACTTGTTTGTGTGTTAAATGTTAAATAAATATAATCAGAATTATTAAAAATAAATTTGGGGGGTAGGTCCTACAGTTATTCACAGTTTTTCACATTTGTAGGGGTTCAGCTCCCCAAACACCCATGAATGTCAAGGAATGGCTGTAGTTATGTCTGCTTTCCATGGTGTTCTCTCTCTTCAAACTCATTTCAGGCTTGGTTTCCACTTTTGCCTACTCCCTCACATTTGGCCTTCAAGTTTCCACTCCATTGCATCCCTATATCTTCTGCTTAATCTCCTGTTGAGGATATGGAACATATTATCTCCCTTCAGAACCTTCATCCCAGCTGTAACATCTGGCAATGATGCCCTTGTCCCCTACCATATTCTGGAGGAACTTTGAAAAAAAACTAAGAGTATTATTTCTTGTCCTTGTCCTAGTCCTTGTCCCTTGGCCAAAAAAAATCTTTTAAGGACTCCTAAAAACAATACCAAAAAAAACCCTTCTCTAATAAGTGTTGCTTATTTTTACATAAATAGATCATCAATAAAATGTGAAGCCTACACTTAGTTACTATTCTGTAGCAATCAAAAAAGAACACTTTTTTGGAAAAGTTCTGAGAGATAAATACTAGGTCTATGCTTCTGAAAACTGTATCGTTGAAAATGTGAAACTAATCTATTTTTTGCCTAGAGCTTGAACATTATGGGTGTCTGGACTTGATTTTTAAAGAATAAAACCTATTATTTTTTGCTCTACAAAGTGAACTATATTACACAATATTTTATGCATCAAAAAGTCCTCTTTCATGTAGCAATACCTCCACCTGCTGAAATGCTAAAATACTGATACTAGAAACATCCAAATTTTGTAAATGAATTGTCATAAATTAAATTTTGTGAAAATCTATTTTCCCTAAATTACTTGAAGATTGTCTAGCAGAGTATAATAAATTATGATGATTTGATGAGGGAAAGTTAGTTTTCATCTGGGTCTAAAATGTTCCACATATTTTTGGTTCAACAAATCAATTACAAAAATATTGGAATTTTTAAGAATTAAAAAATGAGGAAAACCAAAGAATATATACCATATATGCAGAAAATAATGTTTGAAATTACATTGAAATTATAAGATAAATACACAAATATAATGTGCATATAAATGCAAGAATTTAAAGTAACATACCTCTGAGATCATTTTTCTCCAAGTCTTTAAGTGTCTGAACAAATGCCAACTGGCTTTCTGTAAGGGGCCAACTGTTATATAATACTGTAGCTTGTATGATATACTTATAACTCTGAAATAAAATGCAGTGTTTAGTGAAGAAGTAATGTGAATATACAGTATATTAAATGCAAAACTAATCGGCCCTCAAACTGATAACTCAATACCAGTTACCTCAGTGTAAAGACAAAATGGTTGGAGTGCGCAAAGAATGAATGTGGAGATCATAGTATCTTGGATTCAGAGCTAGAAAGAATCTTGAAAGTCATCTAATTCAAATATCTTCATTTTTAGATGAGGAATCTCAATCCTAGACGTGAAAGGACTTTTACAAGATAAGACAGCTAGGGAGGGCAGAAATAGGATTTGAACATAGTCCTCTAACTCCAAATTTAGAACTCTATCTCAATAAATCATATCAGCTATTTGCAGCTTATCACTACTGAATTCCTTCCAGCTGAAAAACTAAAATTCAATTTTCTTAGAAAATAAAAGTTCTCTTTCTCATCAAGATGGCATTATAATAATTTCATAGACCAATGAAGTCTAAAAGTTCATGGTACATAATTCAATTAATCATGACTTTGAATTTAATTTCTATAGACCTCACTTGCCTAATCTATAAAATAAGGAAACTGATATTTATGTGCTATACCTTCCAATTATACAATTCTCTAATTTACAATCTTAGGTTTTTTGTGTTTTTTTTAATACCAATAAATATCTCTAAATGTCTGTGTTCAAGTATGTATCTGTAGGGAAATTACTAAATTGCCTCATTCCTTCCCCTGAAATGATAAAAAAACTATCATACATATTTTTTATCATTTCAATCAATAAAAGCAACCATTATTCCATTTTTTATTTGAGACCTTATTTCCACTAAATAGAACAAAAAAACAGTTAAAATATAGCTTGATTTTTAGAATAGAGAATTTTTATAATTTCAATACTTTTTTCTTTAAATCAAGGCTGTCTTGAAGAAAGTAAAATAGTTGTTTTAAACTATTACCTGGCAGATACTTCTTTTCAATGTAAATCTCTCACCTGTTGGGAAACTTGAGAGTTTTCATCTACATTTGGAAGGCTAACAGAATCATCATCAGGAACAGGTGTTTGACCACTTTCAACTATACCAGCAGGTCGTGTCTTAGTAACTTTTGGAGCTCCTGCAGCAGCTTTTTTCTTGGTTTGTAGTACATCTGGTTCTTTCTTGGCAGCAATATTATGAGAAACAACTTGCTTGCTAGCTGATATAGGGGAAAATATTTATTCTGAGTTTAATCATTAATAACATGCATTTAACACCTTATTGTCTTTGTTTTGTTGTGTCCTGCCATAACAAGCTTCAAATGATGACGCGAGTTATTTTGCTGCACTGAAATCTGTATACAGTATTGCCTGCCATGGAATAAACTGAAAAAAACTGGACTTGAAAATTAAAATCCTGCATTTACATCCCTAGTGGTAAGATCTTGGGAAAGACATTTTATCTATCTAAGCTTGTCTTCTCATCTGCAAAATGAAGAATGGGGAAAATGTTTTCATGAGCTACTTTGCGGCATCACCATCATTGTAAAGATCAAGTGAGAAAATGTTTTGTAAAGTATTTTGTAAACTTGGAAGCACTACATAAATTTCATATATTGGTGGTTGGTTGTTCTCCTTCATTCTTGAAGAGGACCAAAATTACATCATTGTGCCAGGGTCAAGCTCCAGTGTGTGTGACTATGGCTGATCAAACCAATATGAACTCAGAATGTTCTACCACAAGTCAGACACAAATAGACCATGTGTAAGTAGATTAGGAAGATACTGTTTTCCTTATTGGCCGAGATTCCAAACTCAGTTCCACATTAAGGAAAAATTTTAGGGTGATAAAGGAGAGTATCTAGGATGTCTTATGCTTGCCAGGGCAATCTGATATACCTATATGGACAACAGCAGAGTATATGAAAGGGAAAAATGTGAAATAATATTGAAAAGGCTTAATGCTTGATTGTATTTGAATAGCCCAATCATAAACAGTGAATATCTCTCCAGTTGTTTTTATAGCCCTTTATTTCTGTCAAGAAAGTTTTATTTTTGTATTGACATAAATCTCTGTGTGTGGCTTGGTAGGTCAAATTCCAGGTATATTATGTAGTTATTTCAAATGGTATTTATCTTATTATCTTTTGTTCCTGGATTTTATTAGTATTATATAGCAATGATAATGATTTTAAAGATTTTATTTTATAGCCTATTACCTTGTGATAGCTACTAATTATCTGTTTCTTTACTGATTCAATGGGGTTTTCTATGTACACCATAATATCATCTGCAAATAGTTATGCTTCTGCCTCCTCTTAATTTACTTCTCTATCTTTGATATTTTATTCTAATCATCATAGTTATCATTTGTAGAACTGTTTCAAACAATATTACATGCAAAAAACCCTTTGTTTTAACCCCATTTTACTGGAAAAGCTCACATTGGATTCCATTGCAAACAATGCTAACTCTTATTTTTAAATATGTGCTTTTCATCCTATTGTATTAAGGTGCTTATACAGTGTTTGCAAATTGCACTACCAGAAATAGAAGAGCTGAAACTACTTGAAAGAATTGTTAGTTGCAATAGTTAGGCATCATATTGCTCAGGCTACTACTATAGAAAACTAGAAAATATAAATGTAGGTAGACTAACAACCTTTAAAGGGATTTAAATTGAACCAAAAGACCAATCCATAAATCTAAGGATACCCTGAATTATTTGCAAGGAAGTCAATCATTTTCAGTGCTACATTTGCAAAGTAGACAGTATCAGATCCTCATGGCAGAAAATAAAGAGAAAACAGCTGCTACTTGCCCAGCCATAGTCTATAGTTTCAGCATATAAAAAAGGATTCTTAAAGCCATAAACTAGGCAGCACAGTTTAGCAGCAGTCTGGCCACTGGCAGGGATGCCTTACCACTTCCAGCTTGCCCCATTCTTTTGCTGAACGGTACAAGTAGAAGCCTATACAATAAAGAGGAAAGGGTGAAGTAGTCAACACTTGAACCTCACTCTCCTCTGAACTCTGAATATACATATAGACACAATTGGGTACAGAAATGCATTTCACACAATAAGAAAACAAGAGGAAAAGAGGTCAAAGGAAATAGGAGAATAAAAGGTCAGGATAGATAAAGAAAGAGATTATTCACAAGCAAAACAAACTCTTAAAGTGGGGGCAAGAAACAAAGAGAAGGAAAAGTATCATTGAATAGAAGGAAGGGAAATACACAGCAATCATAATTCTGAATGTGAATGCACTGAACTCATCCACAAAAAAGAAGATAGCAGAATAAATTAGAAAACAAAATCTAACAGTAGGTTATTTACAAGAAATATTTTAAACAGAAAGATGCAAATAAAGTTAAAACAAAGGACTAGAAGAGACTCTGTTATGTTTTAGCTGAAGTAAAAAAGGCATGGGTAGCAATCATGATCTCATGCAAAGCAAGAACAAAAACAGACCCAATTAAATGAGATAAAAAGGAAGATGGTGGGCAGAAAGCACCATAGACAATAAATTAGTAATATTTATAATAAAAATATATGTACTATATGGCATTTATTAGCAACTAAATTCTTAAAGGAAAAGTTTAAAAAGTTACAGGGAGAAATAGACAACAAAACTATAATAGTAGGGGAACTCAACTTACCCCTCTCAGACCTAGATAATTCTAACTAAAACTTTAAAAAAGAAATAAAAGATCAGAATAGAATTTTAGAAAAGTCACATGTAATGACCTCTAAAGATTACTGAATTAGAATGGAGAGAAGTATCCGTACTTCTCAGTTGTGAATATCACTTTCACAAAAACTGATTGAATTAATGGATAAATATCTCATAAACAAATGCAGAAAATAATAAATGCATCTTTATGGACCATGATGCCATGAAATTTATATGCAATAAAGGACCTTTGAATCAAAGAATCAAAATTAATTGGGAACTAAATAACTTAATGCTAAAGAATGGGTGGGTCAAAGAATGAATCATTGAAATAAACAATTTCATTAAGTATAATGACAACAGTGAGACACCATACCAAAATCTGTGGCATGCAGTCAAACAGTACATAAAGAAAAAAAGAGAAGAATAGATGAATTAATTGAGAATTTATCTAAAAATATTAAAAAACCAACAAATTAAAACTCCCCAATTAAAACTTCAAAATAAATATTTTCAAAAACAAAGAAGAGATAACAAAATTGAAAGCAAAAACATTAATAAAAACTGATTTTAACAAAAAAACTAATAAAATAGATACACCATTCATAACCAGAGACTAAGAAACTTTAAAAATATAAGAAACTATTTCTCCCAATTATATACCACCAAAACTAACAGCTAAAATGCAATAGATGAATATTTATAGAATTATAAGTTGGTCAGATTAACAGAACAGGAAACAGAAGAATTAAATTACTCTATCCCATAAAAAGAAATTGAACAAGTTGTAAATGAACTCCCAAAGAAAAAAACCAAGACTAGGTGGGGAGGGAGGAAGGAAGAGAACTTGGAATTCAAAGCTTTAAAAATAAATGTTAAAATTGTTTTACATGTAACTGGGGGAAAATAAAATACTAAATAAAATTTTAAAAAAAGAATAAGAATGATGGAGCTTTCCTTAATATGAGAAGTAGCATCTACCTAAAGCCAAGAGTCAGCAATATGCATAAAAGGGATAAACTAAGAGTCTTTCTAGTAAGATTACAGGTAAAGCAAGGATGCCCTTTATGGTTGTTACTATTCCATACAGTGTTAATAATCCTAGCTATAGCAATAAGACAAGAAAAAGAAGTAATAAGCATAAGCAAAAGGGAAACAAACATTACTTTCTGTAGATCATTTGATAAGACTTATATGGAGAACCCTAGGGAATTAACTAAAAAGACTGACTGTAACAATTAACAACTTCAACAAAGTTGTAGGATATAAATATAAACCCACATAAATCTGTCATTTTTGTATATTACCAACAAAATCTAGTAGAGAGGTAGAAAGAGCAATTTAATTTTAACCAGGAACAGTACAAAATAATTGGGAGTCTACCTGTCAAGACATACACAGAAACTACACGAATATAATTACAAAACACTCTTTAATCAAATAAAAACAGATCTTAATAACTGGAGAAATAGTAGTTAATCATGGGTACGAATAGCCAATAAAATAAAAGTAGCAGTATTATCTAAAGTAATTTATTTATTCAGTGCCATATTAATAAAGCTTTGTTGTTCATTCAATCATATTTGACTCTTTGTGACCCCATGGATCATAGGACACTGATACTATCCATGGGGTTTTCTTGGCAAAGACACTGGTATGGTTTGCCATTTCCTTTTCTAGTGGGTTCAGGCAAACAGAGATTAAATGACTTGACCAGGGTCACACTTCTAGGAAATGTCTGAGACTAGATTTGAACTAAGACCTAAACTACCAAAGGATTATTTTCTAGAGCTAGAAAAAAAAACAGCAAAATACATCCAGAGAAAAAAGGTCAAGAATAACAAGGAAATTAATGAAAACAAGCGGGAAGGAAGGGGGCCTAGCAATACTAGATCTTAGACTATACTAAAAAGCTGTAATCATTAGGACAATTTGTTACGGGGTAAAAAATAGAGAGATTGATAAGTGGCAATGGGTTTCCTCTCTAAGAGAGGAGACTAAGCTTGCAAGCCTAGTTGACTTGAAGAAGCATGGCAGCACACTTGACAGTAATAAGGAACTTGGGAACAGGGGAAGTTTTGAGGAGAAAGATAACATCAAAGCGCAGAATGATGGAATTAATTTCTTATTGAGCTCTTTATATGATTTCTCTTTAACTTTGCTGCAAGAATCTTAGTATTTTTTTTTGCTTACACTTAACCATGAGCACTGAAAGGTGAGATGAACAACTGTCTCATGAAATGATGTTTCTAGAAGTGTTTGTACCCTTAATGAAACCAAGTCCACTAACCCTTTCATGAATGGTAGTGCAATGGAGAAAGCCATGAGCCTGGGAGTCAGAAAGACCTGAGTTTAAATCCAGCTTCAGATAAGTACTAGCTCTATGACCTAGTCACTTAACCTTTGTCTGCCTCTGTTCCTTCAAATGCAAAATGGGATAATAATAGTACCTACCTCCGAGGATGGTTATAAAGATTAAATAAGACAATATTTGTAAAGCACCTAGCACAGTGCCTGGCACATAATAGATGCTTAATGAATGTTTGTTCCTCTGTCTACCTCCCCTTGCCACTAAGCTGCAACTTCCTTATATCTTCTCATTACACTAAAAGCAAGAATATCAATATTGATATAATTTGATTTGTGCAGTAAGAAGTTCACTGGTCACTGGACAAGGATCTCACATTTAGAGCATTAACAGTTAAATTAATGTGATAGGAAGGTGGTCGGAAAACTATCATTCTCTGTCACCTTTGCCACCATTCTGCTACCATCACTGCCAAAGTATTTTTTGTTGTTTCCTGGTTACTAAAGCCAAAGAATTTATCACCCAATGTTCAGCCTACTGGTCTTGAGCATCTTGGGAAGACAATGCAGTTCATTGTGGAAATTAGACTCAAAACTGTTCCAGCATGGGAGAACCTATCAGAGCTTGTGCTTCACTAGCACAGCCCAAAGAATACAAGATCACCTCCAGGAGATATCACAACAGAAGCTTTTTGTGAAGTGTTACTAATCATGTACTAAACATTTGCTGCTACATACAGACAAACAGACACACACACACACAGCAGCAGCAGCAAAATGGTTAATATATGTATATACTTGTATGGTATATAAATGTATAGGTATGTATATATGTTGTGTATATATGTATTAATATGATAGGATTATGTATTAAGTGATGACTTCATGTGATGATAGCTGTGCTATTTCACATTTTCACACATTTGTCTTTTTGTTTTCTCCAAGTAAATGATTTTAAAACGTGAAGAAGCAAATATTCTTCAATCCAAGTATTTTTAAAAGAATTAAAAATAAGTTACTTACATTGAGAGCTTAAAGCTTTTTCATTACTAAGAAAAAAAAATGTAGGAATAATAGCATGGCCTTTTCCAACAGTGCTTACAGCCTCTTCTTCATTTTCCAGGATCTGTAGTTTGATGAAAACATCAGTTTTAGAAGTGCGTACCTGTACTGTAACAACGAGCCCTTGTGACACTTTTACCGAGTACCTATGAAAGTAAAATAACAATAATAAAAATAATAACTCTGTGAACAATTTACTATTTTTTCTGTAATCCAAGAAAAGGCAATTATAAATTTTGCTAGTATAATAATCTACAAAAATGCTATTTCACTAAAATCTCTTAACTGTCAAAATTTTTTTAAGCTACTAGAATAGGATATAAAGAGGAAACTAATATGAGACTTTCTTTAAGAAGATTTCATAAGTTTGCATTAATGTATCATTTAGATTAAGTCTCTCCTTATCTAGCCAACATTATGGAATTTCTAAATAATTCTAGAAGCCTAACCTGGTGAAATTCCACCCATTTTAATATACCTCATATTTTTAAAAGCTCAATTTATTCCTAGGCTTTCTAGTATTTTTAATAGGAATGGGTACTGTATTTTGTCAAAAGCTTCTTCTGCATCTATTGAGATAATCATATGATTCTTGTTGGTTTTGTTATTGATATGGTCAATTATGCTGATAGTTTTCCTAATAATGAACCAATCCTGCATTACTATTTTAAATCATATCTGGTCATAGTCTACGATCTAAGTGTTTTATTTCAAATATTTGCATCTATATTTTTAGGGTAATTGGAGTATAGTTTTCTTTTAGTGTTTTTGTTGTCCCTTGTTTAGGTATCCAAACCATATTTGTGTCATAAAAGGAATTTGGTAGGACTTCTTCTTTACCTGTTTTTTTTCAAATAGTTTATATAGTATTAGGATTAATTTTTCCTTAAATGTTTGGTAGCATTCACTTGTAAATCCATCTAGTCCCAAGGACTTTTTTCTTGGGGAGGTCATTTATGACTTGTTCAATTTCTTTTTCTAAAATAGGATTATTTATATATTCTATATCCTCTTCTGTTAATCTGGACAATGTATATTTTTGTAGATATTCATCCATTTTGCTTAGACTGTCAGATTTATTGGCATATAATTGGGCAAAATAACCCCTAATGATTGCTTTAATTTCATCTTCATTGGTGATGCATTCATCCTTTTCATTTTTGAGACTACTAATTTTGTCTTCTTTCTTTTTTAATCAAATTAACAAAAAGTTTGTCTATTTTATTGTTGTTGTTGTTTTCATAAAATTAACTCTCTTTTCCCACTCAATTTTCTCCAAAGATGTATCATATCAAAACTTTCTAAAATTCTATTCATCTCCTTAACGTCTTTCTTATTTATTTCATAAATAGATTTATGTAGCTCTAAGAGGGGGAAGTTGATGATATTCCCTCCTCCCCCAGTAGAGTTTTACTATCTATTTTTTCTGCTAACGCATTTAACTTTTCCTTTAAGAATTTGGATACTATGCAATTTGGTGCATATATGTTTAGTGTTGATATTACTTCATTGCTTACAGTACTTTCTCTTAAGTCTTGTATTTGAAAATCAAATTTTCTATTCAGCTCTGGTCATTTCATGAGGAATGCTTTAAAGTCCTTCCTCTATTTCACTGAATATCCATTTTCCCTCCGAAGGTTTATACTTAACTTCACTAAGTATAATCATTTGGTGATTCTTGGTTGTAATCCTAGCTCCTTTCCCTTCAGTAAGGTAAAGGCTGCTAAATCCTGTGTAATCCAGATTGTGACTCCATGATATTTGAATTGTTTCTTTCCGGCTGCTTGCAGTATTTTCTCCTTGACCTGGGAGCTCTGGAATTTGGCTGTAATTTTCCTGGGAGTTTTCATTTTGGGATCTCTTTCAGGAGGTGATTGGTGTGTTCTTTTGACTTCTACTTTACCCTCTGGTTCTAGGATATCAGGGTGATTTTCTTTGATAATTTTTTTTGAAGTATGATGTCTGGGCACTTTCTTTGATCATGGCTTTCAGACTGTCTAATAATTCTTAAATTATCTCTTTTCAATCTATTCTCCAGGTCAGTTGTTTTTTTCAATGAGATATTTTAGATTTTCTTCTATTTTTTTCATTCTTATGATTTTGTTTTATTGTTTCTTGATGTCTCATGGAGTAATTAGCTTCCACTTGGCCAGTTCTAATTTTTAAGGGATTATTTTCTTCAGTGAGCTTTTGTACCTCCTTTTCCACTTACCAATTTTTTCTCTACCACTCTTATTTGTCTTTATAATAATTTTTAGCTCCTCCAGGAATACTCGGGCTTATGTCCAATTCATTTTTCTTTTGAAGGATAGCACTCTTTTTTGCCTTGTAGTCACAAGGAAGCAGAAGCCTTTCTTGGTTAAGGACCACAGCATAGATCAGATCAGCTACCATACCTCTTCCCTGGATCATACTATCTTAGAAGCACTGAAAACTCCTCAGGGCTCTGCTCCCTCATGATGGAGAGCACTCATTTTTGCCCTTGAACTGTGATCTGTAAGTCGGAATACCCATTATGCCTATAGGCATTGGAGTTACCAAGAAGCATCCAGTTCTGTGCCCAGGGCTAATACAAGGATTTTCTGTAATCTGTTTCTAATGAATTTCCTAATCCCTTTACTTTCTCTAGCTTGAAAGCCCTTGAAGATGCTGCTGCTTCTGTCACCACCATCAAGTCCCACCACTTGCGCTGTACCCACATGGGCTCCAGGTGAGGCCCCAGCCCAATGTCATCGACCTCTCCTTTCAACCTCCTAAGTTGTCTTGGGCTGGAAGAACATCTCACCCTGACCTTTTGTTGGCTTTGCCACTTCACAATTCAATTTGAAGGGCTATTTTAAAGTTTTTTCAAAGGGAATGTTGAGAGAGGTCAGCTTTAGCACTTCTACTGTATCATCTTGGCTCTGCCTCTCTCTCTACCTCTTTTTAGCAGCTTTATGTAAACTACCCTTCTAGCCATCCCCAATCTGTTGTATCTCCCCATGCGCCAGTCCCAGTATTGACAGATTTTTGGAAATGAAAAATATTTTTCCTTTATTAAGGTGGCTGGGAATCCCTGAATTTGTATTTTTCTTTTAAATATATACATGGTTTGGATAAATGTTAGTCATATCAAATATAGATATACTCCCCAAAATTTTGCTATAATTTTAGACATTTTAAAGATTTTTATCTTGAGATTTGATAGTATATGCACCTTTACCCTAGGTGATGTAAATATCTTTGGTGCAAAGACAAATAAATCACAATTGGAATTTTTCCTTCTATTTTACTTTGCTTTTGTTATGTATAATTAATTTTATAATTACAGCAATTCAATTAAACTGAAATTAACTTGAATTTATTAAAAATAATATGTTAAAAATATAAATAAGTCAGTCACTCTGGATAACACTCTCCCCTTTAAAAATCACATTTTTCACTTTCAGATTTTCCCAAATGTCTATCACTACTAACCCTTCAATTTATGATTTTAGGAAGACCTGTGCCCAAATTATTTAGATATATATTCAATCAATATCTTGTACCACAGTGTGAAAATCCCTGAGGATACACCATCTCTTATTTAAAAGGTTTTTCTCCATCAAATTAAATGTTTCTGTCTGAATTCTTTTAATGTGAGCTTCCAGTTGATTCATAGCGAATATACAATCAGATTATGGAGGCATATTGGTTGCTTTGGACACTGATACCTTATTAGAAGAAAACAAGAATTAATTAAATACCTACCATGTGTCAGACACTGTGCTAAATGCTTTACAAATATTACCTCATTTGATCCTAACAAACACCTTGTGATGGTTTTATATAAGAATGAACTTAAAATATTAAAATATTTTCCCTTTTGGAAATAAACATATACCTGAACATAATTTGCTTGTCATTAGGAATATAATAGTCTTTAATTTCCCTCATGGAAAATAAACTGCATACAGTCTCTCGACCAAGATATGGCAGGGGAGCATAAGAACCAATGATACGGAGTCTCCATTTTCCAGCTGTTATATAAAAATCACTCGTGTAGGCTTCTGCCACAAATGAGTATCCCTTCTAAAAAAAAATGAAAACAAGTCCACTTTAAAATCACAATCATTACAAAGGAAAAACATAACATTTTCACATGGCTGCAAGGAAAAAATACTCTAACATATACTGGAGGTAGCCTCATAGAATGCAAGGTTAGATGTGTTTGGAGGTGCTGGTGGCTTCTCCTGATCTGGAGAAGTAGCATATTCCCAGTGGACCCTGTCCCCACTTGCTCCTCATACACCAACCAACCTGCTGGAAACCTGATGTCTGTTCATGATGAATAATATCATGGGGAAGGAATGCCATTTCAGGTTGTTGCTGTAATCAAGTCCACTATGGCTCTATCCTAGTTATACCTGAATTTCTGCCTCAAAATTATCTATATAAATTTTAAGTAGAATAAAATAGCATCTACAGGATGCTGTCTGTATTTGGAGTCAGAGGAAGGATGAAATCTTGGAAGTTACTTTAACTTTCTTGCCTCAGTTGCATCAATTGTTAAATAATGGGACTGTACTAGATTATTTTTTAAATTTCTATTGCAACATTAAAATCTATAACATATGAATCCATGATTTTGCATTTCAAATTCAAAATGAGAAACACTGACTTGCTTGTGAACAACAACTCAGTAAAGAAGATTTCAATGCAAACAATCAATCCATCAACAAGTGGTTTGTTTATTAAGTAGACTCTTTAGATGCCAAGCATTATGCTAAGCATTGGGATATGAATATGAAAAGTAAACTGTCCCTACATTCAAGGGATTTAATTCTGTATGAAGGGAGAAAATACATATAAAGGTATATACAGAAATACAAAATAAATACAACATAGCTAAATTAAAGACAACTAGGGAGAGAGGGCCCTAGTACTTGAGGTAATCATGAAAGGCTTCATGGAGAAGATAGTACCTGAGCTGGCTCTTGAATAAAGTGAGGAATTGTATAAAGTGGGAATCAGGAGGATATGTGGATAAAGAGAGTGTAAGGCTGAATCAGAGATTCCAATATTGAGTTTCTATCTCAAGGAAGACTGATAAGAAGAAAGTCTCCATAGACATCAATATATTTTGTTGTTATTGAGTCATTTCAGTCATGTCCAATTCTTCATGACCCCAGTTTTGGTTTTTTTATTAGCAAAGATACTAGAATGGTTTGCTATTTCCTTTTCCAGTACATTCTACTGATGAGAAAACTGAGGCAAACAGGATTAAAGGAGATGCCCAAGATCACAAAGCTACTAAGTGTCTACGGCCAGATTTTGAACTCAGGAAGATGTTTTCCTGATTCCAAGTCTAGCCGCCTATCAGTATATTTATAGCAGAATAAAATACTAGGAAGTAGATTTAACCAATAGATTACAAAGGTCATACACTATGATTAGGATGAATTTAGACCAGGACTTATTCAGTACTAAGAAAAACTATAAACATAATTGATCATATTAACAACAAAGACAACAGATTCATATGGTTATTTCAGTAGATACAGACAAATATCACACCTATTCCTATTAAAAACACTAGAAAGTATAGGAATGAATGGAATTTTCCTTATTATCTTACGTAGTAACTATCTAAAATCAAGAGCACGCAATATCTGTAATGAGGATAAGCTAGAAACCTTCCCAATAAAATCTGAGGTGAAGCAAGCATGTCCATTAACACCACTATTATTCAATATTGTACTAGAAATGCTAGCTGTAGCAAAAAGACAAGAAAAAGGAATTGAAGAAATAAGTGCAGGCAAAGGGGGGTGGAACTATGACTTTCTGCAAATGATATCATAGTTTATTTAGAGAACAATAGATAGTCAACTAAAAAAAATTAAAAATTAACTTAAGGAAAGTTAAAGTATAAAATAAACCGATGTAAATAATCAGTATTTATACATATTACCAACAAAACCTAGCAGGATGAGCTAGAAAGAGAAATTCCATTTAAAACAACTAAGGGCAGTATAGAATACTTGGGAATTCACCTGCCAAGCTCTACAGGGGAACTTTATAAACACAATTATATTCACACAAATAAACACTGTAAATATAATATAAAAACTGGAGAAATATCAATTGTCCATAGGTAGATGAAGCCAATACACTAAAACTGACAATATTACTTCAAATAATTAACTTATGGGGTGCCATACCAATCAAATTATTTTTAAAAATTTACTTCATGGAGGTAGAAAAAATCGTAACAAAGTTGAATTAGAGGTATAAAAGGTTAAAACACAGGAAGTGGGGCTATCAGTACCAGATCTCAAACTATATTACGAAGTTATAATTGTAAAAATAACCTCGTACTTGGGAAGAAATAGAGTGTGGTTAATCATGGAACAGATTAGGTTTACAAGATACAGAAATAAATGGACAGTTATCTAATAATTGATAAATGCAGAGATCCTAGCTATTAGTACAAGAACCCACTTATATGATACATATTGCTGAGAAAACTAGAAAATATTCTGGCAAAAACTAGGCATAGACCAACATCTCACACCATATACCAAGGTAAGCACAAAGTGGATACATGATTTATACATAAAGTGTAGTAGCATAAGCAAATTAGTGGAGTATGTAAGAAATTATCTGTCAGATGTGTAGATAGGGGATGAGTTCATTACCAAACAAAAGACAGGTTAACAGGAGGTAAAATGGATAGTTTTGATTATATAAAATTAAAACCCTTTTAATTTTATGCAACAAAAATCAAAGTAGCTAAAATTAGAAGGAAAGCAGGAACTTGGAAAAATCTTTACAACAAGATTCTCTGATAAAAGTCTCACTTCTAAGATATATAAAGAACTGAGTCAAATTTATCTGAATAAGAACCAGTCTCTAACTGATAAAAGGATATGAATAGACAGTTTTCAAAAGAAGAAATTCAAGGTTTAAATAGCCATATGAAAATTGCTTTAAATTTGTAATAATTGGAGTAATGTAAATTAAAATAAGTCTGAGGTATCACCTCACACCTATCAGACTGACAAAGTTGACAAAAAAGGCAAATGACAATTGCTGGGGGACTGTGGAAAAACAGGCACAATAATGTACTGTTGGAAGAGCTATAAGCTATTAAATATTAATAGTTAAAAACTATTAAGATGCATACACTTTTTGATCCCATGATACTAGGGCTATACCTCAACAAGATCAAAGTCAGAGGAAAAGGACCCATATGTGTAAAAATAATCATAGTGACTCTTTCTGTAGTGGCAAAGAATTGGAAACTGAGGTTATGCCCATCAATTAAGACCGAACAAGGTAGGCATTTTAATGCAATAAAATACGGTTTTGCTGTAAAAAATTATAAGAGGATATTTTCAGAAAAACCTGGGAAGACCCTTATGAACTGATACAAAGTGGTAGGTAGAAGCAGGAGAACAGTTGATACAGTAATAGCAGTATTGGAAAGACAATCAACTTTAAAGACTTAGTAACTCTAACACAATTTTAAAAGATTTATAACAAAATATGATACCCCCTTCTAGATTAAAAAAAATATGGCCTCAGAGATTGAAGAATCTTTCTTTTCTTTCTTTCTTTTTTCCTGAACATGACTAATGCCAAAATTTGTTTTGCATGCCTATAGATATTCATGATAAGTTTTGTTTTTCTTGGCTTTTCAACGGGTAGGAGAAGTGGAGGTAGAAGTAGAGAAAGAAGAGAATTCAAAACTGAAAAGGTAACGCTATATTAGTGTGCTATGAGAAATGATGAGTTCAGGTTCCTCTTGAGTTCAAATATGGCCTCAAACACTTCATAGCTGTGTGTCCCTGGGCAAGTCACTTAACCCTGTTTACCTTGGTTTCCTCATATATAAAGTGAGCTGGAGATGGAAGTGACAAAGCCCTCCAGTATCTTTGCTAAGAAAATCCCAAATGGGGTCACAAAGAATCAGACCTCACTGAAATGACTGAAAAACAACAAGAAATGATAAATGTGATGACTGCAAAGAAGCACAGAAAGATCTACTTGAACTGATGTAGAGTGAAGTTAGTAGAGCCAAGAAAAAAACATATTTACAGTAATTACAACAATGTAAATAAAAAGAACAACCACACACCAAAAAATCAAAAGTGAATATAACACAATTAGAAAGATCATGCATGACTCAAATGAAGAAATATGAGAGAACCCCCTGCCCAACCTTTTTAGAGGTGGGAGACTCACAGAGGTGGCACATTACACATGTTTTCAGACTGTTTCAATGTATTAATTACTTGTACTGATTTTTTCTCTATTTTCCCTTTTTTGTCTTTAAAAAATACTACTTGTTATATAGGATAACTCTCTGAGAAAGGGAGTGTGCATACTAGGGAAAACTATGATGACATAAAAAACAAAAGCCACCAATAAAAATTTATATTAAAAAAAGGATTGAGTATAAGGACTCAAGAATGATGTTGAGATTATAAACTTGGGAGACCAGAATATAAATGCAGAAATTTTGCAGAGAGATAGGCAGAGTGTAGAGAAAAGATAATGTGTTCTGTTTTGGAAATGTTGAGTTGTCTCAGGAACATTCAGTTTGAAAAAGGCATCACTGGAGATGAGAATGGAGTTCAACTGAGGCTGGATATATAGATCTAGTAGTCACCTGTATAGAAATGATAATTAAACCCAAGGAACTGATGAATTAGAAAACGTAGAGAATACAGAGAAAAAAGAAGAGACAACTGAGAATAGTTTTGTTATAGGAATATTTTTCTTATTCTCCCTGCTAAATCCAAAATTATTGTGAGACGTGCATTATTATTATTTAAAATCTGAGAACAGAGTTACATTGCAAATTATTTTTCTGACACATTAAAAATCATGCGATAACAGAAAGTTTCTACCAAAAAGTCAATTTAAGTGACTATAAAATATTCTGAATCTATAGTAACCAGTTATTTTAAATACACATAATAAGTTAAAATCACTGGAGGAAAAATGAATTTCAGTATTTTAAAGAAAACACTTTATTGTCAAGCTGAATTTTGAATGAACGTGGTGATTTTGAAAAAGGGAGAATTTTGAACCTGAATAAACGTAACAAAATGTTATCTATAAGAAATTAGTATATATTTGGGTTTATATTATGAACGAGAAAATTAAAAAGCATTTATTAAGCACTTACTATGTGCCAGACACTTTGCTGAGTACTAGGGATTATGAAGAGAAAAAAGGAAAACAATTTCTATCCTCTAGGAGCTCACATTCCAACAGGGAAAGACAAAACATAATGAAGTAGTGGTCAGGGAAGGATGTTTTGGTTAGGAAAGTTACAATACTACAACTGAGTGAATACAAATTATAAAATACCACATAATAGAACATTTGACACACTCTTCCCAAGAAAAGTACTGTTGATTATTATTCCCAAAGCTATCGGATCACAAGACTGATATTCTAAGCACAAATGATCTGAGGTTGGAGAGGCAAGTTACGGACAACAAAAAAAAGTTATGAAGGTTTTTTTTGGTTTTTGTTTTTAAGCCTTGGAGAAAAGAGTACACTCAAAAAAAGAATAGGATCAGAAGCTGGAGAGAAATCAGCAATCACTACAAATCAGTTGTATTACTGATTTCTAAACTTAGGGAAGTATTAATAATATAGGTCAAACTTAAAAGAATGTGTGCATACATTTTTTTACCCACACGTACCAGGATACCCTTATGTTGCTTTACAAATATTGGGAGGAATGTAGTAGAAGATTCAGGGAATGAAGTCAACACCAGACTAGATGTCTGGTGACTAAAGGCTAATTGTAATACTAATAATCATAAAAATAAAAAAAATACTTGACAATGATAACAACTGGCATTTATATAGATAGTGCTTTCAAGTTTGCAAAGTGTTTTACATTCAGTATCTTATTTGAGCCTCAAAACACCCATATATATACTGTATGTAAATTATATGTATATATATGTGTGTGTGTGTGTGTGTGTGTGTGTGTGTGTGTGTCCATGCCTTAAGGTAGATGGGGTAATGATAACGTAGAATGCAGGGAAGGCAGATCTATTCAACTTTTTATGCCAAAAAATATGATCTCTGAACTGGAAAGGATAAAACAAAATGGCTAAACAAAAATGAAACCTCGAAAAGGCTATAAGATAATTAAAGAATACTTAGCTCCCCCTCCAATCACCAGGCCCAGATGAAAACATGCCAGAGAAATGAAAGACAGCACATGTGATTGAGAGAGTTCCTATCATTCTCTGAAAAAACATGGAGTACAAGAAATATGTTATGGGACTAGAAAAGCATAAATGTCTTGATTTTTTTAAATGAAAGTATAATCTGCACATTTTAAGCAAGTGAGCTAGACTTTAAAAAAGATCCTAGAATATATTAAAAGGAAAGCTAGTAAACATATTGAAAGGGAATAAATGATCATGAGAGCTATTAACATTCATCAAGAATAGGTCATATCAAACTACTAACATAATTTCCTTTCTTTATAGGGTTAGTAGACAGGAATATCAAGGACAATATAATGTGTGTATATATATATATATACATATATATATACATAGTTACTTAGATTTGAATTAAGTACAACTAGGTCCCAATTAGAGTAAATTATATTATTTGAATTTGCATTTCATATTTCCATTGGGATAAAAACAATGATCATATTTTATATAATTATAACTTCAAATAATGTGATTTGAAATACATGCAACCATTCAGGTGAATTATTATGCATACATATCAGGATGTAGCTGCATTTGAAAAAATGTCATACTAATTTTTTAAATAAGATAGAGAGATATGGGCTACATGATTACATATTTAAGTGAAGTGATAATGATTTGAAAGGCCGGACTCAAGGAGCAAACATCAATAAATTGAACTTGGAAGCACATTTCCTGTCACCCCAAAGATATGTGTATGGCAGTGGACAGAATTCTGGACCTAGAATCTGTAAGAACTGTGTTCAAATCCTGCCTCAAATACTTATTTGGTGTGTGACTGTGCAAGTCATTTAACCTTTCCTCAACTCAATTTCTTCATGTATAAAGCATCTAGCTTGTGCAGTTGTTGTGAAGATAAAGTATTAATAGCTAATATTTGCATAGCCCCTTGGATGTGCCAGGCACTGTGCTAACCACTTTACAATTTATTATTTCATTTGTTCCTCACAAAAACCCTGGAATATAGGTGTTATTATTATCCCCATTTTACAGATGAAGTAATTGAAGCAAATAGAGGTTAAGTGATTTGCCCAGCCACACAGCAAGTAAATATCTGAGGCTGGATTTGAACTCAGGGCTTCCTGATCCCAGACCCAGCATTTTATCTACTCTAGCACCAAGATGCCCCCAAGTGAGTTACTACTTTTCAATGCTGGTTGTGATGATGGTAATGATGATGATGACTATTATGATGATTAATATTTTAAGTCAATGACTTGGATAAAGGTATAGATGACATGTTTGTAAAATTTGCAGATAACTCAAAATTAAGAGGGATGATTCCCACATTTGATGATACAGCTGTAAACCAAAACTATGTTCACAGCATAGACTGCAGCTAAAAAATTACAAAATAAATTTAATAGAAATGTATGTGAAGCTTTATATTCAGGTTAAACAGTAAATTTTACAAGTATAAAGGGGACTAGAGAAGTATAAAATATGGCTAGAGAACAGTCTGAAAAAAATCTAGGAGTTTTAGCAGACTGCAAAACAACTAATGTAATCTTAGGGTGTATTTAGAGAGACATAGTATCTAGCATTATGGAGACAATGTTTCTGAACTTGTCTACTACTACTGTATTCTTTTCTGCCTACCACATTTGAGGAAGGGCATTTACAACTGGAGAAAGACCAGCGAATGGCAACTTAGGGTCTTTAGATTGAAAACAGGTTGAATGAACTAGAGATATGTAGACTAGCAAAGAGAAAACTCTGGGGGTCATGCAAACTGTCTCTAAGTAGTTAAAGGCCTATCATGTAGAAGACAGATTAAATTGTTTTTCATGGTACCAGAGGCCAGAACTAGGAATGATGGCTGACTTAAAGAGAAGCAGATTTAAATTTGATATACAGAAATATTTTTTCAAATTAGAGCTATTTAAAAGTTTAACTAGGACTACCCAAAGAAATGTATTCATCCTTACTAATGAGTCTTTAAGTAAAAATTAGATGCCCACTTGATAGATATCCTACAGAAAAGTTTCTTTGTAGGTTGAATTACCATATAATTTGGTATAAAATCTTCTCTTTAATTAGTTTTACTTGTGGTAGAGAAGATGAGAAGGTGGTAAACTCCAAATTATCTTTCAAATTCATTATTAACATGTGTTCTTGTATATTCTGAGTATATGTTTTGGACTATTTTTTTCTTTTTTGTTTTTTTCAATTAACAAAAACTTATATCTCTCCCTCCTACCTCCCCACCCCACTGGAAAAAAAAAGGAAAACAAAACTCTCGCAACAAATATGCATAGTCGAACAAAACAAATTCTTACATCAGTCACATCTCATGCTGCCTCTTGATTCCTTAACCTATCCATAAAGAGGTGAGTTATATGGTTTATCATTAGTCCTCTGAAATCATGGTTGGCACTCATTTTCCCAACTGTGCATTGGCTTCTACATATGTATCTCTCATTCAATAGTTTCAAAGTAGGTTTCCTATTCTGTATTTTAGTTGATTAATTCTAAAACATTAGTGCCCTCAAGGTTAATGCCAAAGTTAAATTTGGCATGGTAATTAACAAACATAGACTGACATAATTAGGTTGAATGGGTTTGTGAGTGTTTTTGCATCTTCGTTGGCAGATTTCATTTTGTTTATACAATATTAGGATGAATAAAAACTCATCTCATTGTTTATCTTTTCCATACTGGACCCTGAAATATGATGTTTTCAACAAATTGAGTAATGAAATAGCTTGGAGGGTTCCAAATAAAGTATACATCATATTTCATGTAGCTAAATATCTTGCCAAAGTTGGACACAGAATGCTTTTTTTCTTTTGCTTATATTTCATATGAATTTGCAACCTTAAGCTCTCCTTTCCTTCCACAAATTTCTACAGGCTTGAAATTCTTTCCTTCCTTGTCTTCTATGACACAGCATTCTTCTCATTTTTATCCTGCCTCCCTCACTGCTTCCAGTTCTAATATTCTATATTTATACAAACCTTTTCTGGATTTGCCCCTTTTCCTCTCTGCCACCACCTCCTTAAAGCACCACAGTCCTGTTGTTCCCTCTGAGGATAGTACAACATTGCTGTTATCCATCCTGCTTGCCAGACAAATCTTCCTAAGACACATGTGACTCCTTTGCTCATGACACTGGGATTCCAAACTCACCCAACATTCCAAAATCATCAAGACCAAACTCTTCTGCCTGGCTCTCAAGATTCTTCATAGCTTTCTGCCATTCTTGGTATATCACTTTACTCTTGGTATTATGTATGTGCCCAAATACAGTCCCTTCCCTCTGGTTAGGCTGGTCCCATGATGGTGGCATTATTTCTAGAGTCAGACCTCTCTTTATTCACTGCTCCACCCCCATGTTGTTAAGTTAATATGCTCTTCTCTCTTTCCTTCTTCACTTTGTCTATTCAAATACTAGCCACCATCAATTTTCAACTTCATTGTAAAGTCTTCCCCCATTATTCTAGCCAAAAATGATCTCTTCTAGCTCTGGACTCTTATAGTACTTATAACTCATACCACTCTTAAATATTTTATTATATGACAAATAGGTCAGTAGTTACTGATGTTACTTTTTCCAATATTAATTAGATCTGAGATTTTCTTTTCAATTTTTACAGTCTCTTCCCCTATTTTGGGTACCTTGTATGTCAATACTTCAGTTTCCTCACAATTATATCCTCTCCAACATGAATCTTTTCTATATTCACTTATGCTTATCTGGTATTCTCTTTACTACCATTTTTTCCTACCCAAAACATATCCAGGACTAAACTATTAGCAATTGAGTATGGTGGTTCCATTGCCCTTGATGGAGAAAATAGTTCATTATAACATTTTTATTTTGTTTGCTTCTCACTTTCTATTTTCATCATTAAATGTCATTTAGACGATTTTGCTAAGCTGATGTCTTGCCAAACTTCTAAAAAAAAGTTATAATTATTTTCTGTTTTTTAACATCATCACAGTTATTCACATTATTTTCCTTCCCCCTGCCAAAAAGCTATCCCTATAAAAATAGTATTTTTAAAGAGAAAAAAAATCAGCACAATTGAATAACACGTTGAGAAGTCCAAAATATGTTCAATGTGTAACATCTGTGGACCTAAAACTTCCACCAAAGGATGGATTAGAGGTGTCCTCTCCTATCTCTTCATTTAAGTCATACTTGGCCTTTTTTACATTTACTTTTGATTTTTTTGTCTGCACTTGTTCTTGCCATTTACAGTGTTGTAGTTATTGTGTATATTGTTTTCTTGGCTCTGCTTACTTCAGTTTGCCTCCATTCATGCAGGTCTTTCCATGTGTCTTTGTATTCATCACATAAACACAGAAGACTGATTAAGGGATCATATCAATGCCAAATATTTTCCTGCCAGTTAAAGTATAATTTGCTTCATATTTTTGTTGCTATCTGGGTATCACCACGTCCGATATCTGCCAATTCTTTTCTCAAAGAAAGTGTTCATAACATTAAAGCAAGAAGCTTCTACAAGTCTTTGGCCAGTTTCATTCTACCCACTATACCCGACACATGGTTTCCCATATATCTTTCCCACCTTGTCTTTTTCTGCATCTGCACTGAAGTCACCAATTATCTGAGTATATTTGAGGTTGTTGCTGTTCAGTCATTTCAGTCAAGTCCAACTCTTTATGACCCCATTTGAGGTTTTCTTGGCAAAGATACTGGAGCCATTTCCTTCTCTAGCTCATTTTACAAGTGAGGAAACTGAGGCAAACAGGGTAAGTGACTTGTCCAGGGTCAGAGAGCTAGTGTCTGAGGCTAGAATCTTCCTGACAACAGGCCTGGTGCTCTAACCACTGCTCTACCTAGCTGCCTGCTTTGAGAGGGTCTCATCAAATTCTTAATAGAAAATATAGCAGGAGCACATAATAGATGCTTGATAAATGTGTCTTGAATTGAATTTAGGCATGCAAAACCCATTTCTTGATTTGATAAACTCTAAGCTTTATGTGGATCAGTTTATTTTTCTGAATCTTCCTCACCATGACTTTGAGGACTTTTTGTTTAAAATTATGCCACTAGAGCCAAGATGGCGGCTGGTAAGCAGGGAATAGTGTGAGCTCTGTACGGAGACCCTCCAAAAACTTATAAAAAATGGCTCTGAACCAATTCTAGAACGGCAGAACCCACAAAACAGCAGAGGGAAGCAGGGCTCCAGCCCAGGACAGCCTGGATGGTCTCTGGGTGAGGTCTATCCCACACGGAGCTCGGAGCTGGGAGCTGGGAACGGAGTGGAGCAGAGCCCAGCCTGAGCGGCATGGACCATCCAGACCAGAAGCCGGGCGAAGGGGGCCCTAGTGCCCTGATTCAGTGAGCTGCAGCAGTTACGAGACTTCTCAACCCACAAACACCAAAGACTGCGGAGAAGGTTAGTGGGAAAAGCTGCGGGAGTGGAAGGAGTTCGCGGTTCGGCTTCCAGCCCCGGGGGGCAGTGGAGGTGGGGCAGCTACAGCTGTTGTTACTTCCGGCTCCAGGCCCACCTGGTGGGAGGAATTAAGTGGCGGATCAGAGCAGGGGTGCACAGCCTGCCGAAGATCTAAGCCCAGTTCAGGTTGGGGTTCTTGGGGAAGGAGCAGTGCTGGTGTGGCAGAGCCGGCACCTCCCCCCCAAACGTGGAACATAGAACTCTGTAATCTACAAGCAGTCATACCCCACTGAAAAACTCAAGGGTCAAGTTAGTTGACTGGGAATATGGCCAGGCAGCGAAAACGCACCCAGATTCAGTCTCAGACTTGGCATTCTTTCTTTGCTGACAAAGAAGACCAAAACATACAGACAGAAGAAATTAATAAAGTCAAAGAGCCTACAACAGAAACCTCCAAGAAAAACAGGAACTGGTCCCAGGCCATGGAAGAGCTCAAAAAGGAGTTGGAAAAGCAAGTTAGAGAAGTAGAGGAAAAATTGGGAAGAGAAATGAGAAGGATGCGAGAAAACCATGAAAAACAAGTCAATGATTTGCTAAAGGAGACCCAAAAAAATACTGAAAAATACACTGAAGAAAACAACACCTTAAAAAACAGACTAATTCAAATGGCAAAAGAGCTCCAAAAAGCCAATGAGGAGAAGAATGCCTTGAAAGGCAGAATTAGCCAAATGGAAAAGGAGGTCTAAAAGACCACTGAAGAAAATACTACTTTAAAAATTAGATTGGAGCAAGTGGAAGCTAGTGACTTTATGAGAAATCAGGATATTATAAAACAGAACCAAAGGAATGAAAAAATGGAAGACAATGTGAAATATCTCCTTGGAAAAACCACTGACCTGGAAAATAGATCCAGGAGAGATAATTTAAAAATTATTGGACTACCTGAAAGCCATGATCAAAAAAAGAGCCTAGATATCATCTTTCAAGAAATTATCAAGGAGAACTGCCCTGATATTCTAGAGCCACAGGGCAAAATAGAAATTGAAAGAATCCACCGATCATCTCCTCAAATAGATCCCAAAAAGAAATCTCCTAGGAATATTGTTGCCAAATTCCAGAGCTCCCAGATCAAGGAGAAAATACTGCAAGCAGCCAGAAAGAAACAATTTGAGTATTGTGGAAACCCAATCAGAATAACCCAAGATCTGGCAGCTTCTACATTAAGAGATTGAAGGGCTTGGAATGCGATATTCCGGAGGTCAATGGAGCTAGGATTAAAACCTAGAATCACCTACCCAGCAAAACTGAGTATCATGTTCCAAGGCAAAATATTGACTTTCAATAAAATAGAGGACTTTCAAGCTTTCTCAGTGAAAAGACCAGAACTGAATAGAAAATTTGACTTTCAAACACAAGAATCAAGAGAAGCATGAAAAGGTAATCAAGAAACGGAAATTGCAAGGGACTTACTAAAGTTGAACTGTTTTGTTTACATTCCTACATGGAAAGATGATGTGTATGATTCATGAGACCTCAGTATTAGGGTAGTTGAAGGGAATATGCATATGTATTTCTTTATGTATATATATATATATATATATATAAGTGAATGTGTATGTATGTATCTATGTGTATGTGTATGCATGTGTATGTATGTATATATATATATGTGTGTGTGTTTTTATATATGTATATACATATATATATGTATATATGTGTATATATATATGTAAAAGAGAGAGAGCAGACACAGGGTGAGTTGAAGATGAAGGGAAGATATCTAAAAGAAATAAAATGAAATTAAGGGATGAGAGAGTAACATACTGAGAGAGGGAGATAGGGAGAGATAGAATGGGGTGGATTATCTTGCATAAAGGTGGCAAGATAGTTCTGTGGGAGGAGGGGAGAGGGCAGGTGAGGGGGGAATGAGTGAACCTTGCTCTTATCAGATTTGGCCTGAGGAGGGAATACCATACATACTCAGTTGGGTATCTTACCCCACAGGAAAGAAGAGGGAGGAAGATAAAAAAAAAATAAAAGGGGGGGGATGATGGAGGGGAGGGCAGATGGGGGTGGAGGGAATCAAAACAAACACTTTGGAAAGGGGACAGGGTCAAGGGAGAAAATTCAATAAAGTGGGATGGGTTGGGAAGGAGCAAAAAAAAAAAAATTATGCCACTAAAGTGTGTCTATATATATATATATATATATATATGTGTGTGTGTGTGTGTGTGTGTGTGTGTGTATTTACATATATGTGTGTATACACACATGTATATATACATACATCACACATCTATATATGTACGTATGTATGTATATGCATACATAACATATTGTGTATATATGTGTATATATAGACATATAACTGTTAGATGGAGATCACAGAGATATGTTATTTATTAATAGGATATTCAAATCTCTGACAATTGATTGTCATTTGAGAGTTTGTATTATTTATACTTACACATGTTTCATATATACATATTCTATTCATATATATGTATATATATATATGTACATACTTGTCTCCCCATTCAAACATCAGCTATTTACAAGTAAGAATGGTTTCGTTTTTTGTACTTGCAGCCCCAAAACCTAGCATGATTCCTGGGACACAATAGGTACTTGGTAAATTGATGTTTGCTGACTGATTGACTGATTGGTTTAATCTCTATTTGAAGTTATCTGACTCCTATGAGAACTTGATTACTATGACTTTTTGCCAAGCTTTAACCGAGTGAACTAACAATCCAGACTAAACTAAATAAATCAAATATAGATATAAACATTTTAGATGTTTAATGTGGTAAACAATATTGTTAATAGCTTCATCCAGTCATGAAAACAATTTATGCTGCAAAAGTGCTGGTTAGCTCTGAAGATATACTGCTGTAAACTATAGTCTAAACCAGAAAAATGCCATGTGAAATGGTGAATATTCAAAAGGCAGGTCAGGGAGGTTTTTTTGTTCCATAACTTGGGGGAACACTTTGATGTCATCCATAGAACTGGAAACAGAAAAGGAACTTGTTTATATCATAAAATGAGAGCTGCCTCTCTTTTTTCTGATGAAATGTACATAATCGTTTTAACTACTACACAATTTGTTTACATACTTTAGGACTATATTGCCATAAACAAACTAAAAAAGATTAAACAGTGCCTCCAGCAGATGAAGACACTGGTTGGTTAAATGAGAATCAGTTCTGCCCCTAGGAACTGTTTTAACTTTTTCTTGCAACACACAAGTTCCATTGCAGTAAGAAGAGACAAAAATCTTTACTATTGGCTGTCAATTCAATATTGTTAACTCACTACTGACAAACAAAAGCTGTGCTTGAGAATCACTTAGAGAAAGAAAAAATTCTGTGGCGAAGAAAATTTATTAAGTTCCTACTAGGTATAAGACAGTCATTGGAGATAAATTTTTTAACCTCAAAGAACATATATTCTTCTGGGGGTTACAACATGAGTACAGATACTTAATGGAAAGTATGTAGAAAAGGGAGAGAACAGCTGATGGGTATTGGGAGGGACAGAGGATTCAGGAAAGACCTTTTGTAGGAGATGGTAGCTGAGCCATAAATAGGATCAAATTATAAGATTTAGCATAATATGTTTTGTATAGATTCTATGAAAATTACATCTGTGAACAAATTTCTTCCCTGTGTTCTTATGAATTTAAGTACTCCTTTCAGAAGCAAAGACATATTAAATCATTCCTATCTTTTGACTATAACCAAATGGATTTTATTAAAAATTATGCTAAGATGTGAAAATTGATAACAGAACAAAGGGAGACAGTGTCTCATCAATATTTTTCTCAACAACTGTAAATAGTGACTCTAAATTAACACAAGGTAAAATTAACAAGTAACAAATTGTTATTTAATTAACAACTTGAAACAGCAAGATCTGATTATAATATTCAGCAATCTTATGGCTCAGGATAACAGAAAAAATGTTTAGCTTATATTAAAAATAATTTTAAGCTTTTAGTATAGTATATAATCGGAGCAGGAATTATTTAAAATTTAATTAGACCAAAATATCACATAAATGTATTTCATCAAGAAGTCACTCAATTATTCTTATTTTTAAAAGGTCACTAAAATCTCATTAAAATCCCTCTATCAGAATTCTAATCCTATGCCTCATTGTGACATGAAAGTGACCTTAAATCTCATAAGAATGAGAATTCCAGCAGATTCTCCCAAGTTTTAAAGATTTTGAGTATGGTCTGGGCAATGAACTGTCTGCTGTCGAAGGATGAATAGTTAAGTATGGAAGAGGCATATCACTAGTAGTTTGACTATCTATGTGATGAATTCTTTGGCTATGGGAACCCAAGAAAAAAAGGAAGATACAAAACAGTCTTCAATGATAAGCTAGTGTAGGGAAAGAGAGAGAGAAAAAACATATTGGTAAATATTATTCAAGACTAAGGAATGTTTTGCTGCAAATAGAGGGATCATTTGTCCATATGAAATTAGACTATCCACTGATCTGACCAAAGATAAAAATCAACACTAAACCAAAAAAGGATAAATATACGTGTACAACTCCCTTCTGCTTTTATAGTGATAGTAGAAGAAAGAAACAAAAAGGATAACATGATAAGAATCATAGCATTTTAAAAATATCTACAAATAATAATTAAACTATAGGTACTGTAAATGGGAGATATTTGTTCAATAATAAATATCAAAATATTACTGGATAAGGCATGGGAAAGGGCATGAGATCTCCAGACTCTAGGGACCTGGGTTCAAATACCAGCTGTACCCCAATGGCTGTGTTGCCTTGGGTGAATCATTTAAGCTTTCTGGGCCTCAGTTTTCTTATTTGTAAGAATCTGGTTCTTTCCAGATCTAAATATATGACCCTAAGAGCCCATATCAAAACTAACATTCTGGTTCTAAAAGAAACATGAAAAAATAAGGTAGTGGCTACTAAATGGAAATTTCACAGGTTTCCTTGAAGAGGAAACAAAGGACTTGGTAGAGTTGCTTTCTTCATTCGTCTAAAGACAATGAGGAACAGCATTTGGGACACATAATCATCTCACATGGCAGTGCTAATAAACAACATAAACAAAAAGACACTTTCAAGAAGGAAATCACACTATGTTCCAGCATCTGGATAAAGGGGTAGAAGCAATTTTACGAAGAACTTGACAAGATCCTCTGAATAAAGGAATATATGCATTGATTTGGTGACTTCAAATCAAACGTAAGCTTCGGTGAAAAATGTATTAGAAAAATGTCTCAATGATACAGTTAGGTCAAAGAACCTGTACTGTTTAGTAACTTTTTGTGTATAATGCCAAATAGGTTTCTATGATGGTTGTACCCATTTACAGGGTATACCTGTACACCACTAACAGCGCATCAATGTGCCTGTCTTCCTATAGGCCTTCCAACATTTATCATTTTCTCTTTTGTCATCAGCCAATCTGATGGGTAGGAGAAGAGAGGGGTGTGGTGTAATGGATGATGCTGTATTTGAAGTCAAGAATACCTGGATTCAAATCCCCCTTTAGATACTAGCTGTGGGACTTTGGGTAAGTCACTGATTCTCTCTGGGATTTGGTTTCTTCACCTATAGAATGAAGGAGTGGGACTCTGCAGCCTCTAAGATCCATTCCAGCTCTAAATATATGATGTTATTCATATTATAAGCTCCTCTAGAATCAGCACTACCTCTGCCTCAGATCCCTTTGTGCTTCCAGTTCATTGACCTATATGGATGGATGAGTGGATAGACGGATGAAGAGAAAAAATATCATGTGTTAAGCACTTACTATGTTCCAGGCATTGTGTTAGGCACTTGGAAGAGAAAGAGATAAGTGAAATAATCATTGTCTTTGAGCTTATAGTCTATCTAAGGGACACAATATGTAGTTACAAAGTATTTACAATAAATACAAACTAGAAATGAGATGATTTATGGGAGAAATAAACAGAAGTTAAGGGAATCAAGAAAGGCTTCCTGTACAGGGTGATGCTAGGTATGAACCTTGAAGGAAACTTGTGATTCTACGAGATGAATGAGGAAGGAGTGCATTCTAGACATGGTGGACAACTAATGCAAAGGTGTGGAGGTGGGAGATGGAATACCACGCATGAGGAACATTAAGAAGGCTAATTTGGCTAGACCATAGTATCTGTGAAGGGGAGTAATGTACAATAACAATGGGAAGGTCGGCTGAGGCCAGGTTGTTGAATAGGACTTCAAAGGCCAAACATAAGAGTTTTATTTAATCCTAGAGTCCACACGGAAACACTGTAGTTTATAGAGTAGAGGAATTATATATATAGTCTGACCTGTGCTTTGAGAAAATCACTCTGGCAGCTATGACTATCTTATTCTACTCCCTGAAAGTATTCAAAGGAAAGAATTAATTATTGCTGTGCACACATTAACTTCAGCAACAGCATTTTTATTGCTTAGTTTAGTTAGTTAGTTTTTCAGATCACTTCTGGGATTTTCTCAGCAGAGAAATACAGCAAAAGTATGTAGACATTATCTTTTCATCCTCTATAAAAATAAAATTTCTAACTGTCATTGGGTGTTAATAATATTCAATCTTACCTTATTCTTGGTATAGACATAAGGTATCACTTTGAGGAACACTCGCGGAAGTTCCTCCATTGTGTCATTATTAACAACATGGAGCATACAGACTGGAAGATTAGTGTACACTTTAGGCATCAAGAGCATATCTTGAGCTACATAAAATGTTTCTCTGCAATTAAAAAAAAGGATCCTTTAGAAAATCAGTTGGATTTTAAGTGAATAAATAGAAACTGTAGTAAATTAAAGTTAAATAACTTTGAAAATATAAAAATTCAACATATTTGCATATAATGATATTCTTTTCATCTCTTCTGCCTTTCACAACCCACATTTAGGGAGAGCTCTCTGTATATTTTGCCTCTACTTCCTTATATTTCACACATTACTCCGGTCCTTGCAATATGGCTTCCAACCCCAACATTTGATGGAATTTGCTCTCTCTAAAGTTCTCAATGACCTATTACTTGCTCTTTCCAAAAGTATTTGCTCAGTCGTCATCCTTCTTGATATCTCTGCAGCAATCCTACCTCGGGCACTTCCTTGTTGTATGACCCTGGGCAAGTCACCTCTCCCTAGGCTTCAGTTTCCCTATCTATAAAATGAGGGGAGTTGGCTTGATAAATTCTGAAGTCTCTTCTACCTCTAATCGATGATTTTTTGGTTGTAGGGATACTCTCTTCCCTGGTTTTTCTTGACATTTCCCTCTCCTTTTCTTCTCCTGTCTAAGAGCTCCTGTTCAAATTCCTTTGCTGGATCATCATTTATATCCTGATCCTAGGTATGAGTATACCTCAGGGCTTTGTCCAGGACTATCTTCTCTTCTCCCTCTGTACTTTCTATTGGTGATCTTATCAGTTCCCATACATTTAATGATCAATTCTAAGTGACTGACTTTCAAACTTGCATATCTAACCCTCATCTCTATCTTGAACACCAGTCTAGAAACAAGGACAGTTTGTTTGTTGGGCGTCTCTACACAACTGTCCTATAGACTTCTCCAACTCAACATGTCCAAAACAGAACTTATTGTCTTCATCCCATTGGGGATGCTACCCTCCTTTTAGTGACCCAAGCTTGCCACCTCTGAGTCAGTCTCAATTTTTTAGTCTCATTTATTCCACCTCTACCCATATCTAGTCAACTGCCACATCCAATCAATTAATTCTGCCTTTACCTCTCTCATATCTATCCTCCTCTCTCCACTCAGCCTGTCACCACATATATTTTGGTCCTCAATACCTCTCACCTGGACAATAGCATTAGACTCCTCACTCTGCTTGCAGTTTTTCCCCTCTCCAAACCATCCCTCTACATAGTTGCCACACTGACATTCCAAAAACACAGAAAACACAAAAGCATCCACATGAATAAATATATAAATCTGATCATGGTGTTCCCCTGCTCGTTAAACTGAAGTGACTCCCTATTGCCTCTAGGATAAAATAAAAAATTTCTGTTTGTCATTTAGGCTCTTCACAACCTGACTCCAAATTCTGTTTCTGGATGAATTTCACAATTCCTCTTCATAAACTTCATATTCCATCCAAACTGGCCAATTTGCTGTTCTCTCTACCACCTCCCACCTATCTACCTCTATACAAGTTGTCCCCATGTATTTAATGCTCTCCCTCCTTCCCTCTGCCTCTTCAGAGTCTCAGCACAAGTGTTACTTCCTATAAGAGACCCATCTTGATCCTTTGGTTGTTAGTCCTCTCTGAACTTGCCTCCCAAAAAATTACTTTGTATTACGTTTATACTTTATATTTACTTCTCTGTATCCATATTCTTCCTCAGTAGGTTTCACTTTTTAATCTCTGTGTCCCCAAAGCCTAGCACAATGCCTAGAGTATGATAAGTACTTAAGAAATAAATGTTTTTGAACTGAATTGAATTAATGATTCTTGCTATTGACCTTATTTATCTAGAAATATAAATTTTCTATATATAATAATTTTTATATTACAGCTACTTAAATATTATCTAGCAAATGAGAGACTTTTACCCCACTATCATAACATTATACATCCTCTGAGCAGCATTTCAAATCAATTTAACAAGTATTTATTTAGTAACTACTCTAAATGGGCACAGCACTACTCTAGGTACTAAGGATACAAAGATGAAATGAGTCTCTGTCCTAAGGTGCTTAGAGTCTAATAGGGGAGATAACATATAATGAATACAAAGAATTATGATAATATCAAAAAGTTAAAGTGAAAGCTAATTAAATGCAAACATGAATAAAGTAGTTACATAATATATTTTTTATTTTTCTATTTTTTTTACTAAAAATGCAAATAAAACATTTTTTTAAATGGTTTTATATATACAAAAGTAGGATGACTTTTAGGGAAGGTAAGAAAAACAACCCTGAAGTTTTATTTTTTTAAAACAAAATTATAAATTGACTAATTATATACTATAGTAGATTAAACAATTGATTAAAAGCAATCAAACAATTTATCAGGATCAGTATCCCAGGCACTGTGCTCAGTGCTAGGGATACAAAGCTCAAAAAAAAACAAACAAACCCCGTCTCTCAAGCTACTTATATTAAATATACACAGAAAACCATTTTAATAAATAAAATTTAATTTAGAGAGGGTGAAAATATTTTCAAAACCTTACCTAAAAACTATAAACCAAGAATTTGGTGGCTGATCAGGATAGCTGATAGAATAATCAGCAAAAGCTATCTTAGTTTCTTCATCTTTATAACATGGATATAGCTCAAAAGACTTGCATTTGCTTTTAAACATTAACCTGAAAAAAATGAAAGAGCATATCTTTCATAAAAGAACAATATTTCCTACATATGTCTTATTCATGAAAAGAAGAAATAAGGAAAAAATAAGATGGAAAATAAGAGTGGGGTTATTCAATAAGTCTCTTTCCCCTCCTTAAGGTAACTAATAAAGTAATAACTAAAGTAACTAAAATAATTAATAAGCCTTGATACTTTTTTCAGGTGAGAATACTTCAATCAGTCAGTCGAAGGCTTTAAACCACGTTTAAAAGTCCTTAATCGATTTGGACAAAGTGATGGAATTAAATGAAATTATACAGAAGTATACTGAGATTGCTTGAAGAGACTCAGTCATTCCCTGTGGGTCCTTGTATAAAACAGCAAGCCAGTTGGAATCTCTGCCTTCCAACCCAGTGGTAGAAGTACCAGTCATGTTCCTGAGAGAGAACTGCTAGTAGAAGAGGGAGGAGGAGAAAACCACTGTCTTCTCCCTTCACCACTTGACTACAGAAAGGACTTGTGAACTTCAAAGGGTCAGATGATTTGGGATTTCTCATTTGTAATGGTAAGATTATTCCCAAAATAGCAGTGACTAAATGTTAGTATCTGTATTAGGAGCTAGAAACAAACTAAGCACAATGAGAAATGCAGCTTCAGGACTCTTTAAGTAGGATAACAGTAAGCTATACCATGCAAAAAGAGAATTTCACCAGGACCCTACAAAGGAGGAAAAAGGACTTCTGGCATCTAAGAGCTATGAGTTACCTCTTTGACACATATACTCTCAATATTTGCCCCTACTTTCCCTTGGGCTCTGTTTGTATTTGTGGGAGAGTGTGTCTCTAGTTTAAGGAAATGCTTTGTACCAACTATTTGTACTATGCTACAACAGTAAAAATTCATTTCTAAAAGCTAATTAAATCTAGCTGGTCACTTGTTACCAATTGATAATCAGTGGGGAAACATCCTGATGGGGGCTTGTGAGCAAAAGCATTAGAAAAATATCCTGAACATCTCAGGGTTACCCCCCTAGAACTCTAAGGATATAGTAGCTAGGTAAGCTCTGGGATCAAAGCTAACAATGGAGTAGGGGAATGAGAGAGCAAGGCCCTGAGCATTACCACTTCTATAGCATATATCTTTTATTATAATCAAAAATTATCATGTAACTATCAATGAGGATTCTACAAAACAAGATAAATTTAGTCCTTCTAATGACAGAAGATGGATCAGTGAATATCTTTTAACTAAATAATAATTAACTAAATAATAATTTGTAATCTATATGGGCAATGTGTTAAATGTACCTGATATTCTGAAGAGATGAAGATATAACAAAGATATAACAAAGATATAACAATAGAATATTAATTTAGAGGTAGAAGGTACCTATAAGGTAATCTAATTTGGCCCATAAGTTTATAATTAGAATCAAAAAGATTGAATGACTCATCTGAAGTCACAGAGGTAGTAAGTAGGAGAGGAAGGAGTCATGGGAGCTGATATAGGGCAAGATTATGAATACACATCTTAAGAAAATCTCCTAGGCAGAGATAGAGCCAACATTGAGAAAAGGCAGAGACTCACCTGAGCTCTCCCCAAAATCCCACTGAATACCTTTAAACAATACCTCAAAACAAATTCTAGAGCAGCAGAACCCACAAAAGGATGGAATGAAACAATTTTCCAGTCCAAGACAACTTAGAAAGCTGGCAGGAAAGGTCTGTTGCACCAGGGTAAGAATGGAGCATAGTTCAACACAAACCACCCCCAGGAAATCAACAGTAAGCCTTGAAGGGCAACTGAATCTATGGTGGCAGTGGTGATTTCCAGACCTCTCAGCCCACAGATGGTAAAGGAGTCAGGCAACTAGTCAGAAGGAGATCACAGAGGTCTTTTTGCCAGCACTAGAGGCAGGACTCTGTTGCATTATCTACACTAGGATCTGGGTCTTGGGTCTCAATCCCAGAGTGAGAGGGAACACTAACACACCAGAGCTTCTGGCCACAGAGGAGCTGAGACCCTGGTCAAAGTTTCAGGGTGGAAAAGAGTGCTTGTGGTCGCTCACAGACCAGAGCACAGGCCAGAAAAGTAGTGAACATACCTCTCTCTAGGTCACTCCACCTTAGAAGAACTGAAAATGCACAGGTCTCCAGAATTACCTCTGAAAAACAGCTGCACAAAAAAACCCTGAAGCTTGCTACAGTGCCTTCTCCACTCCGGAATCAGAGTCCTACTTTAACATTGAGTTAAAAGTCAAGAAGCAGGCTGAAAAATGATCAAACACCAGGAAAAGATCGTGACTATTGAAAGTTACTATGGTGTCAGGGAAGGTCAAAACATAAACTCAGAAGAAGACAACAAAGTCAAAACTCCTCCATCCAAAGCCTCAAAGAAAAATGTGAATTGTCCTCAAGCCATGGAAGAGCTCAAAAAGGATTTTAAAAATCAAGTAAGAGAGGTAGAAGAAAGATTGGGAAGAGAAATGAGAGGGGTGCAAGGATATCGTGAAAAAAGGTCAAAAACTTGGTAAAAGAGGCACAAAAAACACTGAAGAAAATAACACTTTAAAAAACAGAATAGGCCGAATGGCAAAAAGGGGCATAAAAGTCCAATGAAAAGAAGAATGCTTTAAAAAGCAGAACGAGTCAAAAGGAAAAAGATACACAAAAATTTACTAAAGCAAAGAATTCCTTAAAAAGTAGAATTGGCCAAATGGACAAGGAGGTACAAAAGCTCACTGAAGAAAATAATTCCTTAAAAATTAGAATTGAGCAAGGGGAAGTTAATGATTTTATGAGCCATCAAGAAAGAATAAAACAAAAATCAAAAGAAGGAAAAATAGAAGAAATGTGAAATATCTCACTAGAAAAACAAATGATCAGGAAAATAGATCCAGGAAGCATAAAATTGTTCTGCTTGAAAGCCATGATAAAAAAGGGGACTAAACATCATCTTTCAAACACTTATCAAGGAAAACTGCCCTGCTGTTTTAGAAAATAGAAATAAAATACAAATTGAAAAAGTCCACTGATCAACTCCTGAAAGGGATACCAAAATGAAAAACTCCCAGGAATATTATGGCCAAATTCCAGAGCTCCCAGGTCAAGGAGACAATATTGCAAGCAGCTAAAAAAGTTCAAATATTGTGGAGTCACAGTCAGGATAACACAAGATTTAGTGATTTCTACACTGAAGGATCAGAAAGCTTGGAATGTGATATTCCAGAGGACAAAAGAACTAGGATTATGAGCAAGAATCACCTACTCAGCCAAACAATATAAACCTTCAAGGGAAAAATGGACATTCAATGACATAAAGGACTTTTAAGCATTCCTGATGAAAAGAATAGAGCTGAATAGAAAATTTGACTTTCAAATAAAAGACTCAAGGGAAGCATAAAGAGGTAAACAGGAAAGAAAAATCATAAGGGGCTTAATAAGGTTAAACAGTTTACTTTCCTACATGGGAAAATGATTTTTCTAACTCCTAAAAACTTTCTCATTATTATGACAGTTAGAAGACGTATACATAGATGGAAGCCATGGGTGTGAGTTGACTATGTTGGGATAATTATCTTTAAAAAATAAAATAAAGGGGTGAGAAAGAAGAATATACTGGGAGACAGGGAAAGGGAGAAGCTGAATGGGGTAAATTATCTGATATAAAAGAGGTGTGAAAGAGATTTTAAATGGAGATGAAGATGAGGGAAGTGGAAGGAGGGAGGAGCATGAACCATCTTCTCACTAGAATTGGCTCAAAGAGGGAATAACCTACCCACTCGGGTGTAGAAATCTATCTTACCATACAGGAAAGTAGAAGGGGGGATAAGAGAATGGGGTCTTATAGAAGAAGGGCTATTGGGGGAGGTAAAAGTCAGAAACAAAATATTTTTGAGAATGGACTGGGTGAAAGGAGAGAGAGAGTAGGATAAACAGGGAGAAATAGGATGGAGGGAAATACATAGTCATCATTAATATGAAAAAAATTACAGCAAGTCTCCCTGATAAAGATCTCATTTCTCAAATACATAAAAGTCAAGTTTATAGAAATAAGAGATATTTCTTGATTGATAAATGGATAAAAGCATATGAAATTAGTTTTCAGACAAAGAAATCAAAGTTATCTAGAGTCATATAAAAATGCTCTAAATCTATTGATTAGACAAAGGCAAATTAAAACAACTTGGGCTACCACCTCACATCTTTCAGATTGGCTAACATGACAGAAATGGAAAATGCCAAATGTTGAAGAGGATGTGGAAAAACACTAATGAATTGTTGGTGGAGTTGCGAACTGATTCAACTGTTCTGGAAAGCAATTTGGAACTATGCCCAAAGGACTACAAAACATACCCTTTGATCAAATAATACTACTACTAGGTTTGTTTCCCAAAGAGATTCAAAAACAAAAAGGAAAGGACCATATGTACAAAAATATTTGTGGCAGCTCTTTTAGTGGGAGCAAAGAATTGGAAATTGGGGGATGTCCATCAATTGGGGAATGGCTGAACAAGTTGTTGTATATGATTGTAATGGAATACTAATACAATACTATTATAATGGAATAATGCTGCTATAAGAAATGACAAGCAGGATGCTATCATGAAAACCTGGAAAGAACTATGTGAACTAATACAAAGTGAAATAAGCAGAACCAGGAAAACATTGTATAACAGCAATATTGTATAATGATCAACTGTGAATAACTTAGCTAATCTCAGCAATACAGTGATCCAAGATAATTCTGAAGAACTTATTATGAAAAATGCTGTCAATCTCCAGAGAAAGAACTTATAGAGTCTGAATGCAGGTCAAAGCATACTTTTTGCTTATTTTTCTTGGGGTTTTTTCATCTGTGTTTTCTTTCATAGCATGACACATGACAAGTGGTGCTTATCTCACTTGTTCAGTCATTTCAGTGGTTTCTGACTTTTCATGACCCCATTTTGAGGTTTTCTAGGAAAAGATACTGGAATGAGTTGCCATTTCCTTCCCTAGCTCATATTACAGATGAGGAACTGAGGCAAACAGGGCTAAATGATTCGCCCAGCATCACCCAGATAGGAAATTTCTTAGACCAGATTTGAACTCAGAAAGACAAGTCTTCCTGGCTAAAGCCCTGGCACTCTATACACTGAGCTACCTAGTTACCCCAATTTTAAATGTTGTTGTTCAGTTGTTTGTCAGTTGTATCCAACTGTTCATGAGTCCATTTGTGGTTTTCTTGGCAAAGATACTGGAGTGGTTTGCCATTTTCTTCTCCAGTTCATTTTACAATGAGGAAACTGAAGCAAACAGGGTTAAGTGACTTGCTCAGGGTCACACAGCTAGTTAGAGTCTGAGGCTAGATTTGAACTCAGGAGGATGAGTCTTCCTGACTCCAGGCCCAATACTCTATCCCCACTGCACCACTTATCTGCCCTGCTCATCTCATAGTAGATGCTTAACAGGTGTTTGTTGAGTGACTGATCATTAATTATAGGCATAGTAGGAGATACAAAAGATGTATGTACTATGGCTTTTGCCCTCAAAAAGCTTATAGTCTTGTTGAGAATGACAAGTCTTACACATGAGTAAATTAGAAAATGCTAAATTGACTATACATAAATGCAACATGTATGGAACAGAGATTGAGTACTTTGCGAGATCAGGAGGGGAAATGATATGGACCAATGTTGTCAAGGACTCAATATTGACTTTGAACAAGTTGGATAGGCCTTGAGAAGAAAGGAGGACATAAATGGGGGTGGGAAGAGGGAGATGAAAATATGAATATTGTAGATGATAATGAGGATACTGGCCTTCCTGGAAGATAAAGTTCTTCTGAGGATACAGTGACCTAAATTGGTTAAGTAGGGTCAGTTTACTCAGGGCTAGGAATGCCAAAGATGAATTGATTCAATGGGGTAGAAGTAAGATACTGTTAGCCCAGACACAAAATCTAGTCTGTGTATTAGCTTCATCTGCTTTTCATTATTCACAGTGTTATTCTTATCAGTATTACTGTACTAAGATAACAGCTTCATCCATTTGCTGTTATTTCTCCAAATCATCTAATTTCCCGCACTAGTGGTCTGATCTGGTGTCGTTAATCATAATAGAGCCTCTACATGTTTTCATACTATAACAATTAAAGAGATATAAACAATGTTTAATCATTTAATGAGTATGAAAAAGAAGAAAATCATAAAATTCCTTAACCATGAAAAGCCATTAAAGAAAAATAAATGACTGCTCAGTCCTATGTGGCCCCTTTCCCCAGTGATGATGGCACAACCAATTCTTGTCTCTAACAACATAGCACTGTGTAACTGTTTTCCTGTAGCCCTTCTAACATTTACCATTTTCCTCATTTATCTTCTTTGTCAATATGATGGGCAAAAGATGGAACCTCAAAGTTTCTTTAATTTATATAGTTTAGTTCTTTCCATAGTGTGGCATTTTTTGGTCACTGGACATAAATCTCACATTTAGAGTATCTAGAGTTAAATAAAACATGTAGACAATCTAAAAACTGTCATTCTTATCCACAGTAGTCCTTTTGTACCAACCTATCATCATCACTGGGGAAAGGGGCCACTTAGGACTTTTATTTTTTTATAAAGGCTTCATTTCTAAACTATATGGAGAACTGAGTTGAATTTATAAAAATACAAGTCATTTCCCAATTAATAAATGGTCAAAAGATATGAACAGGAAGTTTTCAGAGGAAGAAATTAAAGGTATTTATAGTCACATAAAATGCTCTAAATCACTATTGATTAGAGAAATACAAATCAAAACAACTCTGAGGTACCACATAACACCTATCAGATTTGCTGATGTGACAAAACAGGAAAATGATAAATGCTGGAGAAGATGTGGGAAGATTGGAACACTAATGCATTGTTGGTGGAGTTATGAACTGATCTAATCATTCTGGAGAGCAATTTGGAACTCTGCCCAAAGGACTATAAAACTGTGCATACCCTTTGACCCAGCAATACTTCTTCTGGGTCTGTATCCCAAAGAGATCATAAAAATGGGAAAAGGACCCACATGTACAAAAATATTTATAGCAGCTCTTTTTGTGGTGGCCAAGAGTTGGAAATTGAGAGATGCCCATCAATTGGGGAATGGCTGAACAAGGTATATGAATGTAATGAAATACTACTGTTCCACAAGAAATTATCCACAGGTGGACTTCAGAAAAACTTGGAAAGACTTACATGAGCTAATGCTAAGTGAAGTGAGTACAACCAGAAGAACATAATACACATGTAACAGCAACACTGCACAAAGACTAACTTTGATAGACTTAGCTCTTCTCAGCAATGCAAGCATATATGACAACTCCAAAAGACTCGTGATAGAAAATGCTATCCACATCCAGAAAAAGAACTATGGAGTCTGAATGCAGAACGAAGCATACTATTTGCTTTCTCTTTCTCTCCCTCTCCCTCTCTCTCTCTCTCTCTCTCTCTCTCTCTCTCTCTCTCTCTCTCTCTCTCTCATTTATGGTTTTTTGTTTCTTTTTCTTTGTGGTTTCTCCCATTGGTTCTAATTCTTTTATACAACATGACTAATGTGAAAAAAGAGCATTCAAAGGCTGTAGTTATGCACCTGGACAGCCAAACCCTAAGACATCCAAAAACTGGGTGGCATGCTGAGGTTGCATGCATAGGGACTGTGGCTGACGAGTCCTGCTATCTGCTAGCAAAATCATAGTTTGTACTTAGTAATTTGGAGTTTTTAAATAAAAAATTTTAATAAAATAATTTTAAATGCAGAGGAAATTGGGCATATTGTAAATGAAGAATTAATAGGCTACATTTATATAATCCACTAAGATTTACAAAATACTTTCTTTTCAACAACCCAGAAAGATACTTTAGTGTAAATATTAACATTCCAATTTTAAAGAAGAGGAAACAGCTTCAGAGAAATTAAGCATCTGGCCCATGATGACAAACATAATAAATGAAAAAGCTAGGATTTGCACCCACGTCTTCCTTTTAATGTCAAGTCCAGTGCTCCATCATATTGCTTAGATAGTATGAAAAAAGCCAAAGGAGAAAATAAATGAACAGATAAAGTAGGCATTAAATCTACTTGGAAGGAGCAGAGTGGCTTGGGGAATATTACTTTTCTTAATATGACTCTATAGGAGCTTTAAAAAGAAAGTAAGACAGGGTTCTGATCCACAGGGTAAAGGAGATGATTAACGCAATGGGTTATGAGGACAACCTGAAGCAGAACAGATCAAATGAATCTTTCATCTGATGAAGGGAGAAACGGGTTAGGAGGCTGCAGCCAATCAAAGGAGACTAGGATGAAGGAGAAAGGGTTGTGGTGGTAGCACTAATATACACAGCATAAGAACTTACCTTTTATAAACTGGAAGAGGTCTTTAGAGATGGTGTAGGCCAAATCTTTTATTTTACAGATGGGGAAACAGAGATTTGAAGAAGTAAAAGAGCTTGCCTAAGGGTCACACAGTGAGAAGGAAGCAAGACCAAAATTTGAACTCTGGTCTTCTAACCACAAATCTATTGTTTAGAGTCCAGCCTTTATAACTGAAGTGGGGAAGAATTTGCTTCAAATTCTGCCTCTGACACTTAGTAGCTGTGTGATTTTTCATCAGGTTACATAACCTGAGCCTCAGTTTCCTCAACTATAAAGAGCTAGGTGTTGAATGATTCTGTGATACTATAAATTCAACAGAGGGAAGAATAAGAGATTCTTCATTGTCACTTCAACAAGTTTAAATATTTCAATGTAGACATGGTGTTTGGTCAAACTGGTTAACTAAATTGGAAACTCAGTTTCATTTTGGTTTTAAAGTGTCTACTAGGCTAATATTTGGATATATATAAATAACAAATACACAGAAATTAAGCTTCTCATTAAATAATGGTCATCATGATAGCAACTTATAAACGAAGGACATTGCAATACTCAAAATACCTATAGGACTAAAATGTAGCAGAGTCTAGAGATACTACTCTTAAAATTGGCACCATACCACTTTAAATTAGTCTGATTCATTGTGGTACATTCTCAAATAATTTAGATAAATATTTTCAGGATTCAGTCATTATGACTAGATGATGCTTGTCAATACAATATGGAAATGGCTTATGTTGCCTGTTACCTTAAGAGAGAGACTGAATATTGTTCTATATTGAAATCCAGCAAACTCCAAAGTTTTTGTAGAGTGTCTGCAACCTCAATATTTTCCTGTGTGTCTGCAAATAACAAAAAGAAATCAAAGAACTTAAAATCTACAAGGGGCTTAGGGAATCATATCATACAATCCTCTTATCTTATAGTTGAGAAAATTGAGTTCAACAGAAGTAGCAACTTGCATGAAGTCAAACTTTATTGGTGGTAGAATCAGTACTGGAGCCGAGGTCTCCTAACTCCCAGTACAATATTGTACTTGAGTGCATTCTCCTTCACCTTTAATGCATAACTCATAAAATACAATTTGAATCAACAAAATTACTGTAACCAAGATTTATATGAAAAGTCCATTTCTTTTCACTAGAGATACAGCATACATCATCACATCTAAGAAATCAGTTCAACCAACATGTCATCTAAAGGACACTGTGACTGAAAAACAGAAGCAAAATATTGGCACATTCATGTAATGAAGTACATGGAGTACAAATAAGATTCAAGGCATTCATTCAACAAGCATTTCTTAAACACCTACTAATGTGTCTGGCAATGTGTAGGTACTGAATATACAAATAAAAAAAAAATCAAAATTATCCCAGCCCTCAAGGAGCTTATATGGGAGTAGGGGGGAAGAGTATGTATGCAGATAAGTAAATACAAAATAATTGGAAGGGATACTGACAATTGAGATAATCAGAAAAGGCATGGTATGAAATGAAATGGCATTTGAATTGTCTTAAGGGGACCTAGGAATTCTAAAAGGCACAGGTGAGAAGGCAGAGCATTCTAGGCACAGAGGTAGTGTTGGAACGTTTATGAAGAATAGAAATTTTAAAGTTTGGCTAGAATGTTGAACATATGAGGGGGAATCATGTGCAATTAGTTTGAAAAGATAGGATTTAATTAGATTTTGATGGACTTTAAATGACAAATACATTAATTGGCATATTTTCCTATAGGTGATAGGGAGCTACTAAATTTCCTTGATCAGGAGTAATAGTCAGACCTCTACTTTAGGAATATTAGGCAGCTGTGTGGGAGATACAGTGGAGAAAGGAATGAGTAGAGATAGATCATTTTTAAAACTATCATGGTAGTATAAACAAAAGGTAATGAAGGCCTGAACTTAGGCAACAGCAGTGTGACTGGAGAGGAAGAGACACGTGTGAGTTATGTTACAGAGGTTGAATTTATAGGATGTGACAATTAATTGGATATGGGAAGAGAGTCAAACTGAAAAGTTGAGAAAGACTAAAGATGCAAACCTGGGAGGATAGTAGGGTACTCCCCAGAAATACGGAAGTTAGGAATACAAGTGGGGAGAGAGAGGGAAGAGATAGTTCTTTTTTGAATATATTAAATTTTGGATACCTATGGGACATCTTAGTAAGAGGAATATTTTTTAAAAAGCAGAAAAATAAGGTTATGAAGTTTTTCCAGGTAACACTCCATTCTCCCTCAACTGCTCTGCTTGGTTTCTACTCCATGGAACATCAAGCCTTCCACTAGGATAAGCTGATTGATCACAGGCTGAACTGACTCAGTTTTCAATACCTTTTCAACTCCCTCAGATGCCTCTCCCCTCTGGAGGGCTAAAGGGCAGAGCAACAAATTACTTCCAAAGCTTTCCTTTACAGAAGACTCTGAAGTTTCAGAACTTTCCAGGGAACTCTCCATTCTCCATCAGCAGCTCTGCTTGGTTTTCAGAGCTTAGCACACAGTGCCTGGCATATAAGGCAGATGCTTAATTAGTGTTTATTGAATTGCACTGAATTGAAATGAAGTAATGCAAAGTACATGCATGCACACACACACACACACACACTCACATATATATATATATATATATGTGAGTGTGTGTATGTGTATATATATGTATGTGTGTATGTGTGTATATATATACACATGTATGTGTATATATGTGTGTGTGTGTGTGTGTGTGTGTGTGTACCCAGTACATACATGCTAGCTATAACCATACACATGTAAAAGTGAATAAAGGATCCTGATGGAGTTTTTGATTGATAGACAAAAAATATGACATTTCATGGTTGAAATTGCATTTATTTAAAGAAAAATAGTAATAAAACAAGTTTAATTGGTTATACTGATATTTTATAATATTTACACTAAATCATTAACAATTTATTAAATGTAAAAGTATACCTGGCTTTCTGGCCTTCATGACAAGCCTAATATAAGCTCCTCTCCAATAAGCTTGCAGTCTAATTGCTGCCACTAATTCTTCACAAGAGTAGTTTCTGTCTTCTATCGCAATAGGATATTTAATATCTACCCACTCCACTGGGGGAGAAAAAAATGGCTTTAATTTAAATTTATTCTCAAATTTTCTGTAAAATTTCAGCATATGCCTTTAGCCTATCCAAGCACTGTGATTTTCAAGCGGTTTTAATCATTTAGGGAGTTCAATTACCACCCACAGAAAATTTCAAATCCTTATCCTTGCATTATAAGGGCAAAATGGAAAGTGCATAATACCTTTCCCAGGGCTATTTATATAACAGTTTCCGCTTAATAAGCATATATATTTATGCATATGTAGGTATATGTATATACAGCATACATACATATATGTATATACACACATAGACATATATATATATATACACAGACATATATATATATACACACATTAAAATGGACATTCTTCCTACCATGCTAAGAAGGAAAGAAAAAGAAATATATATATATATGCATATATATATATATATATATATACACACACGCACACATATACATATGCATATACATACACATATTTATATATATACATGCTAACAGGGCACCTTCTTTTACATATACATACATAACACATTCACAAATATATATAAAACGTAACTGATATATAGATATATCGATATATTGACATTGACATATCTATATATCTAGACGGATATCTAAGTATCTACATAGACAGATATAGATGTGAATAGCACATGATAGGTAGAATGTCTCCCTCATACACATGCTAGGTATAACCATCAACTCCTATCTTCTCTTTTCCTGAGTTAAGAGGGAATGACTGGGAAAAACACACAAACAAACAAAAAAGCACTGCCTGCATTGAGGGTTATTCTCAACTCTGTGTCATTTGCCTTCTCTAGGCAATTTCTTGCAAAATACGATTCTCCTTACCAGGTAAAGTCAATTGTATGCTAGTATGAATTAGCTTTAAGAGATTACTTCTTTTAGTGACAAGAAAGCCGGGGCATTACAATATAGGCCCCAGGCTTGAGACACAATTGAAAGGATGAATAAATACTATATAGAGAAGTAACCCATTTTGGGAGGCTGGTATAGGGACCTTCCTAACACTCTTCAATTGTAGGCTATTTCCTATTCTATATACATGGAAAGCCAGGCATCAGTCTTGAACCCAAATTCTTTAGAATCAAATAAACGTAGCGCTAAAAGCCACCACAGAGATGATTTCACCTAGGGGTTTGTAACCTGGAGCCCATGAACGCCCAAACAATCCATGGATAGATTTCGGGGGGGTCTGAAAATTTGGATTTGGAAAAAAAATTTCACTTACTTCTAACTGAAAATTAGCATTTCCTTCAATTGCTTAAAAACATTATTTTGGTAAGGGGTCCATAGGCTTCACCAGACTTTCAAAAGAAAATGGACTATGACTTAAAAAAAAAAAAAGATTAACAATCAATCCGTGCTCTGGCCCAATGCCATCATTTTACATGTAAATCATTAGAGGCCAAAACAGTTTTGTAAAAAGATTTACCCAACGTTACCTATTTTGAGAGTTGAGACCCATTTCCTAACCCCTACTCCAGGGTCCTTTTCTGTTATGTCTCAGTCAACTTGTTTAGTTATTACAAATGCCATAAAGGAATAAAAAAACCTAGTACCTAAAGAAGCCTCTTCTGGAAAGGTATCAAGTATGGTGAAGTCCAAAGTAAGAGCTCGGAATGCAACTCTGAAATTGGGTGGAGCCTTAAGTCCAGATACTTTTTTCAACAAGCGCCATAAAGAAATATGGAAAACCTGCAATTAGGTTAAAAAAAGATTTAGGATTATTTTCCTATCAGGATATCTCACTAAAAAAAACACCTGTAACTGTGGTTTTATCTGTGTAGAGAACCCCCAATGAGGAGATGCTTCTACAACAGTATGTTTTATAAACTTACAGTTGCCTTGTGGCATTGAAATGTTAGGTGTTTTGTCAAGGGTCTGAAGGCACTATGTGTCAGAGATGTGACTTAAACCCAGTCTTCCTGAATCTGAGGCTAGCTCCCTATTGCCACGCACAATTCAATAAATATTTACAAATTTAGTATGCGCAAGGCACTGGTGATCTTGAATAAGAAACCTTTCAGTCCTTGCATTATCTTCATCATCATTGTTCTTGTTTTTGTTAAACTTACAAAACTATCAAAAGAAAGATGGAAGTTGGCAGGAGTAACTGTGTGTGTGTGTGTGTGTATGATGAAGATGGTGAGTTCAGTTTTGGATGTGGTGTATTTGAGGAATGAAAGAATTGGAAAATGTCCAATAGCCTCTTGAAAATAGAGAGCTAGGAGCTGAGGGGAAATACCAAGGCTGGATTTGGACCACTTCAGAGTTAATCTGCACGGAAGTCAAAATTGAGGCCATCCACTAAAATGGATGAGGTTGCCAAAGTTAAGACGGTAAGGATAGAAGAGACCGGATTCAAGATTGAAGCCTGGAAGGGATAGGACATCCACAATTAGAGGGTCAAAAGAGGAATATAAAAGAGAACATGAGCAGTCAGACTAGTAAGAAGAGAAAAAGGAGAGGTCACTGCATCACTGACAGAGAAGAAAGAGTTTTAAGATTAAAAGAGTGGCAAAAAGAGTTAAAATTCTATTTTAAAAAAAAAAAAGCCAGAAGAGAGAGGAATGAGAAAAAGTAATTAGATTTAGCAATTAAGAGATTTTGGCGAGAAAGTTTTGATTTATTTAAAAGGTGTTATGCTATAATTAATATTCATAGATAATCTATAAACACATAGAACCATAGAATCTATTCCCTGGATCCTAAACATATCATACTTATTCTCAATCTCAAGACTTAATATCGACTATTCCAGATACTTGCAGTGCTCTTCTTCTGTGCTCAAATCCAAATCCTGGTCATTCTTCAAAGACCAGCTCAACTCTTAACTTCAGAAAGTCCTCCCCTAACATTCCACTCCCTATATATCTCTTCCTTCTTTAAATTGTACCAGATTATCTCTGACATTCACTTGGGAGGTAATCAATTTTTGTCAGGCATTATTCCTTAAATTTTTTTTGCATATATCTTGCCTCATTTAATTTTGAACTCTTAGAGACTAAAACTGTCTTTCTTCTATTTGGTATTCCTATCAGTGTTAAACTATTACAAATTATAAATGGAAACATATTCTTTCAATTTTAATAAAGTAACAAAAACACCGTAGCTTTAAATGTTTTTTTTAATCTCACAACTTCAGAAAGTTTATCAGGATTACATATTCACTATATATGCTTTGTAATTAATTTCAATTAATCTTTTTGTTTTCAAGCCTTGAGTATGGACTTATCTTTGAATCCCCAATACTATCACAGTGTCTTACACATAGCAAGAACTCAATAGAGATTTTGTCAAATGATTGATTGATTAAATCAAATTTAGATTCATGGAGTATGGCTTAAAAGCTAAGAATGGCAAGCCACTGGCCAGGGACATGATACAACTAAATCTAAATCTGATCAAAACGCTTTTAAGCTGCAAAGAAGGGGGAGGGAGAAAAATGCTTCTGCAATAACCAATCCAGATACAAGAGTTGTTGTTGTTGTTGCTGTTGGTACTGTTACTATTCTTCAGTTGTTTCAGTCATGACCCCGTTTGGGTGTTCCTTGGAAGAGACACTGGAGTGGTTTTGCCATTTCCTTCTCCAGCTCATTTTACAGATGAGGAAACTGAGGCAAATGGGGTTAAGTGACTTGCCCAGGGTCACGTAGCAAGTAAGTATCTGAGGGCATGTCTACACTTAGGAGGATGAGTCTTCCTGATTCCAGACCCGGCACTCTCCACTGCTCCACCTAGCTGCCTGTAGGACAGAGTGCTAACAACAGCATTGAGGTAACATTGAAGGTATGCTGCCTCCCCAGGAAATGAAAGGGGTATATGTGATTGTTCAGTCACCATCAGCAATCGCTGAGCAGTAAATAATCGTTAACTTTTAAGAGAAGTATCACAGAACTGAAGAACATCTTACCTAAAAGGTAAGAGAGTATAGAATAAATTATAGATCAATGAGCTTCACTTTCATTCCTTATGAAATTCTAGAACCTATTATTAAAAATGATGGTTAATGAATATTGCAAAAAGAAATTATGATAAAAATAATGTTGGCAAGCATGGCTTGATAAAGAACAGGTAATGCCTGAGTAATTTTACTTCCTTTTTTGATTATTCTGTTCTTATTGAAAAGACAGGGAGATATGCACTAAACAATACTATAATTAGGTGAATTCAGAAATAGTTAAGTGGCCAAAGCCAAAGAGAATTATTAATGGTTCAGTATCAGCTTGAAAGAAGGTTTCCAGTGGTGCACCAAAGGATTCTATACTTTTGCCATTTATTCCATATTATTCTATACCTGTGCTGTTTAATATTTTTATTAGTGTTAGATAAGAGGATAGATGGAATGCTTATTAAATATGCTATGAGGTCAAATAGCCAGCATACTGTATAACAGGATCAGTGTCCATAAAGATTCTGAGATATTAGAAAATTGGATTGAATCTAATAAGGGGGCAGCTAGATAATGCAGAATAGAGCAGCTTAGAGTAAAGAAGATCTGAGTTCAATTCCCACTTCAGATACTTATTAGCTATGTAACCCTGGACAAGTTAAATAACCTCTGCCTCAGTTTTCTCAGGTATAAGGGGTTGGTGCTGACCCTGGGGCTGTTAGGACCCTAGCACTTGGCCTGTTTCCTGGGTAAACCAGACAGGCTTAGTAGGAGCGGAACGGCAGGCACCCGGAGGGAGGGCCTCCGCCTTTGGGAAGCCCCTGTAGTTGTCCTACACATGCAGGCAGAGCCTGTCCACGAGGGACTCACAAGCCCAGAAGGAGGGACCCAGCTGGACATTACCTAATACTCTTGAACTGGTGCCTAACGCAGTGCTTTGTTACTTTACTTACTGGAACATCTTGGATACTTTACGGGGACATCCTACCTCATGTCTCACATAGCTCATAGCTCTGATACCATCTTGCAACATGCCCGAGCATTCCCATGCCCTCATAGACACTGTAGTACAACATTCCCCCTCGTTCCCATATCCCTACAGATACTGCCTTGCAACAGTCCTGATCCTTCCTATACCCTTGTAGATACTATAGTGCACATACATTGCAACAATCCAAATCCTTCCCATGCCCACACCAATACCCATACTGAAACAAAGTGCAACAGTATACCCATACTGCAGCATCGCTATCCTTTCCCACTGCGACATTTCTGTTCCTTCCCATGCTGTCATCCTCATACCCATTGGCCACTTGCTTATGTGCATGTAGTGCAAACCCTATAAAAATGGATGATTTCTCCCAATAAATTGGAGTTCCTTCCACCTTGACTCCTGCCTCATCATTGCATGCTGAGACAGGTCCTTGGTGGACAAGGACCCCCAGAGGACAGGAGACCCCAACACTTAGGTGTAAAATAGAGATACTAATAACTACCTTCCAGGGTTGTTACAAGGATTAAACATGATAATAACTGTAAAGCCCTTAGAACAGTGGCTGGTACATAGTAAGTGTTATGTAAATGTTATTATGAGATTGGCTTTTGTAAGATAGTACAAATTATCTTACTTGTGTTCAAAAAAAATCTACTTTGCAAGTAAAGGATGGTAGACGAAGGGCCAGAAAGAAGTTCAATGTGCATAGAGAGTGAAATGGAAAACAAAAAAGCTCATGTAAACTTAGGGTGCACAGAGAAGCACAACATGTGGGAAAAGGCAGGTAGGAATCCACCTATACTCATCCTTGGTCAGGACAGTGTTGATTCCTAATTCTCTCATTTTAAGAAGGCCCATCATAAGTTGGAGTCCCGAGTGAATAGGGTTACAAGATTAAATCAAATGAACACAGGTTGAAGGAAACGATGACAGCCTTTGGAAGAGAAGATTTGGGAGATGACGGATTAGAAGGGTTGACACGCGGAAGAAGGATACACATGCTCTGTGTGACCCAAAAGGATATAATTATTAACAGTGGTTAGAAGTTGTACAGAGGCACGTTTAGATTTGATACAAAGGGAAACATCTTATCAGTTAGAGATCGCCAAATCTGGAATGGGCTGCCTCAGCAGAATAACAAAAATAAGGATGCTGATGGAGAAGAATCTAGCATTTACATCATCCCTACTATGTGCCAGGCACCATGTTTATTGTGTGCTTTAGGATTATTATCTCATTTGGTTATCACAACACCCCTGGGCTGTAGGGGCTATTATTATTCCCATTTTGCAGATGAAGAAACTAAGGTAAACAGAGATTAAGTGATTTTCCCCAGGTCACACAGCTAGTAAGCATCAGGGGGCAGCTTTAGACTCAGGTCCTCCTGACAACAGTGCTCTTTCCTCTGTGCCGCCTAGCTGCCCATAGGTGGTACACTGTCTTCACTAAAGGACTTCAGCCAAAGGATATATGCCCACTTTTCTGGTGGAAATGACTACTGTTAAGCAACATATTGAACAAGATGGCACCCAAAGTGCCTTATAACTCTGAGATATACTGAAACCAGGAAATAATGAGATCACAGAGTAATTATCCAGGGATTTCAGAATATAGAATTAGATGTTCCTTTTATAGCATACCGAGAACTTAGTAAGAAAAAAATAACAATGTACAACAAAACCAACACCTGGTGGCATCCTTTCAGAAACAAGACACATATACCCATTTACCTCGAAGTGTTGTTCCGATAGCTCCAAATCATTCAGGTTTGGAGGATAGTGAGCCATCCGTAATTCTTTCATAGCAACAGCAAGTTTTTCCTTATCTCTAAAATTATTCATAACAGATCCAAGAGCTTTTAAGATTTTCACAGCATGTTCTACAAATCGTAGACTTTCCTGTGGAGATATATGACAGATGACTATTAGCAACAGAATTTATTGGAGTCTTATCTGTAGGGCAGATATTTTATTTCTACTACTATACTTTTTAAACTGAACATGGGATTTCATTCATATATTGATAAATTTCATCTAATGCAGAGAAGCACCTGTTCTGTAACTTGGTCTGACAGAGCCTTTTGAGGAGTTAAATGTGACTTAGCCAGGATCACAGAACCGATACGTATCAGTCAGGACTTGACCTGAATTCTTCCTGACTTTGAGGACAGCTCTCTATTCATTACACCACGCTGACTCTCATATTTTACTAAGATGGCCATTGCTAAATCATTCAATTATTTATTTAATTATAGGTTCATGGACTCAAAGAAGGGAAATGACTTTCTCCCTTTCCATTGAGATGACACAAATAATATAAATTTAGTAACATGCAAAATGAACATGTCACATACGGAAAATCCTATAACATTTAAATTTTTATTTTGCTTGCCTTGTCCTAATTCATGAAAATGTGATTAATAAAATAGAATAGAATAAAATAGAATAAAAATGAAACATAGAGGAAGATCACTCACACCCTAAAAAAAATCATTTTTCAAGTAGTTCTGGTACATGTAGCCATTGTTTCTATATTATTCACTACTTTATGGCATGAATGTCAATGAAATGTAAAGCTAAAGTGGTAAGGGATCATGCTAACTGAATAAATCAAAAATAAAGAGGAGATAGTTAAGAAATGAAAATGACAGTTAACATGAAAACCTTTTTATTAAAAAGTCAGTTTAATTTTTCTGAAGCACACCAGTTGCATAAACTCTTCAAGAAAGGGAATAACTCTATCCACATCTAGAATATACATTTGGTGATTTAAACCATTTAAACCCTCCAACAGGATACAACAGAGCTGATATTGATATGAATATTAATGATGTAAATATATCATATTCCCAAACTGCAAAATTGAGAGGCTTCGGTATTATAGACTGTTTCAAAGCACATAATCAAGACTAATCTAAAAAAATAGTTTTCTACAAAATTTGCAACCATATAATTTTTTAATTAAGTCAACAAAATTTAAATTGAGTTTTATCATAATCCCTTGTTTAATCCTTTGTTTAGTGTCTTTGGAGGATAAACCTCATCTTCATTTCAAGTTTATAGATTTTAAAAAAGAGACATAAAGTAAGAGAGGAGGGAAAAACTGTCAATCAATAGGGAGTTGAGTTGACAAATTCATTTCTCCCTTTTTTAAATCGGTGGCAGGGAAGGGGAAATAACTGAATCATTTGTTGAAATTGAAGGCTTAGGTATCAGATTGCATCTCATACAAAACTTCCACAAATGTTTTTAGTGGCTCCTTGAATTACGGTGCTTGTGGATGCTGTTCAATCTTGCTACCTTTTCTAGTGTTAATACAGGCATGCATTAAAGCCTTGTATCTACTACCCTGAGTTGGATTTATTTTCATATTGCAGCAAAAGCTAAGTACCTTGAGAGCAGGGATTATTTGATTTTCATCTTTGAATTCTCAAGACTATCAAAATGCCTTGTTTATAATTTGTTGCATTAAATTATCATGGGGAATATCTCATAGTCATATTTTATGTTTTAAAATTTATGAAATTTGAATGATAAAAGAATTAATAGTTCCATTTACTTGTTTATATGATAGTTCAGAAGTCCTTTGCATGAAAATTACATTTTAAATTTTATATTTTATCTCAATAAAATGAAGACATTTTAGTCCATCTGTTGATGGACTTAGCAATGCTAAGCAAGAAAGCAAAGAAACAGTCTCATCTTTCAAGCAGTTCACAATCCAGTCATCTTTTTCTTTCTGAATCAATTCTGTACTTATCTTTCAGGTTCCAAGTTCTGAATGCAAAAAACAACTGAAAGTTTTCACTAGCCCAAAGAAAGCAACGGCCAACAATTAAGTCTAAAAGAAATTGTTATAACATGTACCTTCTCAAAATAAGGCATGACAACATCTTCTTCTCCAAAGACAAAGGATACCATGCTGCACAGGTGAATATGATGTCCTACTGGTGAATGTGCAGTAAAAATTAACATATGCCGCCTAAAAAGAGAAGATGGAATAGGATAACTAAACATTCTCTCTGAAGTAGACAGTGTTAGTTTTAGGAAGCAAATTTAGAGAGCAACTACATTATCCCTCTAAGTATCAGAATGCTAAAAGTCCAATAACCAGTCTAAGCAGATGGAAATATAATTTTCTGATGGCAAAGACCAAAGGGATAAATAAGAAAACATTACAGCCAACCAGGACCATAGAAACTAAGTCCAGGGCTTATCATTTCTATGGTGAAGAAATAGTTCTAAATTAAACATTTATATTCATTGCTCAAAATGTTTAAAAACACCTCCTGCTACCAAGAGCACCATACTAAAGGGAACTCCTTAACACTTAAAATTGTCCTTGGATGTTTGTTAGCCCATTTTTTTTGTTTTCTTAACTAGACTGTAAGCTCCCAAAGGACCCAGACTATTTCTTTGTACTTTAATATTCCCCATAGACCTAGCATATTGCTAGGCTTATAACAGCAATTCTCTGAATGATCAATTGTTGGGGAAACAGAGAAACAGAACCAGCCTTTGATTAATTCATTAACTTTGGCTGGCCCCAGTGGTACAATCACTACTTGCCTGATTAACTCCTTTAGCAGATAATAAATAGGCAGGTATAAGAAGGCCCACTTTTTTTCTTTCTTATCCTAATTCCGAGCAAATTGAGCCATGTCCTAAATCTGGAACAAGTCTCTTTCAGATTTTGATGATGGCTGCTACACAGGAAAGGGCCAGGGGTATAGCTGAATAGCGAGCAGTCATGATGACCTTGGTCCCTGGGCTTAGGCTTGTCTCTTCTCATAGTAGTTGTTTCATTTTTTCTTCCCCTGCTTGCTCATCTCCATGGAAAAAGGGATTTATAGTAGGGCTGAGGAAAAACTAAGGAATACCAAACCTCAGGGCAGTTTGTTATTTATTGGACAAATAATTTTTACATGGTTTATATTCTAGCCTTCAGAGGTAAAAATGTGAACTATGTGGAATAATTATAAATATATATACACACACATAGAATAATCATATATGTCATATATGTGTGTGTATATATATGTGTGTATATACATGAATGATACATATCTGACTGAGGTGCCCCAAACTCAGGAGTCCAAAGAAAAGACTATGTCGAAGAGCACTAGTTAGTCAGAGTGACCCTGCTTTTTGTTCTAATGAGCTTGGCATCCTGAGGCTGAAAATGTCACCCCAGGGCAAGAGTTCCTAATTTTTTTTGTATGCCATTGATCCTTTGGAATTCTGGTGAAGTCTGCAGACCTTTTCTTTAAATAATGTTTTAAAATACATGAAGTAAAATATACATTACAAAAGAAATCACTTATATTGAAATATAATTATCAAAGTATATTTTTTTAAAGTTCATGGACCCCAGGTTAAGAATTCTTATCTAGGAAGATGAGTAAGCACAGAAGGCATATTTCTAGGATAACAAGACATAAGAAGCTTTCACCTGGTTCTTGGAACACAGGTTTTTCTGCCTTTACTAAAACAAACGTTGGAGAAAAGTATACATATAGGCTTTATGCTTTAAAGAAAAGCATGGCATCACCCATTTTTTCAAGAACTTGCCTTCAGCTAGAAGCAGGGAGAGACTGAGCAGCTTACTGCAAAGATTATGTATCTAGCAATAGCTACAAGAATATCATGAAGCAGGCCTGACAGAAGCATCACTAGAAGACATCAATGACCCTAGAGTATCAAAGCCTTGATTTATTCCTCCGAGTATGTCGGCCATGTTTCCTCACACATGAATCTCTCCAGGTATGTTCCCAATGGGTGTAAATTCTTCCTCTCGAAGTAATATGTAAGCACTGGAAAGGCTTATGGAGATAACACCTTGTTGTTATATGTCTTATTATGTCATTTTATTGCCTGCCTTTGCTTTAAAATAATTGCATTCTCTGGCTGATTGTTCAAGGTAAGTATACTGATAAGGGCTTGGAGACTTCAATTTTAGCCAGTCAACACATATTATTAAGTATTTACCATGTTCCAAGCACTGTTCTAAATGTTATGGATACAAAGAAAGGCAAAATCATGGTCCCTGCCCTCAAGGAGTTCATATTCTAAGGGTACATCCACAGAGTATCTTAACTATGAAATACACCCTGAGAGTTGAAGACTGTCCCTAGGTACAATATGCCAATTTTTATATTCCATAATTAATTTTCTAGCTCCTTAAATATACAGAAGAACAGGACAATACCTCCCATACCCTTGATAGTGGGAGGTGGGGGAAGGGGATGTCACTGACTATATAAAGCCCACCAAATTCCTTTATGAACAAGATTGAGATTTGGATTCACCAAAACATCCTGTTTAATGTTACATTTGACAGAGTAGATATTTCTTCCACATTATATGTAATGAGTTACTACTTGAAAACTACCTAAATTATCAAATTCAAGGGAAATTATCAAATAAGCCATATTTAATAAAGTTCTTATTTTTACAAGTAAAAGTTATATTAAATTAAATTATACAATTAGTTTTCTATCCATAAATTGTGGGGAATTTCTTAGACCAATGGTATCAAACTCAAATAAAAACAGATTCTTTCTGCCAGCATATTGACTTAGAGAACTATGAATTAACATTTTCTATATTATATTTTAATTTATTTTGTTAAACATTTCCCAATTATATTTTAATATGGTTCAGGTGGCTTCAGGCAACCAGTTACTGAGTTTGATAACTTAGTCTTAGACAATACTATTGAATTTTATAATGGTTATTCAGGATGTCAGGAGATTCTTGTAATTAGAGAAGTCAAGGCAATTACACACCCAACAGGAAGGCGAATCATTGTAGCTTTGGTAGCATATGTATGTATCTTTAGTACAAGGTTCCGCTGAGTCAGAGATTTCCAAGAAAACGTTTCTGCTGTAAGTAGACCAGGTTCTACAAAAGGACTGTCTTTCTGTAAAGCTTTAAGAAAAAGTAAAGAAAATCAAGTTAAAATGGTGTGCCACTGTCCTTTAAGGATGAAGTCTGACCATCAACCCATGTGGTACTATAGAGCCTTAAAATTGTTTTCAATTTTATTAAATTCAAGAAGTATTTATTAAGCATCTATTGCAGGGAAAGTACTGTACCTGGTGCTAGCTCTTGAATGGGTAGCCAAAGACAGAAATGAAAAATACTTACTGACCTTAAAAATGTGTATTACTGGAGAATATAATGTGTCAACAGATAAGTAAACAGGAGGTAATTTGAAGGACAGCATTAATTACTGGGGTTTCGGAACAGCTTTGTTTAGGAGATAATCTGAGCCTTGAAGGAAGATAAGGATTGTAAAAAGGCAGAAGTAAGAAGAGAGTACTTTCCTGATGATGGTGATGATGATGATGATGATGATGATACCTAGCTTTTATGTAATATTCTAAGGTTTACTAAGTGCTTTACATATATTATTTCCTTTGGTCTACCTTATGAGGAGGAAAGTCTGTCTAAAGAGTTTATGAAAAAAATTAAATTCCTAGAAAGGAAGACAAGAACCTATATTGCATAGGTCTTTAAATGCCAAGATAAGCACTTTGCATTTCATTCTGGAACCATAAGAGAGCCAGCGAAGTTCCTTGAGCAAGGGAATAGCATGGTCTGTGCCTCAGAAAGATAATTTTGACAGCACTGCACAAAATGGTTTGGAAAAGTTAGAGAGAAAATCAGGGAGTGTGACTAAGAGGTTATTCCAACAGTGGAGGTAAGGAGTGATAAAAGCTGTGAACAAAGGGGTTCACTCTATGTGTGAAGAGAAAGGAATAGATGCAAGAGATGTTATGAAGGATAAATTGGGAAGATTTTATTGAGTGATTAGATATTGAAGTGAAGAAGAGGAAAGAGTATAGATGACTCCAACATTCAACCTAGGTGACTGTGTAGTGGCACCACATTAATAGAAATTGAGGCAAACACTGGAAATTATGGTGATGCCCATCAATTGAGAAACAGTTGAACAAGTTGTGGTTTATGACTGTGATGACATATTATTGTGCTATAAGAAATGACAAGCAGAAGGTTTCAGAAAAACAAAGTTTCAGAAAAACCTGGAAGGACTTATATGAACTGATACACAGTAAAGCAAGCAGAACTAGGAGAACAATGTACACAATAACACCAATACTATAAGGATGATCAACTGTGAAAGACTTGGCTACTCTGATCAAGACAATGATCTATCTATGAAATATACCCTGAGAGTTGAAGAGTGTTCCTAGGTAATGTATGCCAGTTTTTACTGGCATATAGGACTCAGGCTATCAGAGAGAACCAATGAACTCTGAGTGAATAATAAAGCATGGGTTTTTTTTTCATTTTATTTTTTCCTGCTTTTTGGTAATATGGAAATATGTTTTGCATGACTTCACATGTGTAGTGGATATCATATTGCTCACCTTCTCAATTGGTGAGGGAGAAACTGAAGGAGGGAGAAGATTTGGAACTGAAAATTTTTTAAATGATTGCTAAAAATAAATGAATAGATAACAGATTTTAAAAAACAAATTGTGAAGTTTGGAGGAGGGTCAAATTTGGGGGCAGAGAGAGGGAGAGAGATAATCAGCTTAGTTTTAGACATAAATTTTGGGATGCCGACAAGACAACTAGGTAGAAATGTTCTGAAGGCATGTGGTGATAGAGGACTGGAGTTCAGGAGAGAGATGAGAAGTGAAAATAAATATTCTATATAAAATAAATAATTAGAGCCTTCAGAACTAATAAGCTCACTGAAAGAGGGTGGAGAGAGAAAAGGGGAGAAGAGAATAGAGAAGGGAAGAGAAGGGATAGGGAGGGGAAAGAAGAAGATTTAGGACAAAGACCTAGGAGACAATGACACAGAATAAGAGTCAATAATCTTGGAAAGATATATCAATGAGGGCATTAAGAGTGATAATATAAAAAGAGAAAAGGGGATAGATTTAAAAGATGTTATGGGTAACAGGGAGGGAAGATACAAATGTAGTGGGTTTTTAATGAGTCTGAATGACTGGGAAGAAGATGGTAACATTAATTAAAAGAGGTAAGTTAAGATTGGTTTAGGTGTGGAGGTGCTGAGGTCAGGTATGGACATATTTAGATATCTGGGGCAGATATCCATGTGGAGATGTCTAGCAGTCAGAAATGTAGAACTGGAGTTCAGGAGAAACTTTAGGGAATTAGTTGAACAAAAAAAAGATAATTTAAGCCAGAGGAAGGAATTAGAGAGGAAAGTCCAGTCTAGGGGGGGAGGAAACTTGAGGACAGAATCCTGGAGACAGTCACATTAATGGGGTGGGAAAAGCATGATGAACCAATTAAGGAGACAGAGAAGGAATGGCCAGACATAGAAGAACCAGGGAAAAGCTCTACCATGCAAAGATTAAGGCAAGTAACAAGGAGGAAGGGTTGACCACAGTATTAAATACTGTGGAAATGTCAAGAAAGAAAAGGGCTGAGAACAGGGCATCACTTTAGCAATTAACCATTGGTGACCTGTAAGAGAGTTATTCAAATAGAGCAGTAGGGTTTGCAGTCAGACTGCAAGGAGCTGAAGAGTATCAGTGTGGTGAGAAAACAGAGGCAATAAGTGTAAAGTGCTCTCTCTTTTTTGTTTTAAATTGCATAGTGCCTCCACTAGCATCACAACAAAAATGATACTTATTTTCTTCAAAGATCTCTTACCTCCAGATTCTCCCCAGCGTACCAATGCAGAAAAGCAAACCAGAAGTTCAATAGGCTTTAGACTATCCACAAATAAATAATAAAACACTCGGTCATCTGCAGACTGAAAAAACAGGGGCAAATAATATATAATTCAGGGCTAGTAAAGTTATTAGACTTTTTCAATGTTTCATTTAAAGTTCATGCCATATCATAAGGCTTATCTGCACCCCCCAGCAAACCTTCTTTACAACAAAGGTTTAAAGAAACAGTTCAGTTTTGATTATTGACAAATCAAGCCTTGATTATTTGCTTTGTTCTATATAGTCCTCAAGCTCTTCTATACTATTGCTCATTATAATTATACATCACTCAGTTTCATGTTATTGTTTTTTCCATTTACATCATTGTAGTTACTGTGTACAGTTTTCCTAGTTCTGCTTACTTTCCTGGGTATCATTTCCTATAAGTTTTCCCATGTTTCTCCCTGCTAGTAATCTGTAACTTCAGAAACAACTAACCAATTAGTGGTAAAATTAGAGGGTAGGAACTATCCCAAGTGAGACTAGTTCACTATGGGCAAGTCACTTGACCTCTTGGATCATCAGTTTCCTCATTGCTAAAATAGGAGTAAAAGCAGCATGGCACCATGGACAGCATGGACTTAGGAAGATCTATGTCAAAACCCTTCCTCTGAAAATAACTGCAGGATCCTGATCAAGTCACTTAACTCTCGGTGCTTCAGGCAAAAACCATGGCCTTGTCTACTAAGTCCACATTAATTATGAGCTGTGATTTGTATTGGCAAAGGGAGTCTACCAGCCTGACAAAAACATATATCCTTCTCTATTTGCAAGTAAAATGAAGATAACACTGGCACTACTTATTTCAGAAGGTTGTTAAGAGCAAAGCATTTTGCAAACTTTCAAGGATTTTATAAAATCGTAATCATTATTGAATTTTCATATTTTCAGTGGGGTTCTACGTGAGCCCCTCTGAAAAAGCAGAACTTGTTTTAGGACAAGTTACTATCCTGCCGTCATCCCTTTGCATCTAATGTTCTATAGACTAGTGCAGGTGGATAAAATAACTTTTTGTTGCAGTTGAATAAAAGTATTAAAATATAGGCTCATCTTATGAAGGCTCACTGCAAACACTCTCAGAGGGTAGATAGACGACAGTATTCTAGTGATAGAAAAGCAGGAATGTTATGAATGTCAGTTTTTCTGACCTTATTTTAATCTATTCTGCCAGGTCTCTATATTTTAAAAGCTTTTCATTTCATGTACTTTGGCAGTTATGATTATTTGGTACAGTGATATCTATTAAAATTTTTGTTTTAAAAGTTTTATGGATCAACATCATGCCTGGAAAATAATATCAATGTTATGTAGTCAACAGAGCAGTCTGTAATAATGGCTCAGTTCCAGGATAATTTATTGATTGAGTTCTTTAGGGCATTTGAGGTGTATGTTAGTAGGATGGGGAGTTATAATTTATTAAATGATGGAAAAGAGTTTCTAATGTATAGATTGGTATACCAAGTTATGTCTTCCTAGATACTTGGTAGAGGCTATATCGTATAGTCTGCAGTGATGTGCTATGTAGTCTCAACCATTTCCTTGCATGACCTACGTTAATCATGACATCGAGGCTCCTTAAGGAAAACCCTTCCAAAATTTCTGTTGCCAAATGACCTATTCTGAATTGTCATCAAAATCTCTTCTCTTTCCATAACCAAATCCATAAGCAAAAACCATTTGTCTGATGCTTCATTGTTGACATATCTTTGATTGAGGATCTTGTGATTACGCTTTGGATCACTGCCATTTTATAGGCTCAATCCAGAGGTAAAGTACTTTCAATTATAGTTGACAAATGCAATGGTATAAACCTGTAATCAACCTTTATTATTACTTGGTGAAATGATATCCACTTTTTTCAAAAGCATTTCTATAGGTTTTTTTTAACCTCATTATCATGTGATCAAAGAACATCTATCAAATTTCTTTCTCCTTTGTGATAAAAAGTGTTATTCTTTCTATAATTATCCTAGGGTGCTAAGTCCTGTATTTCATTAACATTGTTAGGATATTTAATAGAAGACTTTCCAAATTCATTATGGTCCATTTTAGAGTTCAGGGAGTGTACGTTAGGAAGGGCATTTTATAGATATTATTAATTCCTTTAAATAAGTTTTTCCCATTCAGGTTTGATATCAGATTGCCAATAAGTCCAACCTATTCAGACCCAGCCTTCTATTTAATATCTTTATTCTCCTGAAGTCTTACCTGGAGGAGACTAAGGCAAATGTAGGGACTGCCTTCATCCAATGGTTCAATGTAACTTTCAGATGTAAGCTTGAAGACTTCTTTTTAGCTTTTATCTTTCCTTGATATGCATTAATAATATTACACTTACTTGGTTCAAATTTTTTTTATATTTTTGGAGAAAGATTCCATGAGATGAAAGAGCTGTTTCATGTGCAGTTGTCTGTTTACTCACATAATTTGATATCATCTCTATATATCAGGTAATTAATAAAGTGTTTTGGTTCAAGTCCCTGTTTAACTTCAAAATTACATTTAGTTCTAGCTGGAAAAATTACAATGAATTTACAGCCAAGCAGAACCATAATGGGCTTAATCTGCCTCACTTAAAAATACCATGTTTTACATAAAAGCTAATATTTATAAAGCATGTATTTTGTACTAGGCACTGTGCTAAGCACTTTACAATTATTATCTCTTTGATCTCATAACAAGTCTAGGAGGCAGGTGCTATTATTATCCACATTTTACAGATGAGGAAACTGATGAAAAAAGAGGTTAAGTGTGTATTGGTAACCAAAACTGGGCTCCTTAGCACTTAGTCAACAAGTGCCCTTGACTAGTTTGGCTTTTTCCCCTGAACTGAATGCTGTTTGTATGTTGGATTGGAGTAAGCGTGTTGGCCCCTTCACCTTGCTTCCCTTGCTTAAGCTGATTGAAAGAACCTGTGCTTTCCCAGTCAACCCCTTCACCTTGCTTAAGCAGATCGAAAAAACTTGTGCTTTCCCCGGCGTACCTTACACCCCCGCAGAAGCCGGATGGTTAAAAACAGCTTCTATTGGAGCCAGAGGCTGCTACAGCCACAGCCGAAGCTGAAGCAGGAGCTGCCGGTAGCAGAGCTGACCTACGGGAGGAAGCTGAACAAGGACTTGAGGCCAGTGGGTAATCTTTTTACCATAGAGGGGAAGCATGTATATGATTTTGCTGTACACCATCATGCTTCTCTGTGGCCTCCTGGTTACTCTTGTGAGGTGGACTTATTGGGCCTGGAAGCTTTTGATCAATATATCAAAATGGGGATGCTGGTTCATGGGTTGGTTACTGTTGAGCCTAAATGTATGCTTTGATTCTTCTGCCTCTTATCTTGAGAATTTCTTATATCCGGCGGTTCCGAACCTTTCAGACATGCATATGATCCTCTTTGAAATTATAAACTCTGCCCTCCTAATACAAAGTGACTTGTCCAGAGACACACAGCCAGTAAAGTGTCTGTGGCTGGATTTGAACCCAGCTCTTCCTAACTCGAGGCTCAGTACTTTCTGTACTGCATCACTTAGCTCTCCCTATATCAATTTTTCTTGACAGTATTATTTTGGGGGCATGTTTTAAATAAAGAATGGTTTTCCATGCTTATATTAAATATGCCAGCATTCTCCCCCATTAAAATGTGCCCTCCTTGAAAGGAAGAATTATCTTACTTTTCTATTTGTATACCATATCTTATATATTTATATACAAATTATAAGCATACAGTTTATATCATATTCTATTTATATACTTACTCCATACTAAGCATGTGACAAATGTTTTATTCATTTATTCTCATTATACTTGGACGTATTTTATATATTTGCAGTAAAAGACTAAGTCTTTAGTACAGAACTGAGAGAAAGGTTTTGTGATAATCAGTAAAGGCAGTTTAGATGTCATGAAGCTGTTAGGTGGGTTTTACTGAATAATTACTGAACTGACAGGCCTCAGTCAAACTGAGACCTACGAACGACCTTAGCTTAAAAAGGCCAAGGTCTCCCACCACATCCAGGGCATTCTCTAGTCATCCTGATCTATGTCTTGCCACTGGACCCAGATGGCTCCAGAGGAGAAAGTGAGGCTGGTGACTCTGCACAGCCCTTCCTCACTTAAATCCAATTCACTTGCAAGTCATGACATAACCTCCCTGATATCATGGTCCTCTTCGAGGACAAAGGACAAATGATGAACAAATGACTCAACTAATAAGTTCTCATTCTTTACACCCTTCGGATTCTCTGAAACACTCTTTTTGCCACTATTTTTTCTTCTTGTCATTGTTTTCAGACTTTTTAGTGACACAAGCTACGATTGCTTTGTATCAAGTATATAAACATGCAATTGGACTACATTTGTAACTTGTTCTCATCTTTGAATAGTAGCTATGTAATGTCTTCTGTTACAAAAGGTGAGGTCAAGCTTGTATCTGAAAGGAAGCTGGAAAATTGCTGGGAGGGTAATTCATGCAGCTCTGTGAAATGCTAGAGCCCATAATTATGAATCTTCTCCAGCCACTCTGCTTTTCCAGTTTTGACCTTGATTTAACTTCTATTGTTCATTACATTAATTGTGGAGAAGCTTTCTGTTTCTTGTTTATACGATTTGTTCTTCTGCACTGGATTTCTCATGCTGACAGATTTTTCCACATCCTCTTTCTTTAGAAGTTCTCTCTCTCCTCCAAATTCTTTTTTTTCAAGCCTCTGAAGTAAAGATTTTTTTTAAAAAATTGGTTTTGAATTCTTAGTACGTCTTTTATACTACTTTAAATTCTTGCATTAGTTTTTTGACACTTTTACCCTTTGACATTTGCTTTCAATTGCTGAATAAGGGACTCTGGACTTTCTGATATATGCACTTTTCTGTGACAGATTTTCATTGTGTGGATTTTTTGTGTTGTCTTTTGATATGGTGTTTGTATTCTACTGTATGTCCCAGCTAAATATTAATATAATCTTCAAATGTCTTCTTGTTGAGTTGCTTCTGTCATGATGTGTTCAATATCCATCTTAGTTAGGCAGCTATGTGATACAGAGGATAGATGGCCCTGTAGGTAGGAGAGCAGTTACTAGCTGTGTGATTTTGGGAAAGTCACTTAACTGCTATCTGCCTCCAGTTACCTTATCTGTAAAATGGGGATAATATAATCTACTTCCCAGGGTGGTTGCAAGGACAAAATGAGACAGTATTTGTAAAGTACTTTGCAAACCTTAAAGCACTATATAATTGCTACCTATTATCTGTAGAAATATTCCTCAGTAGCTCTACCTTTTCCCCTGTAGCAATAGCAGCTAATTATATGATTGCATGCTTGCCCTTCAATGTTTTTATACTTTCAATCAAATTTTGTGGTAGAATGCATTCATTTATGATGATTACAGAAAATGGTGTCTTTTGCAAATTTATTCTCTTGAGATAATTGTTCTACCAATTGGATCTATGCTATCAAACTCAAAAAGGGCTTTCCTAAATTTCAGTGTAACCCATATAATCTTTATCCCAGGTCCCATTCTTATCTATGAGTCTCAGATTCCAGAGCAACATTTCCCCCTCAGGGTTCTAAGGATATTCCTGAGTAGTTGGGGTAGGGAGGTATGCTGGAGCCAGCTCCAACATGCTTTCCAGAGCCTAGGGTTAAATTTTCACTGTGAGCATTTACACCTCAGAAATCTACCAAGACTACAATTCAGGGCTTGATGTATTGTTTTGTTTATTGTTTAGACTTAAGAAAATAATGGGGAAATTTTAATAAAGAAGATTTCACTTAAAAGTTTATTGTGCCATATATTTTTTCAAAGAGGTGGTTGTTAAAGCATATCACTGCGTCTTTCTAATGCAATCAACTTGAGCTCCCAATCCTGTACTTCCCTCCAAGATTATCATTTGAGATTCATTTTAGTCATCTCTATAATATGGAGACCCTAACCCAATTCTAGATTATTTTCTTATCTGGATGTTTCATCAAGCCTTGCTCCCTTGGTGGATGCAAAATTTAATGTAGCTTATGAGTAAACACTGGAACCAGATCTATCTCTAGGAAACACCTGGGCCCAGACTCTGACGTGGGGATAAGAGAACCTGCCTTGATGCAGGAACCAGGTGTTTGACCAGTAACTGGGGAGGTAATCTTTTTGGGAGACAGAGTATTAACTGACAGAGACAGTACACCTCAGTTGGTATTAAATATTAAGTATTACATGCATGAAATCAACAATTCTCATAAAACATTTTAGCACTGCTATGAAAAATGGATTAGACTGACCTTCACAGACGTTTGGTTGTTTCCTGCTAAGGGTATAAGTGATGGGAATCAGAGGGAAAGTGAGCAGCCTAACATCAGGAATAGGTTACTATCTCTAAATTTCCTTTCAGGCCTTGGTCAAAAAGTCTTCCTGATGGTCAATTTAAAGTCACATTGAGAACTAAGTTGCAGCCACTCTCCTAGAGCCCTGAGGCTCACTGAACCAACAATTTGGTTTTATTTGGGACAACAGTAATTGCACTAGAGGTCCAGGTTCCTCATCAGGGCTACTTGGTAACACAAGGAAAATTCAGTAGATTCTGATTATAGTTGTAAGGCCTTGAGTTCACAGAAGAGCTCAGCATTAGCATTCTATGCCTAGGGCCCATTGAAATTTCAGGATGGACCTTTTTCTGGTGAAAAACGCAAAGGGTGTCCACAGGGCACTGTGGGGTTCTTAAAAAGTCACAGTACAGTTTCTGATACTCAGGACAGTCTTAAAGACCACTATACTTGGACTAGAGACTTAGCTGAAAACCGTGGGCACCCAGTGCTTTAAAAGTGATTGCTGGGGGGCAGCGAGGTGGCACAGTGAGTAGAGCACTGGCCCTGAAGTCAGGAGGACCTGAGTTCAAATCTGGCATCAGACACTTGACACACTTACTAGCTGTATGACCTTGAGCAAGTCACTTAACCCCAATTGCCCTGCCTTCCCCCCTGCAAAAAAAAAAGGGATTGCTGGGGAATAAAAGACAAGACTAGCTTGTGGCTAATTGCAAGGTGTAATTAGGTTATATGTAATTGTTGCCTAAAATGAATCTTCTTGAATACTTCTGAACCCTGCTACCTCCTGCCCTTAAATATGGGCCGAGATAGTAGGGACAAAGGAAAATAAGAGGTTTAGAAGATGATTGGGAGACAAAATGTCTGTATTTATCCCTTGAAATCAAAGTCTGCTACATGGGATTTGCATATAATAATGTAATTTTTTCATTAACCCACTTGTCTACCCATTATTAGGAACCTAAAAGTAGTGGCCAGGAAAATATAGGAGCACTTGTTCACATAGATTAAGGAGATAAAGTAGATAAAAGTTGGGAGAGTTTGAATAAAAATCAATGATTGCAAACCACAGCCTATAATATTAAGAATTAAGTCCATATAAGTGTGACAATAGATTCATAAATATTTGATTAAGCTAAGGGTTTCATGCCCTAATGTGATTTGATTTTTAACAAACAAAAAAAAATTTAATACTTCACTTACCTTAAAGTCTGACTTCTGATAGTTATAGATATATGAATTTGGTTTGTGGAAAATATACACATTCCTGAAAAGACAGTTCTTAGTTAATTCCATTCAGATATGCAAATATCACTTTAGGCAACAAATTACAGTAGCTCTTTAATCAGCATGAGTGAATTAATATATTGAAAGGCTGAGAAAAACAAAAAAGACTGAATTGATTCAATTGTCTTAGGAGGATGGAGGCAGAAATGAATGTGTAAGAAAAAAATCCCTTTGTTTCAGCCAACTGACAATGTTTTGAACAGAGGATGAAATCAAACAATAGGTAAATTCAATCATTTTTCCTCTGTTTACAAATTGTTCATTGTCATATTGACATAAGCCTAAGAGCAATGTTACCTTTCTAACAATCAATTTTATTTATTTTTTGGTTACATTTTAAGTTCTGAACTGTCTCCCACCTCTCTCTCCATCCTGTGCTAGAGAAGGCCATTTGACACAGATACATGCATACATTTATATATACATGTATATATATATATATATATATATATATATATATGAGAGAGATACACATATACATATACACATACGTAGCAGATATTTATACATAGATGTACACAGAGACACATATATACACGTGCACATACACATGTGCACATACATGTATGTATTGTGTATGTGTACATGTATTTATGTATATGTGCATATATATGTAAAACCTCACTATGCATGCTTCTGCTTATCAGTTCTTTCTCTGGAGGTAGATAGTGTCTTCCCTCATAGGTCCTTTGTAGCTGATGTGAATATTTATAATATTTAGAATATCATTCACAGTTATTCCTTAAACAATACTATTGTTACTATATACAACATTCTCTTGGTCCTGCTCATTTTACTCTTCATTATTTCAGGCAAGTCTTTTCATGATTTTTTTTCCTAAAATCAACTTGTTCATCATTTCTTACAGCACAGGAGTATTCCAACACAACCATATACAACAACTTGTTTAGTCATTCCCCAACTAATGGGTATCCCTTCAATTTCCAGTTCTTTGCCACCACAAAGAGAGCTGCTATAAATGTTTTAGAACATATAGGTTCTTTTTCTTTTTCCCTAATCACTAATCTCAGGCCTAATATTGGTATTGCTGGATCAAAGGATATACACAGTTTTATAATTCTTTGGGCATAATTCCAGATTTCTCTCCAAAATGGTGGAATCAGGGGGGCGGAGCCAAGATGGTAGCTGGAAAGCAGTGAGCTCCCTGCTGAGTCCCTCCAAAAACCTATAAAAAAATGGCTCTGAACCAATTCTACAACTCCAGAACCCACAAGACAGCAGAGAGAAGCAGGGCTCCAGCCCAGGACAGCCTGGATGGTCTCTGAGTGAGGTCTATCCTTCTGGGATCTGGGAGCGCAGCTGAGCAGAGCCCAGCGTGAGCTGCTCGGACCAACCAGACCAGGAGCCAGGCGGAGCGGGCCCTAGTGCCCTGAATCAGTGAGCTGTGGCAGTTACCAGACTTCTCAACCCACAAACACCAAAGACAGCCGAGAAGGTTAGTGGGAAAAGCTGCGGGAGTGGAAGGAGTTCCTAGTTCGGCTACCGCTGGTGGGGGGGGGGGGCGGCCATGGAGGTGGGGCAGCTACAGCTGCTGTTGCTTCTGGCCCCAGGCCCACCTGGTGGGAGGAATTAAGTGGCGGATCAGAGCAGGAGTGCACAGCCTGCTGAAGATATAAGCCCAGTCCAGGTTGGGGGTTCTTGGGGAAGGAGGAGTGCTGGTGGGGCAGAGCTGGCGCATCCCCCCCAAAAGTGGAACATAGAACTCTTTAGTCTACAAGCAGTCATACTCTGCTGAAAAACTCAAGGGTCAAGTTAGTTGGTTGGGAATATGGCCAGGGAGCGAAAACATACCCAGATTCAGTCTCAGACTTTGGATTCTTTCTTTGGTGATAAAGAAGACCAAAACATACAGCCTAAAGAAGTCAACAAAGTGCAAGAGCCTACACCAAAAGCCTCCAAGAAAAACATGAACTGGTCCCAGGCCATGGAAGAGCTCAAAAAGGATTTGGAAAAGCAAGTTAGAGAAGTAGAGGAAAAGTTGGGAAGAGAAATGAGAAGGATGCAAGAAAACCATGAAAAAACAAGTCAATGACTTGCTAAAGGAGACCTAAAAAAATACTGAAAACTACACTGAAGAAAACAACACCTTAAAAAACAGACTAACTCAAATGGCAAAAGAGCTCCAAAAAGCCAATGAGGAGAAGAATGCCTTGAAAGGCAGAATTAGCCAAATGGAAAAGGAGGTCCAAAAGACCACTGAAGAAAATACTACCTTAAAAATTAGATTGGAGCAAGTGGAAGCTAGTGACTTTATGAGAAATCAAGGTATTATAAAACAGAACCAAAGGAATGAAAAAATGGAAGACAATGTGAAATATCTCATTGGAAAAACCACTGACCTAGAAAATAGATCCAGGAGAGATAATTTAAAAATTATTGGACTACCTGAAAGCCATGATCAAAAAAAGAGCTTAGATATCATCTTTCAAGAAATTATCAAGGAGAACTGCCCGGATATTCTAGAGCCACAGGGCAAAATAGAAATTGAAAGAATCCACTGATCGCCTCCTCAAATAGATCCCAAAAAGAAATCTCCTAGGAGTATTATCGCCAAATTCCAGAGCTCCCAGATCAAGGAGAAAATACTGCAAGCAGCCAGAAAGAAACAATTTGAGTATTGTGGAAACCCAATCAGAATAACCCAAGATCTGGCAGCTTCTACATTAAGAGATTGAAGGGCTTGGAATACGATATTCTGGAGGTCAATGGAGCTAGGATTAAAACCTAGAATCACCTACTCAGCAAAACTGAGTATCACGCTCCAAGGCAAAATATGGACTTTCAATAAAATAGAGGACTTTCAAGTTTTCTCAATGAAAAGACCAGACTTTGAAACACAAGAATCAAGAGAAGCATGAAAAGGTAAACAAGAAAGAGAGAGCGGACACAGGGTGAGTTGAAGATGAAGGGAAGATATCTAAAAGAAATAAAATCAAATTAAGTAATGAGAGAGGAATATATTGAGAGAGGGAGATAGGGAGAGATAGAATGGGGTGGATTATCTCACATAAAGGTGGCAAGAGGAAGCAGTTCTGTGGGAGGAGGGGAGAGGGCAGGTAAGGGGGAGGAATGAGTGAATCTTACTCTCATCAAATTTGGCCTGAGGAGGGAATACCATACATACTCAATTGGGTATCTTACCCCAAAGGAAAGAAGAGGGAAGAAGATAAAAAAGGGGGGGATGATGGAGGGGGGAGGGCAGATGGGGATGGAGGTAATCAAAAACAAACACTTTGGAAAGGGGACAGGGTCAAGGGAGAAAATTCAACAAAGGGGGATGGGTTGGGAAGGAGCAAAATATAGTTAGTCTTTCACAACATGAGTATTGTGGAAGGGTTATACATAATGATACACATGTGGCCTATGTTGAATTGCTTGACTTCTTAGGGAGGGTGGGTGGGAAGAGAAGAGAGAATTTGGAACTCAAAGTTTTAAAAATAGATGTTCAAAAACAAAAAAAAAAAGGTTTTTGCATGCAACTAGAAAATAAGATACACAGGCAATGGGGCGTAGAAATTTATCTTGCCCTACAAGAAAGAAGGGGAAAGGGGGATGGGAGGGGAGTGGGGTGACAGAAGGGAGGGCTGAATGGGGAACAGGGCAACCAGAATATAATTCATCTTGGAGTGGGGGGGAGGGTAGAAATGGGGAGAAAATTTGTAATTCAAACTCTTGTGAAAATCAATGCTGAAAACTAAATATGTTAAATTTTAAAAAATTAAAAATTAAAAAAAATTTAAAAAACAACAAAAAAAACAAAATGGTGGGATCAGTTCACAGTTCCATCAAACAGTGTATTAGTGTCCCAATTTTTCCACATTCCCCTACAACATTTGTCATTTTCCCTATCATTTCAGCAACATGATAGGTATAAGATGATATCTCAAAGTTGTTTTAATTTGCATTTCTATAATCAATAACGAGTTAGAACATTTTTTCATATGACTATATATAGCTTTGATTTCTTCATTGAAAAACTAGCTATTTATATCCTTTGACCACTTATCAATTGGGGAATGACTCATATTCTTATAAATTTGACAAATTTCTCTATATATTTGAGATATGAGACCTTTATCTGAGAAACTGTCTATAAAAATTTTCCCCAGTTTTCTGTTTTTCTTCTAATCTTGGCTACAATGGTTTTATTTGTACAAAACATTTTTAATTTAATGTAATCAAAATTATCCATTTAACATCTCACAATGCTCTCTATCTCTTGTTTATTGATAAATTCTCTTATCCATAAGTCTAAAAGGTAATATATTCCATGTTCTAATTTACTATGATACCTCCCTTTATATCTAGGTCATACATCCATTTTGATCTTATCTTGGTAAATGGTGTAAGATATCGGTCTATACCAATTTCTGCCAGACTGTTTTCCAGTTTTCCCAACAATTTTTTACTAAATAGTGAATTCTTATCCTGCAAATTTAAATCTTTATATTTGTCAAAAACAAGGTTATTGTAATCATTTACTACTGTGTATTGTATGTCTACTCTGTTCCACTGATTCACCTTTATATTTCTTAGCCAACACCAAAATATTTTGATAATTACCACCTTGTAAATATAGTTTAAGATCAGGTACTGCTAAGCCTCCTTCTTTTAAAATTTTTCCAATTAATTCCTTTTATATTCTTGACCCTATGTTCTTCCAAACAAATTATGTTATTATATTTTCTAGCTCAATAAAATAATTTTTGATAATTTAATTGAGATGGCACTGAAGTAGATTAATTTAGGTAGAATTTTTGTTTTTATTATATTGGCTTTGCCCAACCATGAACAATTAATATTGCCCCTACTATTTAAATGTGACTTTATTTGTTTAAAAAGTGTTTTATAATTATGTTCATGTAATTCCTGGGTTTGTCTTGGCAGATACACTTCCAGGTATTTTATGTTGTCTATGGTTATTTTAAATAGGGTATCTGTTACTAGCTCTTCTTGTAGGGTTTTGTTGGTTTTATATAGAAATGATGATGGTTTATGCAGGTTTATTTTATACTCTCTTACTTTGCTAAAATAAATTGTTTCAACTAGCTTTTTGTTAAATCTCTAGGATTTTCCAAGCATATCATTATATTATCTGCAAAAGAGATAGTTTTATTACCTCACTGCCCATTCTGAGTCCTTCAATTTCTTTTTCTTCTCTTATTGCTATTGCTAGCATTTCTAATACAATATTGAATAATATTAGTGATAACCAGCATCCTTGTTTCACTCCTGATTTTCCTGGGAAGGCCTCTAGCTTATCCCCATTACAAATAATACTTTGCTGATGGTTTTAGGTAGATGCTTCTTATCATTTTAAGGAAAAATTCATTTATATACATATCCTTCCAAGTGTTTTAAATAGGAATGAGTGTTGTATTTTGTCAACAGCTTTTTCTGCATCTATTGATATAATCATATGATTTTTATTACTTTTATTATTGATAAATAGTTTTTCTTATGTTAAACCAACCCTACACTCCTGGTATAAATCCCACTTGATCACAATGTATAATTTTTGTGATACACTGTTGCAGTCTCCTAGCTAGTTTTTTATTTAGGATTTTTGTACCATACTCATTAGTGAAATTGGTCTATAATATTCTTTCTCTGTTTTTGCTCTTCCTAATTTAGGTGTCAGCACCATATTTGCTTCATAAAAGGAGTATCATAGGACTCTTTGCCTATTATTCCAAATAATTTATTTAATATTTGAATTAGTTGACCTTTAAGCAAAATTCACTAAGGTCAATGTTTCAAAATGGGACACTATCAGTCAAAATGTATGAATAATACTTCAATACTCCAGATAACCCATGACTTCATCCATGTGGTTACTTCACTGATGCAGATGACATTCTCTTCTTACCTTGACCTTCCAATTGGTCTCCTTGCCTCAAGTCTCTCCCCTCTCCAATTCATACTCCATGCTTCAAACATAGTAATTTTTTAAAGCATAGATCTAACCATATCAATAATACTCCATAAACTATCCCTATTCAATAAACTCTAATGACTGCCTATTATCTTGCAGGATTGAATACAGATTCTTGTTTGGTATTTAATATGTATTTATTATATTATCATATAATAATATTACATAATATTATACCCTGGCTCCTTCCTACATTTTCAGTTTCCTTATACTTTGCTCCCTTCCATGTACCAAATCATCTAATTACACTAATCTACTTGATTTCTCACATAGTACACTCTAACAGAAGTATTTAAACTCAAGTTGAAAAATGAATACTTTATAATCCTGGTATATTAAATATGTAGGGGTGGGGAACTTTTTAATCCTTACTGGAAGCATCTGCAGAAGTCATCATAGTCAATCCAGATTTCTTTGCATATAGGAGCATTTTCTGCTAACATTTCTTCTTGAGATTTATCCAAGGTGGACGTTAACTGGCTGTATAAGTCAGTGGCCTCTGACTGACGAACCGTAACGTTATACACAGTTTCTGGTTGTTCGTCTGTATACATAGGAAGAACAAAAAGAATGGGAGTCAATGATATGTGAAAAAGGAGGAGAATCTGCCAAGTTCATATTTATGAATATGTGTGCTAAAAAGGACACATGTATGTCAAAAGTTTTACACTTACAAATATAGACCAATAGCCTCAGAAAGTCTCACACTGATGTTTTTGCAGTCTTTCCATTTTCCTCCTATATAACTTTCTAAAGTAGGCATCCTAACTCATAATCCTGAAACCTGCTTCAGAATCTATCTGTAGAGAAAAGGTACTTCAGAGACAACAGAAAGGATTGCTATAGGCTGCTAGGTGTCATGGTGGACAGAGTACTGGACTTGGGATCAATAAGACCTGAGTTCAAATTCTGCTTCAGACACTTTTAGCAGTGTGACCCTGGACAAGTCATTTAATGTCAGTGTCCTCAGGCTATATAATGATAGGACAGAGTTGTTTTAAGAATCAACATATGTGAAAGATGCTAGCTACTATTATTCATTGTGACAAGAATTGTTCCCATGTTCTATTTGATTCTTGACCCTGGATGTGTGGCAATGAGTTTTCCAAGGAGGCTCAAAAACTTATTAGAGAAAATTTTTTACTAAAAAATGTATTTCATGAGGTACTTTTAGAAGAAAAGGTTGTACTGGGGGAAGTGAGGAAGATAAGCTGCTGCAATTTATTGCAGGGATTTCTTTTGTGTACAGTTTGGAAGAAATGGATACTAAGGTCCCTTAGCAACCCTAAAATTCTGTGATACAGTGATTTTATAATGTTAAAAAATGTAGAGGGTCCCAGACCACACTTAATTACAGCTTTGCACTAAAGGAGTATCCAAAGAGGAAAAAGAATAGGCTGGCATGGGATGATAAAATATAAGTGTAGAAGAGGTTATACTCCATGGAGCATGTATGAAATAGATCTATACAGGCTCCCTAAAAGTTTCCAGAGAAGTCCTAATGCATGCTTTCTGAAATGAGACTTTCTATAGGTTCATTCCCTTGCATACTCCATGGAGTGTAACCTCTACTACATAATTAATAACAACAACAACAACACTGCAAGAGTTTTGGTTTAGATTCAATCTTACTTTGTTCTGTTTATCTTAAAAACACTAGTAAAAACTTATTTTTAGTTCTAATTTTGGTGATATTTTTGGTGAAGTCACAATGAACAGAATCAGAGGTGATTCATTCAGCAACTTTAACTATTGGGAACATAGACCAAAGCCCAAAGGCAAACCAAAAAGTGGTTGGCAAAGGCCCTTATGCAAATAAACACATGCCAGAAAGTCACGCAGGTTTATTTACTATGATCTTTAACATAATTCTAACGTGCTTGATTATCTTATTCCCCAGGTCAAAAAGAGGTGGCCATGTTAGAAGTAGTCACTTTAAGAGAGGAGAGAAAGGAAGACAAAAATTGATTAAAAAAAAAAAGCTGACCTAAAAATTCAAAAAGAACAGGAACTTGAAACAATTTATTGCTAAGAATAAATAAAATTTTGTTCAAGTATATCTGTGGTACAAAGTATTAACCTAGGACACTTAGTGATTTCCAAATTTTTTGAAGTTATAGTAGCCCATTTAATCTCAACCCATCAACCACAGAAATAGTTTATTGGTAAAAGTAGAAAAAATGATGTTAATTGGTCACAGGATCATTGAATTTAGATTAAGGAGATGTTGGGTATTATTTAGAATAAATCTTGGTTATTATCTGACTATTTTACAAATAAGACGAAGAAGATGGGGCAGTGAAGACAATTTGGAAGATGATGAATATGGGAAGCAAATATCCTCTGAGGGTATCAATACATTATACCAGCACAGAACAATAATTAATATTCATAATTATGCTGCTCAGTAATAAAAAAATTAAAGTGATTCAGGGTCTTCTGTTTGAGAAGGCAGAATCACACTTAATGGATTTACAGGAAATTTGTATAAAGTAATTAAGTAAAACTAGTTGGAGCACTTAGAGGAATAAACTTCTGGTATCTGAAAAATTCACTTGTGTGGAATCTTGAAAAACTAATGCAACATTTTCACAGACACTATTAACACAGAGAGTAACGAAAAATAATAATAGCTCACCTTTTTATGGAACTTTACAAAATGCTTTCCTCACAATAACCCTTAAAGTAGGTGGTATAAATGAATTTTCCCTATGTTATAGCTAAAGAAACAGGCTCAGAGAATTTAAGTAATTTGTCAATGTCACATGGGTATTCTAGTTATTTCTGCTTCATCTTTACCATATCCCCAGTATGTACTATCATGTCTGGTACAAATGACTGTTGAACTATTGATGACTGATTCCTCAGCAATGCCAAATTAGCTGTTGTATTTTTACAAAGAAGATTTCATTCATCATTGACAAGTTTGACAAATCAGACAATTTACAAATTGATCTTTGTAAAATCTTGCTATACCTGCAAGAATCCAACTTTGCTATATTCCTCTGAAATTCCTTTGTTGGAGCCCAAAAAGTTTACCATTACTATAAAGGATTATTGTTCTCTTTCCCTCCTCAACTCAGTTCCATTCCCATTTTTCATGTGGTTTTCTTCATTGAACTTGAGCCCTGACAGTACACTTGGGGAAAAAACACTGCTCCCTGACTGAGTGAATGTAGCAGAATTTAACTATTTTCGGGGGATGCCAGGGGCCAATATTCTTCTAAAGGAAGGTAAGGAGGTTAAAATTTGTTCTGTTCCACATAGAGCTAACTTAGAAGGCAACAGAGGGAAACAGAAGAGGATATAACCAGCAGGCCATAAAATAAATTTCATAAATTGCCACAAAATAATTCCAAAGAAGCCTCAATGCCCCTTGTTTTTTATAGTAGTACTCTCTCCCTGACATTCCTCACTAACCTCCTAACTTTGGAAAACTGCTAAAAATACTGTATTTCCTGCCCCCAGTCTCAGACCTCTGGATTTCCCACTCTGAACATCTTTGGGTTTCTTCAGTTTTGCCTTCATTTTACTCTCTCCAGGTAAACATGGTCGTTCCCCCACCCCCACCCTCCTCCCCCAGGGAGGGTCTTTGCTTCAGGCCCTACTAATCTCTCTACTTACCAGCAGGGGGAAGAAGCTGAGCAGATTTCTCCATCCATGGTATAGAAAATTCTAGAGGGGGAAGAGAAGTTGTCTACCGTGTGAAAAAATGCTCTCTAATCAAATGGCCTCTGCTTTTTAAATACTTTGTGAAAAGATACCACTGTTAATGTGTTCTTAAAGCAAAAATTTTTATAGGGTGGGAGGGGGAAGAAAGGGAATAAAAGTAATTGCTTTATACAATAAAGCACAAAGTAAATAAATACCTTTTGACAAGCATTTTAGGTAGCTAATCCCCTCTTTTAAACTCTATAATTTATAGAATTCATCAACTGGTCAAAGTATTGTTTTACATTTTTTTCAATAAAGTTAATTTTTTCAATAAAATTTCAATAAAGTTAGGATTTACCTCTAGAAGTTCCATTGGCAACACCAAGATTCATCTGTTGGTTAGGAAAACACACACCAAGTAAACCAAATTTGTAAATATCATTTGTTGTGTCCAAAACATAAAAGGTTTTCAAGCAGTGATAACAGCATTGGGCTTCTTAAGAAGGAACTAGAAGCAAAAGGATCAGATTTCAACAGGTGCCATTAACATAGAAGGAAACAGTAATAGCTCACCTTTTTTTAATAGAATTTTACAAGGTATTTTCCTCACAAAAACTCTTTGAAGTAGGTAGTAGAGATGTTACTAACCCTATATTACAGCTGAGAAAACTGAGGTTCATAGTAATTTGTTGAGGACATCAGCCAAAGCAGCAGAGGACTTGATCTCAGGTTTTCTAATTATAAGACCAGGCTTTGTCTGGCCATTATACTGTTTTTTAAATGATTTTAATCAAATTCCTCAACCCCATAATAAAAACATTTTAAAATAAAAAGCAACTAGATATATTTAGTGTTTGGCAGAGAGGGTTAAAGTTCCCACATACCAAAAAATATAAAGTAGCACTTTTTTGTGGTAGCAAAAAAAAAATCCTAGAAACAAAGGCCTATTGGTTGGGAAATGATTGAAAAAATTGGGGTATGTGAATGTAATAGGATGTTATTGTACTGTAAAAGGAAGAATATGAAAAATTCAGAAAAAACATGGAACTACTTATATAAGCTGATGCAAAGAAAGCTAAAAAAAAGCCAAAAATGAAAACAAAAACACAATGACCAAAATAATGTAAAGGAAGATAATACTAAAAGATATTAAAATGCAGTTTAATATAGTGACTAATTTTAACTCCAAAGGATTTATGATGAAAAATTCTTTCTTCTTCTTCTCCTCCTCCATAAAGAGGTGGTAGACTATGGGTACAGAATATAAATTTAACCAATTAGTCATTGGTTAAAGTTCGTATTTCTCAACTATATTTTTCTGCTACAAGAAAACATTCCATTCAGTAGAAGATATGATTGAGAAATGACAGCAATGGCAGCTGGGTGCCACATTAGATAGAGTGCTGGGCTTGGAGTCAAGGAGATCTGAAGTCAATTTCAGCTTCAAACACTACTAGCTGTGTAACCCTGGGCAATTCATTTAATCTCTGTCTCAGTTTCCTAAGACTCAGGGTTTCTGTGTGAATCAAATGAAAAAAGATTTGTAAAGTGCTTTGCAAGTCTTAAATGCTATATCAGTATTAGCCATTATTAAATAAATAATAGTATAAATTTAAAAGGAAATCATTTCAATTGCTTAAATTTTAATAATATTTATGTTAATTTTTACACCAACTTCATTTCCTAGTATATTCTTCCCCTTCCAACTCCTTTGAAAGCTATAATGGAGGAAAAAAAACATTTAAATTTCAGTAAAACTAATCAATATATCAACCAAGTCCCACATTAGATGTACTGTTCCATTTCCATAGTTCCCAACCTGTGCAAAGAAGGGTAGTACTTCCTCATATCATTTCTTTGGGGTCAAGTTGGTCATTACATTTCACAGCATTAAGTTATTATTTTTGTGCTGTTCTCTCCATTCATATTTTAATAGTAATTGTATATATTGTTTTCCTGGTATGTAAAGTTTAATTATTAAGACTCAAGCCTAACAAATATTGGAGTCATGAACAGATCTAGATTTCAATCTATACTCTGATACTTGCTAACCATGTAACCCTGGGCTTATTATTTAAGCTTTATAAGTTTCCTCATTTGTAGCTCTAGAAATTATATTTAGAGAATAGTCTCTCAGAGTTATTGTGAAGAAATTACTTTATTAATCTTAAAGATTACATAAATGTAAGTTATTAGTCCTTTTATCATGATTTTTTGTTATATAAAATAATTTCTTATGGAAGCTATTTCTATTTTCAAATACTATATGACCAATGACCAATATACTATTGGACCACATGGTCCCTTTGAAATCTAAAGTTCTATAAGACTAAATTGCTAAAGGCTCAGTAACTTGTCTCCATTTTATCTGTTTTAAAATTGATTTAAATGGAGCTTTGATACTTCAGCTTAAGAATAAAAAGGCACAAAGCTATCTGGATTATAACATTTTACTTGATGAAAGTATTTTATTCCCAAAATTTTCTTTATTATTAAATTGATAAATTGATGTAAGTCTTTATAAATCAACAATATAATGCCTTTTATCCAAACAGATTTCCAAATTGGAAATGATATTCACAGAAAGTATGATATACAGATAAATTTAAATGCAAACTAGCAAAACAAATTAAAAATTTAGCCTCCCCAAAAGGTTTAAATAAAATCCTTAACCTAATAAAATATCCCCTCCCTTTATAAAATAACCCTTTTAGCTAAATATTACCTGAGAAACATTTTGCAAAGTCAAAGTTCCTGTAGTTTGGCTCATATCCTGAATACTCTGACTTTCATCAGCTTCAATTAGAGAAGGTAAGCCAATAAAAGGAACCCCCTTCTTAACCACAGATTGTACATAATGCCTAATGAACGAAAATGAAATGGGATGATTCATATGAAATATAGACATTAAAAGTGAAGCAGTAGGAAAAAAACTGTGGTTGTATATAAATAAGCAATAATTGTATAGTTTCCTGTATTAAAAGATGGTGATATCTATTAATATTTTGTTAATATATCTCTAGTCCATTCAAATTCTAGATAACTTTATTTGCCTAGCAATTTGTAGCCAACCATTTATTTTGCATGCTTTCATATAAGTATTGGGTAATACCTTTTGAAATTCAGTAACCAAAATGTAGGCTTAAAAACCTCTCCATCTCTGCTCCCCATAACAGTGAGTACAAATAAGGTAATTACAACTCTAGGAAAAAGAAACATTTATACATATCCTATTTATAAAATATCCTACAGTATAAATATTTTAGGAAACTTGATACAAATATAAAAGTTTAATTTCATACATCTGGGTCTCCCCAATTTATGGTACTCTTCCAGTAGGAGGAAACAACAAAAAAGGAAATTTCTTTTACTTGGCATCAGTTAATAGTCTTTAAACTTCTACAAAACTGCCACTAGAGGGAAACATACACATACTTTTGAGGGCATCATTCTCCAGCAAAGCAAGTGCTACCTTGAGCCAGGCAGCTAATCTGTCACAGTCACGTAATTATCATCTTAGACGCTATTGAATGCCATCCCCGTAAGGTAAGGAACTCCAAGTACTGACTATTTTTCATTAATTATGTCTTTTAAACAGGGACTACCCTTGAGGACCAATGTTAAATTGTTTAAATGTAGAACATTTTTTTAAGGATAGAAAGGTTGTTATGATGTAATAGATAGAGGGCTGACCTCCCAGTCAAAAAGATCTAGGCTCAAATCCACCCATCTACCTATATGTATTCTCATTTCTCCCCTGTCACGGGCTTCCGAAGCCTCGTGACTACGCTCGGGGTTCCCCCCAAGCCCCAGGCCTCTGCCTAAGCAAAGGACCTGATCTCGCGGACAATGTACGGGGCGGGAGCCGAACAAGATGGTAAATGACTCCGTTTATTATTTCAGCAAGCAGCACATTTATACCTTTAGTGACATAGGTACACTCTTTGGTTACGTGGGTGAAGGACAGGTAAAACTATACACCTGGGGACTAGGACCGCCCTGACTCCGCCTACTCTCCTCCCCTTCTCTTCCCGCACTACCCAAAGCTCCCTGCGGGCAGGCAGTCCAGGCAAAGACCGGAAACTCCACGTGGTCAGGCAGCCGGAAGTTCCACATGCTCTGCCAGAGAGCCGGAAGTTCCACGTGGTCAGGCCGGTGGGACCTGGAATCGCTAGGGAGGCAACAAAGGCAAGACCCCTCCTCCTGGCTCCACCCACATCCCAAAGCCCTGAGTCTATCTCAGCAGGCCCCTGGGCCTGGAGGTCCGAGGAGGACAGGGCTTGGCTCTAACTCTGCCCGTAACACTCCCCAAACTTAAAAATGTCTTTGCTTGACCTTTCTGTCTGTCAAGCCATCAAGCAATAAGCATTTATTATGTGTCTGGCACTGTGATAGGTACTGGGGACACAAAGATAAAAATGGAACGCCCTGAAGGAACAATATTCTAAGTTAATATGTGTGTGCACATATACATTTATATATGTGTGCATATACACATATACATATATGAATGTATATTCTTAATACTTTACATACAAAACATAAAGAATAAAATCAAAGTAACTGGAGAGAAAGACATACTTAGTTATTTCCACTGCCTCACTATCTGTTCTTTCCTAAGCCCCTTGAAATTGTGCTTCTACCCTCATCACTTTGTAGAAAATAAGTTTCTTAAAGTCCTCCTAACCATTAAGTGAAATGGATATTTCAGTTCTCAAGCTCCTAAATTTCCTTTTTTATTACTAAAATTTAAATATACAATAAGAAAAGAAAAAGAAACATAATGTAAATTTAAATATTGAAGCTTAAATACAAAAGAAAAAAGAAAAAACATGTCATATGCACAGAATATAAAAAAGGATTCAAGATATATAGCAATAAATTTCCATTTCAAGAAAGTCTATATAATAAATGCTACATGTCGCGTTGAGAGCTGTCCATGTTCTCTTTCTGAGCTCCTTAATTTCTCTGTAGCTTTTGATACCACTGATACTTCCTCCCATTCCTCTTTCTGCTCTGGACTCCCTCTACAAATACTCTTGAATAGCTGTGCTCAGTGGTGTAAGCTCCTTACATCTTTCTGGCCACAAACATTTCGCCTCACAATTTTCCTGCCCTGTCACTCCAGTTTCCTGTCTTGCACTCTCCCAATGAGATCTCCAGCTCCCAACCTGAGGCAGTGCTGATTAGTGAGATTTCACTATATCTTATTGGCTCTACTCCCCTCACCATATTTTGCTGCTATGTCTCTCTTCCCCACTGCTTTACTTTCTAACTCTTGCTCTAGGAATAGTAACCAAATCCATACTACTCTTGTTTGGGGGCTTTTCAATTAAATTTTATTTTTCATTATAAACTTAATCACTTTATCAGATATAGGTTATACATGTGCAATTATGTAAAACATTTCCATATTAGTCATTTTGTACAAGAAGACTTGAATAAAAAGGAGAAATGAAAGAAAGCATGCTTCAGTCTGTATTCAGTCAATATCAAGTCTTTCTCTAAAGGTGGATAGATAGTACGCTTCATCATTAGTTCTCTGGGATTGTCTTAGATCATTGTATTGCTGAGAATAGCTAAGTCATTCACAATTCTTCATCAAACAATATTACTGTGTACACTGTTCTCCTGGTTCTGTTCACTTTTCTGTGCATCAGTTTGTGTAAGTCTTTCCAGGTTTTTCTGAAACCATCCTGCTTGTCATTTCTTATAGCACAATAATATTCCATTACAATCATATAGCACAGCTTGTTTAACCATTCCCCAATTGATGGGCGTCCCTTTCATTTCCAATTCTTAGCCATCACAAAAAGAGCTGCTATAGATATTTTTGTACAAATAGGTCCTTTTCCCTTTTTTGTATGTCTTTGGGATACAGACCTAGCAACGGATCAAAGGTTATGCACAGTTAGATAGCCCTTTGGGCATAGTTCCAAATTGTTCTGCAGAATGAACCAAGAGTGCATTAGTGTCCCAGTTTCCCCACAATCCCTCCAACATCCAACATTTTCCTTTTTGTCATATTAGCCACTCTGATAGGTGTGAGATGATATCTCAGTTGTTTTAATTTGCATTTCTGATCAATAGTGATTTAAAGCATTTTTCACATGACTCTAGATAGTTTTTTATTTCTTCATCTGAAAACTACTTGTTCATATCTTTTGATCATTTACCAATTGGGGAATGATTTGTATTTTTATATAAATTTGATTCAATTCTCTATATATTTGAGAAATGAGGCCTTTATCAGAGATAGCTTTTTACAAAAAAAAAATTCCTAGTTTTCTGCTTTCCTAATAATTTTGGTTGCATTGGTTTTGTTTATGCAAAACTTTTTAACTTTGTATAATCAAAATCATCTGTTTTACATTTTATAATGCTCTCTATATCTCCTTTGGTCCTAAATTCTTCCCTTATCCATAATCTGACAGATAAAATATCCCATGCTCTCTTAATTTGCTCTATAAGAGTATTCTTTAAGAGGAATACCTATCTCCACATTCTCTCACTTAAGAATTTCATTCACTTCCATAATTTGAATTGCCCATTGCTCTCAAATCTCTTTCACCAACACTGACCATTCTCAATTTCAGCCTGGAATTTTCAACTGCCTATAGGATATTATTGCTTCATTACCTTATTGGTACCTCAAACTCAAAGTATCCGAGCCTGAACTCATTGTATTTTTCTCCAAACCTGCTTCTCCTTCTGACTTCATTATTCTCATCTGGAGTAACACTACTCACTCGATGTTCATAACGTTGGCATTATTTCTGGTTCTTCCCTCTCTTTTTTCTCTTATATTCAATCAATTTTAAAAGTCTGTCAATTTAACCTCTGCAACATCTTTCAAATCTTTCCTCCCCACACTATTTTCCCTGACATCATTACAGTATAGAAAGAAACTTATTTTCTACATGTTTGGACTATGGCAATAATCACCTTTTTGATTCCACTTTCTCTCTCTCCTTTAATCTATTTTGGTGGCATACGACTTCTTACGAAAATTGATGCAGTCGTGTCATGGTTCTATGCAAAAATCTTCAGTGGTACCTTACTGACTTGTAAGGGGTTGGTGCCGACCCCGGGGCTGTTAGGACCCTAGCACTTGGCCTGTTTCCTGGGTAAAACCAGACAGGCTTAGTAGGAGCTGGAACGGCAGGCACCCAGAGGGAGGGCCTCCACCCTTAACAGCCCCTTGTAGTCTTCCTACAAATGCAGGCAGAGTCCATCCATAAGGCACTCACAAGCCCAGAAGGAGGAACCCAGCTGGCCATTACTTAATGCTCTTGAACCAGTGTCTAACACAACAATGCTTTGATACTTTACTTACTGGAACATCTTTGATACTTTACAAGGGTATCCTGCCCTGTGCCTCACATAGCTCATACAGCTCTGATATCAGCTTGCTACATGTCTGAGCCTTCCCATGCCTCCGTAGATACTGTAGGACAGCACCCCCCTTTTTTCCCCATACTCCCATAGAAACTACCTTGCAACAGCCCTAATTTTTCCCATACGCTTGTAGAAACCATAGTTTGCAACAATCCAGATTCTTCCCACCCGATATCGATCTTCCCATGCTGTCATCCCCTTACCCCTGAACACCTGCTTCTGCTCATGTAGTGCAAACCCTATAAAACTGGATAATGTCTCCCAACAAATCGGAGTTGTATCTACTCTTGACTCCCGCCTCATCATTGCGTCCAGAGATTGGGGTCCTTGCTGGTCAGGGACCCCCCACACTTGGCGCCCAGCGTGGGGTTCAGGGGAAAGGAATGCACCATGGAAAAGAGCTCCACGTCCCGTGAGGCCCCTCAACCGCACTGAGGGAAGGACCGCATCGGCTGCCACAGAGCCGAGCTGCTCACGGAGGATTCACTCAACCCAGCTCGCCCAGGAAAGACAGACAGATGAGCCTCCAGGACACAACCTGAAAGCAGGGCCAGAGTGCCACGTAAGACTTTCAGAGGAGGTAAGAGCTGAGGCCTTACCAATGGGGCAATCTGCATCCTTCACAGAATCTCAGGACTTAGAGACATTCTGTAGAATAATTTATAAGCTTAGCAAGAAACAGGGATGCATGATCCACGTTAGAAAAATTAGGGATTTCAAAAACATTCTTAAGGCAGTCTTTCCTTGGATAGAGCAGTGTCCCCCTGTCACTTTGACAGCTTGGAGAGTAGTGGGAGAGCAGCTCACATCTTATGAATGGGAAAAACCTGTAGGGCACGAACCCAGCACCTTTTGCCTGTATACTATCATAAAGGCTGCCATGGAGGAGGATGAGGGGGCAAGAGAAAGGATGGTGCGGCAGTTGTCTCTGTCCGCTCAAACCACCCCCTTGATCCGCATGCAAAAACCTCTCAAAACATACTGGCAAAAACAAAAAGGGGGAGTTAGGGGCACCACACCACAACAGGGTTAGACTCCAAGGACAAGATACCAGAAAAAAGCAACTTAGAATAGGATCCGGAGGAAAGAATGAAGTTTCCTTCGGCCCCTCTCCCAACTCCTCAATATAAATCCATTAAGGCATGGTACCTGGCCTCTGTTACATCAGAGGGCCAAGTACTTTGTGTATAGGATTCAAAAAATTCCGTTTTTTTTGTCTCTGTGTCTGTGTCTACGCTTCTGTTTGAGTGTGTAATCTGACACCCTATAATGTCTCCTATCTCTTTCTCTCCCTCCCTGACTCCAGTCTCTTCAGAGGAGCAGGGGGTCAGGGGAGTGAGAAAGAGAGAAAAATGTCTTCTTGTTTAACGGTTTAAAATTGCTAGAAATAATGCTCTTTCTTTCTCTCTTCATTCCAAACGTGGCCAGTTTGGATGTGAAGAGAGATAAGAAAGAAAGCGGGAACTTTTCCCTGAAATTTATATGAAATGTTACTCCTGATTTGATGCTTAAGATAAAGTCAGAATTTCTTATACCATTTGGCACTAAGGCAAATTCGGAAAATGCATGGATCTCAAATAAAGAGACACTCTGAGTCTCCCAGTACAAGGAGAAGGGATAAGGCGCCACTGGATTTTTTTTTCCAGAGTCCCACTCACCTTTGACTGGCAAATTCAAAGTTCTCACTTCCGAAAAAGTTTTTAAGGAGTGAACACAGAAGTAAAATTTACTCAAGCTAAAAGCAGAACCATTAAGATCTTTTCACCTGTCTCGGACTGAGCCAGGGCTGCAATATATGACAGAGCAGCAAAAAATTCTTTAGCAGATTTTGTTAACTACAGATAATCTGGTGAAGCATAGGAAACCTTTCTCAAAATAATAATACACGTATGAATATGAAGAAAAATCAGTTTATATGACAAAAGATATTCTGTACCCCCCTCCAATCCGTACACTCCTTTGGGGGTTTAGAATTCCAGCTCAATGTCAGAAGTATATACAAAGATGGTTTAATTCATGTGTGGTTAATGAGAATTGCCACAGGACTAGTAAATATAAAAATTGGAAAATATTCAATAACATGAAGTATTATTAACATGAAGGTATTAAATAGATCTGTAGAGTTAATAAGTACTTTTCTATATACAACTACAGAGCTCCTTGTGTGCACTTTAGTAACCCTCATTCCTACTTTTCGAAACAAGTGATTTAAAGCTTCCAAAACAGAGAAATAAAAGCCGAACATGAGAGTCAATCTGAACATATTTTACCCAAAAGACTGTTACTGTATTCCTGAGAAACCAAAATACTTCTTCAGATAGCAATTACCTCTATAGATATAACCGGGGCTGCTCGGGTGAAAACATTTCTAGCTTGCTGTGATTTTCCTACATTTGCTACTTGGAAAGTTTAAAAAGTGATTCGGCTGCAAATATACAATAGAGAGTTGGCTCCTTTTCAAAATAATTGCCCTGTGTATTAGCTGCTTTTTCTTATTTAGGCCCTTTATTCTGAGGTGTCTTTCACGTAAAAGTTCTAATATAAATTAAATCTTAATAACATAGAAACTGCAGAAAATAAGATACATGTCGCAACAAAGGCTCTATTCCCTGTTCTCGACTTTGCTACTTTGTTGCCCTCTCATATCCCACTGACAACAACCCTGCACCTCTGGGCACCCTGAAGCCCACACTTCTAGGCAATAGGTTATCAGAGGAACCTCTCCTCCCAAGACCTCAAGTCCTTGCTCCCATACCACCGGAACCTGGAATTTTTGCTCTTAGTCTCCCAAACCCAGAAACCTCTATTAGAAAGTAAAGGTCCCTCAGGGACCCTCCTCAATGACCCATTAGACCTTTAATTCAGGTGCTGGACTCTGCAGCTTCTCGGCACCCCTCAGTCCACAACCAGGCTCTGCAACTGTGAGGAGAGAAGAAAAGCCTCTACACTTGGTAAGCCCAATAGATGTAATGATTTGGGAACGCAATTAATCTCATCTGAAATTTTTCTGTTTGTACTATTATTGTACTTCTGAATTGCAGTAAAATTCTCCTATATTGTAAAATTTAAGTGACTAGAAATGAGATTAGACAAAGCAATCTTTAATCTGAATTTTGGTGAAACTACAAAATGAAAACAATTGTGTAAAACTGGTGAAGTTACTTTCTCAGCCTTGCTAACCCTACCTTGTTAAGGTCACAGCTAAAACAATTCTGCCAGCACTTATGAAACTTGTAAGATTGTTAACTAGGTTTTCTGGGATTACTGTTTCAATGTTAAAAACCAATAAAGTTTTGGAGAGATAAAAGGAATTAAGTCCACCTAAAGATATTGATTAGGATAAATATATTGATTATTGTGAGTTATTATTATTGCTGTTCAATTAACTATCAACCCCCTCTGCCTGGAAGGGAAAGATTGGGATGTTTCTTCCAAAACAAAGCACAAAATGTTCTTGCTGTCATCGTTGTGTTGTTGTTAAACATCCATTTGTTAGGAAATAATATGATATACTTACGTTTCTGTTGGAATTGGAATTGGATTCATTCTGTGGTTCAAAAATGTGCTACAAATCTCAAGAAACTGTTCAGGTTTCTTTATTATTGGGTCTGAAAAAGAGTGATTAAGTGATTAGTTCAATTAAGTATTTATCGATTGCCTATTAAATACCAGGTAGAAAACAAGATGTGTCATAGTGGCAAAGGATTTTAGATGATAAAAATGAAATGGTCATGAGAAAAGATAAATCATGTAGTAACCTACTTACTTACAGCTAGGTTGTTATAGTCTTAGTCACAGGATTCTCTTCACCTTTTTAAAAAAGGTATTTTTATTCCAAAAGTAGGCAAATAGAGAAGAGAAAGGAGAAACGGAGGTGGGATGAAAGGGAATGTGTATATACATACATACATATATACATACATACACACACATACACACACACACACACGTGTGTGTGTGTATGTGTGTGTGTGTGTGTGTGTGTGTGTGTATCCTACAATGTGCCAGGCACTCTGTTGAGCACTTCATAAATTTTACCTCATTTGTTCCTCAAAGTCACCCTGTGAGGTAAGTACTATTATTAGTCCCATTTTACAGTTGAGAAAATTGAAGCAAACAGAGGTTAAGTGACTTACCCAGAGTCTTACAGCTAATAAGTACCTGAGGCTGGATTTGAATTCAGTGTCTTCCTGACTACATGCCCAGCGCTCTATCCACTGTGCTACCTAATGCCTACAGAATTATGTAAGCATCCGGGTCTTATTCTACCACTGATCAGAAATCTTCATGGATCTTGATTTGAACACCATTAACTAAAGAACAAAAAGATTCAGAATCATATCATATTTGGTGACTATTGGGATCCAGACCTCTTGAAACTTGTTTTGTTTTTCTTTTATCAGTCTTTATTACTGCAACCAGAGACCATGTATATTCTTTAGAAAGGGACCAGAGCACATGTCCTATATAAAACAGTGAGAGTTCCATGAGACGTACCCTAGACCACGGACTAAAGGGCTTCTAAGCCCTCTATTGTCCAGCTACATTAGCCTGCTTGCTGAATCTCATAATGACATCCCATCTCCCATTTTTATCCCTTGGCACTGATAGTCCTCCATGTCTGGAATGCTCTCTTTCCTCACCTTTGCCTCTTAAAATACTTTAGCTCTTTAAAGATTCAGGTCAAATACCATCTTTTTCAGGAGATCCCCACCTGCTGGCTTCCCCTCTAAGGTAATCTCAATCTCTATATCTATGTTGTATGTCCATATATATATGTGTGTGTGTGCGTGTGTGTGTATTTATATGTATATGCGGTCTTCCCCACTAGAGTGAGGGCATAGACTGAAGTTGCTTTTTCTTTATGTCACTAGCACTTAACAGACTGCCTAGCACATAGTAGGCACTTACTAAATGCTTGTTGATTGATTAATTGGCAGAGAGATGATGGGTGAGAGGTGAAGAATAAGACATACATTTTCAGACAAGCATGGCCAACGTGTTTAATTGTTATGTTTGCCTATATTTATTTGTTTTTTGTTGCAAGCAACAGCTTCTAATAAGGGGAAGGGTGAGCTAGTAGATAGTGAAGGAGAAATTTTTTTAAAAGAAAGAAGCACAAAACCAAAAAGAAAGAAGTACCAACAAAACATTTTAAAATACAAGGAAAAAAAGAAATTCATAAAGAGTCATAAACAAATAGGCCTTTTTATTTTGCTATCTCCCTAAATGTAAAATATATTTAAAAACCAATTGCATTTAATAGAAGCTAACCATTTCATATGTAATAGTATTTTTGCTCTTCTAAGATACTGAAATATTTGTACCCATTTATAATTGTTAGCATCATATTTTTTAAAGCTAAAAGCAGGAAAAGAACTAAGAAAGCATAATATCTTAAAAGCCAAGGGAAGAATGTTACAGCTAAGAGATAAACAATGTCAAAAGCGGCAGGGAGGTCAAAGACAAGGACTGAGAATAGGACTCTGGACTTGATAATAAGGGGGCTAATGGTGGCCTTTGAGAGAGTAGTTTCAGCAAAGTATTGGGCACAGAAGTTAGACTGTAAGGGGTTCAAGAATGAGTCAATGATAAAGTGTAAATATTCCAGTCACATTTACTATTCGGGAAAAAGGACATGTTGTCCCAAGAAGCAGTGAAGAAAAAGTAACTGAATGACTAACGAGTACTAAAAATAAAATATTGAAGGAAACAGGTAGATACAATAAATATTTCTATTGATTATAATAATAATCATAACTGGGAAAATCTTGCTCTTAAATTTTTGCTCCACTAAATCCATCAATTTCATTCACTATCTACTACATTAATAAAATATAAACACCCATGCTTCCACTTGTCAGAAGCTCTTCTCTGATGGAAGTTCAAGGTACTAATAAGTTCAGTCATTGTTATGTTCCCCCAAATTTCTCTCAAGAATATCTATGCCAGTCTTTCATTTAAATCATGAAATACATCTTATAGTAATAGCTGTATTAATTCAATAAAAGCATATGACAATTTCATAACTCTACCAAAATAGTTGTAGTGATGTTACAATATGACATGGGTTTATAAATAATTTTATTTAGCTTATTCATAGAGGCACAACTGGAATATTTTGTTTAACTTTGAACATATTTTAGGTCTAAAGGGATGTCTTTTCTTGAAAAATATAAAAATGAGAGAGCCATTTGGTAGGTTAGGGGCAGCCACATAGCTGAACTCTTCCAATATTCCCTTCTCAACAACTTAAAGTAATGCCTCAAACCAAATTTTGGAGTGGCAAAGTCAAGAGAAGGTCAGAGTGAGACATTTTTCTGACCTAACAGAACTTAAGAGGTTGACAGGAAAAGTCTGCGACACTGTGGTAGAGCCCACACATGTGGCAGCAGCAACAACAGTGGCAGCTTCAGAACTTCTCAACCCAGAGATGGTAAGGAGGTTGGACAACTGGTCAGAAAGAGATGATAGAGAACCCATTCCTGGCACTGGGTACACCTGGCACTGATTGGCAACTCTATTGACCCTATGCAGTTCTGAGTCACAGTTCCAAGATAGAGAAGAGCTGACAATCACAAGGGAGAAGAAGCCCTCATTACACTTCCAAAGCAAAGAGGAGTGCTAATACTTATGGCTGCAAGGGACCAAGGGCCCTTTCTGAGTAAACACCAGAACATAGATGAGGAGAGTAGTGATCATACCTCGCCTAGGATCACACCACCTTGGAATCACCAAAAACTTACAGACTCTCAGAACTAACTCTGAAAATAGCAGCAGGAAAAGCCTGAAGTTTGGAACAGTGCCTCACCACCTCCAGGTGAGCAGAGTTCAACTTTAATACAAAGTTCAAAGTCAAGAAATAGACTAGAAAAAAGAACAAACAACAAAAAAGAATTTGACCATAAAAAGCTACTATGGTGGCAGAGAAGACCAAGACATAAACTCAGAAAAAGACAACAATATGAAAACAGTTACACAAAAAAAAACCTCAAAAATTACTAATTAGAGCCAAACTCATCCCAACAAGGGTTCCTGGAAGAGCTAAGAAACCAATAGAAGTGGTAGAGGAAAAACTGGGAAAAGAAATAAGAGTGATACAAGAAAATTATGAAGAGAGAATTAACAGTTTAATAAAAGAGGCACAAAATATATTGAGGAAAATAACACCCTGAAAAATAGAATGGGCCTAATGGTAAAAGAGGCACAAAAATTCACCTACAAAAAGAATTCCTCAAAAAGCAAAATTGGCAAAAAAGAAGTACAAAAGGTCACTGAAGAAAATCACTTCTTAAAAATTAGAATTGAGCAAGTGGAAACTAATGACTCCATGAGACATGAAGGAACAATAAAACAAAGTCAAAAGAATGAAAAGTATAAGAAAATGTGAAATATCTCATCAGAAAAACAATTGGGGAAAATAAATTGAGGAGACATAATTTAAGAATTATTAGACTACCTGAAAGCCATGGTCAAAGAAAGTGCCTAGACATTATATTTCCAGAAATTATCAAAGAAAACGGTCTTAATATACAAAGGGTAAAATAGAAATTGAAAGAATATATGGACCACCTCCTGAAAGAGATCCCAAAATGAAAACCTCCAGGAATATTATAGCCAGATTCCAGAGCTCTCAGGTCAAAGAGAAAATACTTTAAGCAGCCAGAAAGAAACTATTCAAATATCATGGAACCACAGTCAAGATCACATAAGATCTAACAGCTTCCACTTCAATGGAGTGGAGGGTGTGGAGTGATATTTCAGAAGGCAAAGGAGCTAGGATTACAATCAAGAATAACCTACCCGGGTGGAGCCAAGATGGCGGCTGGTAAGCAGGGACTAGCGTAAGCTCCCAGCCAAGTCCCTCCAAAAACCTATAAAAAATGGCTCTGAACCAATTCTAGAACTTCAGAACCCACAAAATAGTAGAGGGAAGCAGGGCTCCAGGACAGCCTGGATGGTTGATGGGTGAGGTCTTTTGCCCATGGAGCTGGGAGCGAAGCAGAGCCCAGCGTGGACCGCATGGACAAACCAGACCAGGAGCCTGGTGGAGCGGACCCTAGGGCCCTGAATCAGTGAGCTGTGGCAGTTGCCAGACTTCTCAACCCACAAGCACCAAAGACAACAGAGAAGAACTGCAGAACGTACAAAATAGCGGAGGGAAGCAGGGCTCCAGCCCAGGACAGCCTGGATGGTTGCTGGGTGAGGTCTTTCGCACACAGAGCTGGGAGGGGAGCGGAGCAGAGCAGAGCGGACCAACCAGACCAGGAGCTGAGCAGAGCATGCCCTAGTGCTCTGAATCAGTGAGCTGCAGTAGTTACCAGACTTCTCAACCCACAAACACCAAAGACAACAGAGAAGGTTAGTGGGAAAAGCTGCTGGGGACAGGGGTATAGAGTTTGCGGTTCAGCCACCGCCCTGGAGGCAGCGGAGGTGGGACAGCTACAGAACTACAGCTGCAGTTGCTTCCGGCCCCAGGCTGTGCTGGTAATCAAAATGGGCTCCTTAGCTTTTAGTTCAACAAGTGCCCTTGAAGAGTTTGGCCTTTGTTTCCTTTGATTAATTCAGTGTCCTTGATTGAGTCTTACTAGGTGCTAAGCCCCAGGCCCAAACCCCTATTAGGTGTAAAACCTTAGTGGGTGTGGATTGGCAACTAAGGTGGGGCCCAAGGTGGGGCTAACTCCAGGAAGAGCAGAGGCTTTTAGACCACGTGGGTTTAAGTCTGCCTGTCTGTGACGATTCTAGGTCACGTGGTTGAGTCACATGTGTGACTCACCCCTGACGCTGAAAAAGATATAAAAACCAGGGGTTGGCTGTCTGTTCTTTGGAGCTCTCTTACTCACAGCAGTAGTGGCATGTGTGACTCTGGGCCAGCCCTTGTTCTGAGCTCCCGGGCTGAACCTAGATGATTGTAACTATGAATCTGTATTGGGTCTGTCTGTTGATGTTTGTAATTTGTTTGTATTTTGTTTTGAAGTTCAGGGTGCTGGCTTTTTCCCCTGAAGTAAGTGAATGTTGTCTCTATGCTGGATTAAAGTAAACTTGTCAACCCCTTCACCTTGCTTTCCTTAGTTAAGAAGATCAAAAGAACCTGTGCTGTTGGCAGCTTTCTGGGTGCTGGCTGTGGGTGGATCTTATACCCCCACAGAAGCTGCTAGCTGGATTGTTGAAACACAGGCCCACCTGGTGGGAGGAATTAAGTGGCAGATCAGAGAAGGACTGAAGAGCCTGCTGAAGATCTAAGTCCAGTCTGGGTTGGGGGTTCTTGGGGAAGGAGGAGTGCTGCTGGGGCAGAGCTGGCACAATCCCCCCAAGCTTGGAACATAGAACTCTTTACTCTACAAGCAGTCATACCCTGCTGAAAAACTCAAGGGACAAGTGAGTTGGCTGGGAACATGGCCAGGCAGCAAAAACGCACCCAGATGCAGTCTCAGACTTTGGAATCTTTCTTTGGTGACAAAGAAGACCAAAACATCCAGCCAGAAGAAGTCAACAAAGTCAAAGAGCCTACAACAAAAGCCTCCAAGAAAAACACGAACTGGTCTCAGGCCATGGAAGAGCTCAAAAAGGATTTGGAAAAGTAAGTTAGAGAAGTAGAGGAAAAATTGGGAAGAGAAATGAGAAGGATGCAAGAAAACCATGAAAAAACAAGTCAATGACTTGCTAAAGGAGACCCCAAAAAATACTGAAAAATACACTGAAGAAAACAACACCTTAAAAAATAGACTAACTCAAATGGCAAAAGAGCTCCAAAGAGCCAATGAGGAGAAGAATGCCTTGAAAGGCAGAATTAGCCAAATGGAAAAGGAGGTCCAAAAGACCACTGAAGAAAATACTACCTTAAAAATTAGATTGGAGCAAGTGGAAGCTAGTGACTTGATGAGAAATCAAGATATTATCAAACAGAACCAAAGGAACGAAAAAATGGAAGACAATGTGAAATATCTCCTTGGAAAAACCACTGACCTGGAAAATAGATCCAGGAGAGATAATTTAAAAATTATTGGATTACCTGAAAGCCATGATCAAAAAAAGAGCCTAGATATCATCTTTCAAGAAATTATCAAGGAGAACTGCCCTGATATTCTAGAACCACAGGGCAAAATAGAAATTGAAAGAATCCATCGATCGCCTCCGCAAATAGATCCCAAAAAGAAATCTCCTAGGAATATTGTTGCCAAATTCCAGAGCTCCCAGATCAAGGAGAAAATATTGCAAGCAGCCAGAAAGAAACAATTTGAGTATTGTGGAAACCCAATCAGAATAACCCAAGATCTGGCAGCTTCTACATTAAGAGATCGAAGGGCTTGGAATACGATATTCCGGAGGTCAATGGAGCTCGGATTAAAACCAAGAATCACCTACCCAGCAAAACTGAGTATCATGCTCCAAGGCAAAATATGGATTTTCAATAAAATAGAGGACTTTCAAGCTTTCTCAGTGAAAAGACCAGAACTGAATAGAAAATTTGACTTTCAAACACAAGAATCAAGAGAAGCATGAAAAGGTAATCAAGAAACGGAAATTGCAAGGGACTTACTAAAGTTGAACTGTTTTGTTTACATTCCTACATGGAAAGATGATGAGTATGATTCATGAGACCTCAGTATTAGGGTAGTTGAAGGGAATATGCATGTATATATATGCGTATATATATATGTTTATGTATATATATAAGTGAATGTGTATGTATGTATGTATCTATGTGTATATGTATGTATGTGTATGTATGTGTATATATATATATGTAAAAGAGAGAGAGCAGACACAGGGTGAGCTGAGGATGAAGGGAAGATAGCTAAAAGAAATAAAATGAAATTAAGGGATGAGAGAGTAACATACTGAGAGAGGGAGATAGGGAGAGATAGAATGGGGTGGATTATCTCGCATAAAGGTGGCAAGAGGAAGCAGTTCTATGGGAGGAGGGGAGAGGGCAGGTGAGGGGGGAATGAGTGAACCTTGCTCTCATCAGATTTGGCCTGAGGGGGAATACCATACATACTCAGTTGGGTATCTTACCCCACAGGAAAGAAGAGGGAGGAAGATAAAAAAAAATAAAATAAAATAAAAGGCGGGGGGATGATGGAGTGGAGGGCAGAGGTGGAGGTGGAGGTAATCAAAACAAACACTTTGGAAAGGGGACAGGGTCAAGGGAGAAAATTCAATAAAGCGGGATGGGTTGGGAAGGAGCAAAATGTAGTTAGCCTTTCACAACATGAGTATTGTGGAAGGGTTATACATAATAATACATGTGTGGCCTAGGTTGAATTGCTCAACTTCTTAGGGAGGGTGGGTGGGAAGGGAAGAGGGAAGGGAATTTGGAACTCAAAGTTTTAAAATCAGATGTTCAAAAACAAAAAAACTTTTTGTATGCAACTAAAAAATAAGATACACAGGCAATGGGGTGTAGAAATTTATCTTGCCCTACAAGAAAGGAAGGGAAAAGGGGATGAGAGGGGAGGGGGGTGACAGAGGGGAGGGCTGACTGGGGAACAGGGCAACCAGAATATACGCCATCTTGGAGTGGGGGGGGAGGGCAGAAATGGGGAGAAACTTTGTAATTCAAACTGTTGTGAAAATCAATGCTGAAAACCAAATATGTTAAATAAATAAATTGCATTTAAAAAAAAAAAAGAAAGAAATTATCAAGGAGAACTAGAGCCACAGGGCAAAATAGAAATCCATCGATCGCCTCCTCAAATAGATCCTAAAAAGAAATCTCCTAGGAATATTATCGCCAAATTCCAGAGCTCCCAGATCAAGGAGAAAATACTTCAAGCAGCCAGAAAGAAACAATTTGAGTATTGTGGAAACACAATCAGAATAACCCAAGATCTGGCAGCTTCTACATTAAGGGATCAAAGGGCTTGGAATACGATATTCCGGAGGTCAATGGAGCTCGGATTAAAACCAAGAATCACCTACCCAGCAAAACTGAGTATCATGCTCCAAGGCAAAATATGGATTTTCAATAAAATAGAGGACTTTCAAGCTTTCTCAGTGAAAAGAAAAGAGCTGAATAGAAAATTTGACTTTCAAACACAAGAATCAAGAGAAGCATGAAAAGGTAATCAAGAAAAAGAACAAGAAAAAGAAATTGCAAGGGACTTACTAGAGTTGAACTGTTTTGTTTACATTCTTACGTGGAAAGATGACGTGTATGATTCATGAGACCTCAGTATTAGGGTAGCTGAAGGGAATATGCATGTGTGTGTATATATATATATGTGTATATATATATATATATATATATATATATATATATATATATATACACACATATGTATATGTTTATGTATATATATGTATATGTGAGTGTATGTATGTGTATATGTATATACATATATAGATATATATAGATATATATAGATATACATATACATATAGAGAGAGAGGGCACAGGGTGAGTTGAAGATGAAGGGAAGATATCTAAAAGAAATAAAATCAAATTAAGGGATGAGAGAGGAATATATTGAGAGAGGGAGATAGGGAGAGATAGAATGGGGTAAATTATCTCCCATAAAAGTGGCAAGAAAAAGCAGTTCTGTAGGAAGAGAAGAGAAGGCAGGTGAGGGGGAATGAGTGAATCTTGCTCTCATCAGATTTGACCTGAGGAGGGAATACTATACATACGCAATTGGGTATCTTACCCCACAGGAAAGAAGGAGGAAGAAGATAAAAAAGGGGGGATTATAGAAGGGAGGACAGATGGGGGTGGAAGTAATCAAAAACAAATACTTTCAAAAAGGGACAGGGTCAAGGGGGAAAATTCAATAAAGGGGGATAGGTTAGGAAGAAGCAAAATATAGTTAGTCTTTCACAACATGAGTATTGTGGAAGGGTTACACATAATGATACGCATGTGGCCCATGGTGAATTGCTTGACATCTTAGGGAGGGTGGGTGGGAAAGGAAGAGGGGAGAAAATTTGGAACTCAAAGTTTTAAAAATAGATGTTCAAAAACAAAAAAAAAGTTTTTGCATGCAACTAGAAAATAAGATACACAAGCAATGTGGCTTAGAAAATGTATCTTGCCCTACAAGAAAGGAAGGGAAAAGGGGATGGGAGGGGAATGGGGTGACAGAAGGGAGGGCTGACTGGGGAACAGGGCAACCAGAATATACGCCATCTTGGAGTGGGGGGAGGGTAGAAATGGGGAGAAAATTTGTAATTCAAACTCTTGTGAAAATCAATGCTGAAAACTAAATATATTAAATTAAAAAAAAAAGACTTAGGAATTCTGATCAGTGCAATGCAGTGACCAACCACAATTCCAAAGGACTGATGATGAGGCATCCTACCTACCTCCTGACAGAAAGATGGTGAACTCAAGGTACAGAAAGAGACATGTTTTTAGACTTGGCCAACATAGTAATTTGCTTTAATTCTTCATATCTGTTACAAGGGCTTTCTTTTTCCTTTTTTTAGTGGAGGGAAATAGAAGAGAAAAGAAATTTTTTATTGAAAAAACATTTAATTTTTAAAAAAGAACTCTAATCAATGTAGTGATGTAGTAGCAATTAGATTTGAAGATCTTTCCCACCCATTAGACCTACTTACATCACAGGAAGCCTAAGACACATATGGTGGGAGGCGCTTCCTGACAGGAAAAGGAAGTTATGTCACAGGAAATGCTGAGAGAGAGAGAGCTGGGGAGGGGGGAGGAAAGGATGGGGGAAGGGGGGGAAGGGGGGAGGGAGGGGGAGAGAAGGGGGGAGAGGGGAAAGGGGAGAGAAAGTAGGGCTACTAATGGCTGCCCTTGTGATGGTTAGAACTGAACAGGCTGACTTAGCTGTACTATGAGTTTATTTTGGGATGGCGAGGCTCCAGGTTGTTATATTGTGTACTGAATGTTTTGGGTTACTTGCTGTTATGATGAAGTGGACTGACTGGATAAATGGCTTGGGGGATATGGTTCTCTGGTGTCTGAATAAATGGTTTACTTCTTCTGCCTTCTATGTGGAGAGTCTCATAACTTTGCGATACAAAACTACATAGGCATTTTGACGATTATCATCTACATTGTTATCATTGCCTTACTGATACAAGTGACCAACTACAATTCCAGAGGACCAATGATGAACCATGTCACCCCTTACTTCTGACAGAGAAGAGATGAATTCAAGGTGCAGATGAGATACTATGTTTTTGGACCTGGTTAATGTGGGAATTTGTTTTGCTTGACTATGCATATTTGTTAAAAGGTTTTTGTTTTGTTTTATTTGGGGTGGAGGTGAAAGAGAGAGAAAACAAATCCTTGTTAACTGAAAAAAAAAGAAAAAGAATAACCTACCCAGCAAAAATGACTGCAATCGTTCAGGGGAAAATGGATATACAAAGAAATAAAGGACTTTCAAGCATTCCTAATGAAAAGACCAGAGCTAAAGAAAAAAATTTGACATTCAAAAACAAGAATCAAAAGAAGTATTAAAAAGGTAAACATAAATGAGAAATCATAAAGGACTCAGGTTAAACTTTTTACATTCCTAAATGGGAAAATGATACCTGTAACTCCTAAGAACTTTATCATTATTACAGCAATTAAAAGGAGTTTACATAGACATAAGGTATGGGTATGAGTTGACTATGTTGGAATGATCTCCAAAAAAATGAACGATGATAAAGAGGGATGCACTAGGAGAAGGGGTATGGGACAGGTAGAATGGGGAAATTTTTCTCACATAAAAGGGGTGCAAGAAGAGCTTTTACAATGGAGGGGAAAAGGAGGAAGTGCCAGGCAATGCTTGAACCTAACTCACATCAGAATTGGTTCAAAGAGGGCAGAATACATATATATATACATACATACGTATATATATATATAGATATACATATATAGATATATATATACACACACACACATTTGGTTGTGTATAGAAATATAACTTACCCAATAGGGAAGCGAGAGGGGAAGAGGATAAGAGAAAGAGGAGGTGATGATAAAAGGGAGGAAGTATTAAGGGAAGCAGTGTTTGGAAGCAAAATAGACTTTTAATGAGGTACAGGATAAAAAGAGAGTAAGAAACAGAAGAAAATAGGATGGAGGAAAAGATACAGTAATTATAATTATGAATATGAATGGGATGAACTCACCCATAAAACAGAAGCAGATAGAATAGATTAAAAATCAGAATCCAACAATATGTTGTTTACAAGAGACACACACACACATACACAGTTAAAATAAAGGGCTGGAGCAGGATCTGATATGCTTCAGCTAAAATAAAAAAGGCAGGGATAGCAATCATGAATCTCAGATGAAGCAAAAGTAAAACTAGACCTAATTGAGAGATAATCATGGAAACTACATTATGCTAAAAGGTACCATAGATAATGAAAAATATCAAAAAATTTTACAGCAAGTTTCTCTGACATAAGCCTTATTTCTCAAATATACAATGAGTATAAAACTGTGCTGACTTTATAAAAATAAGAGCCATTCCCCGACCGATAAGTGGTCAAAGGATATAAACAGGTAGTTTTCAGAAGAATTATTCAAAGCTATTCATAGTCATATGAAAAAAATGCTCTAAATCTCTAGTGATTAAAGAAAGGCAGATTAAAACAACTTTGAGGCACCACTTAACACCTGTCAGAAATGATAACTGCTGGAAGGGATCAAGGAAAAATAGGTATACTAATGAACTGCTAGTGGAATAGTGAAATGGTCCAACCATTCTGGAGAAAAATTTGGAACTATGCCAAAAAAGGTAGAAAACTGTGCATACCCTTTGACCCAGCAATACCATTTCTAGGCCTGCATTCCAAAGAAATGAAAGAAAAATGAAGAGGACCTATACGAACAAAAATATTTATAGCAGTTCTTTTTGTGGTCGCAAAGATCTGGAAATCAAGAGGATGGTCACTAATCGGGGAATAGTTGAACAAGTAGTGGTATATGATTGTAATGGAGTACTATTGTGCTACAAGAAATAACAAGAGGTGGTTTCAGGAAGAAAAAAAAAAACCTGGCAAGACCTATATGAACTGAAGCACAGTGAAGTGAGAAAAAGGGGAAAACTCTTTCTTCACAATAACAGCAATGCTGCAGTGATGTTCAACTATGAAAGACTTAACTACTGTGATCAATGCAATAATCCAAGATAATTCCAAAGGGTTCATGAAGAAAAAATGCTATCCACCTCCAGAGTGAGAACTGATTATTTCTGGGTGCAAACTGAAGTACAATGCTTTCTTAATTTTTTTTTTGCTTTTTTTGCAATGGGACTAACATAGAAATATGTTTTACATCATTTCACATGTATAATTGACATCGTATTGTTTGCTTTCTCAATGGGTGGGGTAAGTGGTGTGGAAAGGAGAGAAATTGGAATTCAAAATTTAAAAAGAAAAGAATGTTAAAAATAAATAATAAAATAAAATTTTTTAAAATTTGTTTATTTTGTAATTTTTTGGGGGGGGGAGGGCAGGGCAATTGAGGTTAAGTGACTTGCCCAAGGTCACACTGCTAGTAAGTGTGTCAAGTGCCTGAGGCCGCATTTGAACTCAGGTCCTCCTGACTCCAGGGCTGGTGCTCTACTCACTGCGACACCTAGCTGCCCCATAAAAATATTTTTAAAAAGAATTAAAGAACAACTTAAATAGGTAGAAGAATATTCAGTGCTCAGGCCTTGTTAATATCATAGAAATGACAATACTACCAAAGTTAACTAACAAATTTAGTGCTAGGCCAATCAAACTACCAAAGGGATAACTTTCTTCATTTTTTGCTTCCTTAAAAATATAGATAATATGAAAATAAGTTTTGCATAATTTCACGTGTCTAACTGAATCATATTGCTTCCCTTCTCAGTGGATATGGGAAGGTGTGGGAAGGAAGGGGAGAATTTGGAATTCAAAATTTAAAAATAGAAGAATGTTAAAAATAAATAATAAATTTTTAAAAGTAAAAAAATCAAAATATGAAAGCAAAAAATTGAAAAATGTGAGAAGAAAGAAGGGAAGACCTTGAATTTACTTCGGATTAGGTTTTGTTTTACAAATCTACCAATCTAAATCAAAGGGAGCCTTCACTCAGGAGATTAGTAAATTAGAAATGATCATTTCCTAAGACAACAAATAAGAAACAAACCTTGAGGTTCATCTGTCACAACAGTCTCTTTCTTTTGGCGAATAAGTTTCCAAGCAGGGACAGCTGGTGGTTTTGGTGGAGCTATAAGTGGACAAGACCTAGTTCTGGTCACCAGCACAGGATGGCTACGTATATGGCAAAGTCCATATTCTCTGAGCTTCTCAGCAGATTCCACCTAAAAGATACAGGATAGAGATGACAAAGAGAATGAGGGCAAAAATATCCTTTGAATTCTGAGTTAAATTCAGAACAAACTGAAGAAAAATTTTATTATATCAGATATTGCTTGAAAAGGGTCATACATCAGTTAGGCTTTGAGAATTGCTTTAGAAGATTTTGTTGTAATGGCATGCATTGTAGCAAGAATTGAAATTTTTTAGATGGTTCAAATATTAACAACCCCATTTGTAGATAAGGAAATTGAGGTTCAGTGAAGTTAGACAATTTGCTCAAGGTCACTGTGATGGTGGGGGCCAACTAAGTCAATCAATTACCTCAAACCACTTAAAGTAACCAATATTCAAATCCAGGTCACTGACTCCAAAGAATAATGTATTATAACATTAAAAAGTAACTATTACTTTTTTATAGCTAAAAGGTAGTTAGTTGTCACTGCCCCATTTTAAGATACTCTACATTTAGACAACTAACTGCTAGTGAAGCAGAAACTCATAAATTGTGTCCTATGGTGAATTTCAAATTCCAATAGCATTGTCATGACGAATGTTCCCAAATATGAATAGATATCCTAATCCTATTTTTAATCCTATTGAGCCTGATACACTAAGTAAAACTAAGTCACATTAGCACTTGAATGGTACCCTTTATTGCTAGTATTTATCAAACCAGAACCCTAGGATGACAGAAACAGATATAGTAATATTATAAATACTATATTTAAATTAAATGTAAAGCTAAAGCCATTAAAGTTCTCAGAGCATTTTTAATAGGATGAATATGTTCTCTACAGTTGTGTCTACACAGTAAAATGAGCACTGGAGTCAGAGGATCTAAATTCAATTCCCAACTCTGGTATTTATCCCTGTGAGACCTTACACAAATCAATCTCCTTGAGTTTCAGTTATCTCATCTGCAAAATGATGGAGTTAGACTCAATAGCTTCTGAAGTCTCTTACAACTCTAAATCTATAATCCTATGAATTTCCTCCTGCAATTTAAATGATACGTGTTAGTTGACATTCATTTCTTGCCTAAGGTATTGGGAGTTAATAACTACTCCCAATAATCTTCATTCACACACACACACCCACTGTCCCTAGGAGAAAATAAAATGCAATCTTCTCTTTGGAGTATTTAAAACCCTTTACAAATTTTCATCGCTAAATCACACTAAATTACCTTGACTAATTAGATACGTTAATTGTATGGCTCTATGTTCCAGCTAAATTCTCCTACTTTGTTTCTTTAACTTGGCATTTTATTTCCTATCTCTGTGCCTTTGCCTGAACTACCCCCTCTATCTCAAATGCAGTTAACCTTTGATTCTACCTCTTAGAAACCTTAGCTTCCTTCAAGACTCAGCTCTTTTATAAAATGCATAACCAGCAACACGTATAAAAGGGAAGAGTGATAAGAAACAACCAATATGACTTCAAGGACAAGTAGCTAAAAGGTAATTTAATATGCCTACTAACATAGTTACTGGCTGGTAGATCAGGTAAGTGATGCAGAAAAATGACTGGACTCAAATTAGTTTTAAGTATAATCATCCACAATTAGATGACAGTGCAGACTTTCTCTATTAAGTGTCCCATATATATTAAATATACAGATTAGTGTTGCAGATGATCCAAAACTTGGAAAGGAGAACTAACACACTGGATGACACAGTCAATGTCCAACATGGCCCTTAGGCTAAAGTTTCAGGCTACATTAAAAGGAGCATAATGAAATAGAAAAGTTCATCAATGGACTATATTTGTTACACAAGATCCAAAGCATGTGAACAATGTTTAGATAAAACCAAAGAAAACTACTACTGGTGTAAGGATTCATCATTTAACAAAAACTCATAGGAAAAGTAGAATACCATATGGCAGAAATTAGTATCTCAACCATAATAAGCTCCAAATGAATACATAACCTAGCTATAAAAAGTCACATAACAAACAAATTAAAGAAAGTGATACCTTTCACAATTATGTATGGGGGAAGACTTTTGGAGGGAAAGAGAGGATTATAGGAAAAAATGGACAATTTTTATCATATAAAGTTGAAGTTTTTGCATAAAAATAATCTCTTGCAGTTAAAATTAGAAGGGAAAAACTGACTGGAAAATCTTTATTGCATATTTCTCTGATAAAGGTCTAATATTCAAAATATACAGAGTATTAATGCAACTATATAATAACAGCCATTCCCTAACGGATGAATTTTCAGTCACAAGACATGAATTAGACTTTCAGAAGAAAAGGAAGCTATCAAAAATGACATAACATATCACAAATCATTAATAATAAGACAAATGAAAATTTTACTGTAGTTCTACCTCATATCAATAAGATTGGCAAGGATGTGCATCAGTATCGATAGTGACCATGAATATGCCTATATTGTTTGGAATCGTAAAATATAAGAGACTCTCTATATAGAAGGCAGAAGAAGTAAAACATTTATTCAGACCCCAGAGGATCAAATCCCAAAACCAATAATTCTAATTCGACGTAACAATTGTATCCCAAAACCAGTAAGTCCACTTCAATGTAACAGCAAGGAAATTAAAACACAACATCACCGCAAGAAGCCAAACCACCCTGTAACTGCCCTCTATTGGGGCCTTTTCATAAATACTCACTCACGAATCCTGTCTTCTTGCCTTTGTTCTCTCCTCCTGAAGTTCTGAAAGCCCTTGAAGTTCTCAGAGCCCTTCCAGTTCTCTCTCTGTCTCTTCTCTTCCAGTTCTCAGTCTTTCTTGAAGTTCTCTCTTCTTGGAAGCTCTCTCTATTCTGAGCTTAATTACTACCCTCAGAGTATATATACCCCATTTAGGGCCTGAGGGCTTCATACCTAATCAGCAAAAGGGTGTGGACCTGGGGCTTATCACCTACTTAGCAAAAGGGTGTGGGCCTTCCTACAAACAAGCGTCCTCTAATCAAGCTTCCCTTAACTAGCTCCACCTGAGGCCTTTTAAGGGGATGAATGGGCAGGAAAGATCTTTAGTCACAATTAGCTGCTCATTTGGCCCCAAGATCTTTCACATCCATTACAAAGGCAACTTGTGTCTGAATAAGTATTAATATTTCTTAAGTGCAACAAAATCCCCACAAAATAAACACATCATGAGCTTCACATTTACAAAATACATAACATAACATCTCATTACCAGAGTGGCCACATGGATCACTCTGTGGCCCCTAGATCTTTCATGATCTTACTGGTTTGGGGATACAATTGTTGCTATGTCAAATTGGAATTATTGGTTTTGGGATTTGATCATCTGGTGTCTGAATAAATGTTTCATCTGCCTTCTATATAGAGAGTCTCTTATATTTTGTGATACTGAACTATACAAGTATATTCATGATCACCTTTGACATCATGAATCTTGCCTTAGTGGTACAGGATGACCAAAAAAGGAAGAAAACAATCATTGAAAGGGATATGGGAAGATATGTATAGTAATACATTGTTATGTTCATTCAATTTTATTTTGTTCCATATTCTGTCCTTCCTATCTCTTCTCCCTTACCAATTAAGAATGAAAGAAAAATTTAAAATATGTATAATGAAGCAAAACAAATTCCTTCATTAGCCGTGTCCAAAAAAATGCTTCAGTTTGCCTGGTGAGTCCATCACCTTTGAAATGATGAGGTGCTTGTGCTTGGACCCTAAATTCTAACAGTCTCTGCTTGGGTGCCTGTGCCTGAACCCCAATTCCAAAACATCCAGTTCTCATAAACACATACAGTTCTCAAAACATATTCTTTCCCAGGCTCTCTCTCTCTAGCTAAAGGGCAGCCTGCCCCAAATTATCTCTGCTTCCTCCTTCGTAAGCAGCTATGCACAACTATAGATTGATTTCTGGATGCTGATAACCGACTGAACACTGAGTCATAACCATATTTACTATTCACTGGCCTTTCCAACATGTATCTTAGAGATAGTATTTTGTCTAACAAGACACTAGATGAGAAACTATTCCCTTTAGCCCCAACCGATAGTGAACTTAGTGACATTTCACAGTAAAGACCACACCCCCTAGTAACCCCACTGTTGGCTATTTCCTAGAGAACTCTGGGTAATATGCCTGCAATATAGATACTAAACGTGCACGTTCCTTTAAGAACTAACCATTCCTTGAACACACCCTAAACCACTCCCTAATCCCACCCCCAAACAACGAACTGACATATCCCCCCTTAATCCCCTATCAGCTTCTATAAAGACTCCCCCTGCACCTCTGCATGGTTGCAGGTTCCCTAAGAACTCTGGCCCACTGAAAAAAGCATAATAAATCTTTGCCTCCTTGTCTTAAAGAATGCGTGTGTCCGCGAATTCATTCCAGGTGGCCTAGCCCTGGGCACTTTGGTTTGGGATCCCTGCATCCCTGGGTTTCTTCTACCCCTCTATGGAAACACCTAACACTGTCTCTCTCACAGACTTTTAGCTCCTGAACCAATAATCTATTCCACTTCCACAGGGCCCTGCACATGGCTGTACCTTGGAACTTGGTGATCTTTTAGAACTACTACCTCTCCACAATCTCATACTGAGCACTCCCTACTCTGATCTCAACCAATTTATCTTCCACCTCTCCCATCCCTTCTCCCTCCCCCTAGACCTGCTGTATGGATTTTTGACATAATGCTCTCTCTTGGTACTTCCTACTCTGCCTGTCTGATAGGTCTTTCTCAATCTCTTTTGCAAAATCATCATGCATTTCTTGTTGCCTGTGTGAGGGTATACCCCAGAGGTTTGTCCTCTTCGAGCTAGTAAATGTTGGAGTCATAATTTGAACCCAATCCTTCTGCTTGTCCAGGGATTTGTTAATTAGATAATGATATTTCTTAAATATATAATTAAGAGAACTCGGAGGACCTCAGTTTCAATTTTAGCTATGTGACCTGCTTTGGGTCTCAATTTCCTAATTTTCAAATTACAGTTACAAACTTTTTACTCAGGTATTACAGACCTCATAATTGTTCTATTTACCTCTCCTGCAATCCATCCCACCATACTTCTTCACAAAACTCTACTTTGAAAAGATGTAAATAATTCTCCATTGTCTGGAGGTTAAAACTCAAACTCATTAGCCTGGCATTGAAGGCCCTCTAGATTTTTGCTACAACCTAGTTTTCCAGGCTTATTTTTTATTGTATCCCATATGGAGGAGCCAATGCTTGTCAAGGATTAAGGCATTCGCTGGTCCTGAGAATTTCCTCATACAGACCTTGAAAGTAAGCCTGGCATAGTCCAAATTGGCATCAATCAAAGACCTGGTTATGTCAGAAAAACTGAAATCTGAACAGAATGAAAGGAAGCAAGAAGCAGAAAGCCAGAAAAGGGAGGTTTATATGAGATCAGGAAGCATTTTATAAGCCACACTTCTGAAATGAGTACCGTAGTCTGTCTCTACAATACTTTATAATTTTATGATTGTGCCATGCATTCCTGCTCCTCTTCTGAAAGCCCTTGCAGTTCCTGATTCCTGCCCAACTTTAATACATGGGCATGGTCATATGCTAAGTCTGCCATGTTTGTTTTGTCCCCTTTGCCACACCACCATTCCCAGCTACAAAGGTGAGGCCATGGAGTCATGGGGTGGGGGGGGGGGGCGCCTGTCAAAATCATGTACCCATTTGGAGTTTGTTTTGACATAGACTGTGAGATGTTGATGTATACCTAATACCTGCCAGACTGCTTACAAGTTTTCCTAACATTTTTTATCAAATAGTGAGTTCTTGTCCTAATGGCTGGGATTTGGGGGTTTGTCAAATACTAGGCTACCATGCTCATTACTTCTATATATTCTGTATCTAATCTTTTCCATTGATTAACCTCTCCATTTATTTCCCAGTATAAAATTGTTTTAATTATTTCAGCTTTGTAGCATAGTTTGAGATCTGATGCTGCCAAGTCTCCTTCCTTCCCTCTCTTTTCCCAATAATTCTTTTGATACTCTTGATTTGTTTTTCCTCCAGATTAATTTTGTTATTTTTCTTAGTTCTCTAAAGTAATCCTTAGGTAATTTGGTTGTCAAATCACTAAATAAATAATTTAGCTAGTATTATATTTTATCATATTGACTTGCCCTACCCATGATACCAGATACCTATCCTTATGTTAAATCATCTCTATACTCCTGGTATAAATCTCACTTGGTCACAAGGGAAAATCTTTGTAATATGTTGTAATCTCCTAGGTAGAATCTTATTTAGGATTTTTGTATCCATATTCATTAACGAAATTGGTCTATAATTTTCTTTCCATTTTTAGTTTTCCTGGTCTACGTGTCAATATCATATTTGCTTCATAAAAGGTGTTTGGTAGGACCCCCTCTTTACCTATTATTCCAAATAATTTATTTAATATTGGCATTAGTTGGTCTTTAAATGTCTGATAGAATTCACCATCTGGTTCTGGTGCTTTTTTTCTTAGGAAACCATTTATGACCTGTTCAATTTCTTTTTCTAAAACAGTTCTATTTAGATATTCTATTTCCTCTTCTGCTAATCTAAGTTTATATTTTTGTAAATAATCTTCCATTTCACTTAAACTGTTAAATTTATTGGCATATAATTAATTGGGCAAAATTAGCACCTACTCTTTAGTACTCCACGTTTTAATGTTATCCTTTTTGTTTTAGTACCACAAAATGTAGTTCCACAGAACCAGCATCGTGCCTCAGAGAAGTAGCATAATGCAATAGAAAGAGCATGAGTTCTGAAATCAGAAGACCTAGACTTGAGTGCTGGCTCTGCCGCTTATTATCTCTACCTCTCAGCGTTTCAGTTTCATCATTTGTAAAACAAAATAATCGGCTAGATGACCTCTAAGGTTCTTTCTCATCTATAAATCCTATTATTCCAGCAATATGACAATGGTAGTGAGCAAAGAGAGAGGGAGCAACAGCCAAAGAGAGCAGCAGAGATGATTATATTATGCAACAAGGCACTTCATCCAAAAGGCAAATTTAAATGCAAATTGTAAATTATACATGGAATAGACAATACGTTGGGGCATCTCCATTTCAACCTAATTCTCGTTCAATATTTAAACAAACATTCACAGATTCTAAGCGTAAGCTTAAATACCAGAAGACTCAGCTCACAGCCTTTTAGGAATTAAAGATCTGGATGGCAAATATAATAATAATAATAATAAATAAAGTAACATAAAGGAATGGTTAGATTTTCCCCAAGGACAATAGGCTTTTTGCCTACCAGCCTGCAGAGTAATCCTAATTGTTTCATTGATGGAATTAGAAAATACTTTAAAGCCAATTTAGCTGTACATCTCCATTTTAAACATGAGGTAACTAAGATTTAGGTGAATAAATCAACTGACTTGGCCAAAGTCTCACCATAAATTAAGGGCAGATTGAGTAATGGATCCTGAATTTCCCTATGTCCAGTTCTCTTTGTTCTCCATTACACAAAGCTGAAACACTAGGATTGAAAATATAATCAAATTGTAGTGAGTCCACTACTCACTTACCATTTTCTCTAATGTAAAGATCTTCTTTTCAAACAAATTCAGAGGTGTAAAAGTACCATATACAACCATCTGAGGCAACAGTGGAACAGGTGGTTGAATCCCTGCTACTGCTCCAGCTAAAAAAAAAATCACATAATTAATACACTAAAGTAAGCCTTTAAATACGTCATCATATCTGGTTCAAATTTCCATCTAAACATATCTTAGCTAATAAGAAATTGGGGGAGTGATACTTAGAAATTAATGTTAAGCTGCAAATAATGCAAGTTTATTTTACATTATTCTGACTTTCATGATGTCATAACTACCTTAACGCACTTTCCTCATACATTACAATGATACACATTGTTAAATCTTTCTCTAGCTACCACCCCAGACTATGCTCAATTTTGGAGGAAGCCCCATAGGTCATGATTGTGATCCTGGAAATTACCTCAGCTGTCATACATAAAAGCTCTATTTTTTTATACAGAAAAAAACAAACAGACCCTAATATAAATGTAACTTATAGGGAATGCTTTTTAAGAAACAATGCATAAATAGGAAAATGAATAATAATTAGTGAACATAGAATTTATCATTAAAATATAATTTCTTCATTTTATATTATTTACACAATAAAATACCACTAATATATAAATATTATTTTACATTGATAAAATTACTACATTTCATTTAGATTTACTATAGTAAAATCATTGTATGGTTAAGGGAATCATTACTAGAAGGAAATGTTTTTCCCCTTTTCTCCTTTTTATTTAAATTTTATTGTTCTTTTTTAGTGAATCCTTAAGCATCTTCATATAAACTTTCTGTGGCTCCCAACTGTCTACCAAATAGTCCAAAATCTTCAACCTACAATTCAAGATTCTCTTCAGTCTGACTCCAAAAAATATTTCCTCCTTCTCCTCACTGTTTACTCATGCTACTTTGCCCAGGCAATTTCTTCTACCCAAAATAAACTGCCAACCATTTATTTTTAGCAGCTGGAATCCTCCCCACCTTCAAGGCCCAGTTCAAATACCACCTCCTCCATTTAGCTTTCCCTGATTCTCCAAGCCAGAAATCATCCATCTCTCTGAACTTTCATACTTCTTTGTGCATGCCTTTCTTATGTTTTTTCATACCGTTTTATCATGTCCATTTTGTTAAAGGCTTTTTAACTCTCTTTGCACCTAGTATAGTACCTTGTATGTTATTGCTAAGTCATTTTTTAGTCTTGTCCAACTCTGTGACTCCTTTTTGTGGTTTCCTTGGCAAAGATACTAGAGTGGTTTGCCATTTTCTTCCCCAGCATATTTAGGGATGGAAATCCTTAAAGTAGCAGGTGCAATGGATAGTGAACTGGGCTTAACCCTGTTTGCCTAGCTCCTTATCTGAAAAATGAGCTGGAAAAGGAAATGGCAAACCATTCTAGTATCTTTGCCAAGAAAACCCCAAATGGGGTCATGGAGAGTTGAACATGACTGAAACAACTCAACAACAAAAGGAAAAACTTATTTCCAATAGGATATATCAAAAATTTGAACAAGATATGTAGTGAGATACTTGGTTCTTCTTCATAGGAAGTCTTGAAAATTAAAGATCACCACTTGTTGGAGATGTTATAAAGAAAATTCTTCTTCAGGTATAGTTGGATTAAATGGCAAATCAAGTTCCTTCTAACTCTATAATTCAGGGATTCTGAATTTATTTTAAATGTTATAGAGCCTCCAATTAAAAGGGATCTCAGTGGCTGTATCACCCAACTGCTACCTAATGCATGAATCCTACCCATAACATCCCTCACAAGCACTTATTCAGCTTCTTCTAAAAAGCTCCAATGTTAAGTCTTCTCAGGTAAGCTCATTCCACTTTTGGCCAGATCTGATTACATAAAAAATGTTTTTCCCTTATTTTGACCTCTGGATTTGTTCTCCAATAGTTCATATTGTTTCTAGTTCTGCTTTCTAGGATAAAAATCCCCTGCCAAATCTAATTTCCTTATTTCCTTTCCATAAGACAGACCTTTAAATCATATGCCGTCTATACCTTCTCCTCTGCAAGCTAAGCATTCTCAAGTGATCCTCATCTGCCAAAGTTTTAACTCCATGATTTATCCACTGAATATGATCTAATTGGTCATTATTCTTCCTAAAATGTGATACCTAGAACTATATGCAATATTCCTAATGACATATGTTAGGGAAATTGTAAAGATGATGGTTCAAATATAGGTTCTACTTGAACTCCTTCCAGGTCTGAGATTCTATAAGAAAACGGACTGACCGTTGCAGAGTACTCAGAAACTATCAACTCCCTTCCAGCTCATTGGTTCTTTAATAAATTAATCCTTATAAACCACTCCCATATCCTATAGCCCTTCTAGGTCACTGTTTAATTTAATATAATGAATTTAACTATAAATGAATTAAATCAGTGAACATTAGTTATTATTTAGGATAGATAAGAATTCTGATTATTTGACTTGATTTTGTTCTGGATAGGTGAACATTTACTGGGAGTATGTTAGGAATTTTTTCCTTATATTTAGCCCAAATTTGCCCTGCCTTAGGGCAGAAATATAAATTGGTATATGGCTAGGATAGGATAAGAAGAACATTCATTTCTCATTCTTTGATGTAAATCTATGGGCGTACCAAAATGTTTGAAATTCACAGGTATCTTATGAACCGATAAAAGATTTAAAATAGTGACTGACAGCTCACAATCCTAAAGTGGCAAGATACATTATACTACATACTTGACATATATGGCACATTTAAGAATGAGACAAACATATATAGAATACTTTTCATGGGTAGTTTAATATTTGGGAGTTAGCTTGGTTTTTCAGCTTAAAAAATTATTTGTTACATATTTGGTCAATAATGGAAATTATTTTCTTTATTAAATAACCATAGCCACAAAATAGGTGCTAAATGAGCTACTTCCTTTAAAATTTCAATTTTAGGGCTTCATTAATTATAAACTGGCATATCCTATGAACAAAAAATATTTCCAACTTGATAAATGCTAATTTTATACATTTTAAAACAAAACTCGTGGCCAATAACAAGGTTATTTTGCCTAAAATTGCATATAGCACATTTTTTAAAATAATAAACACCATTATTACTGATTGAAGACTTGTTCACACCATCCCTGTAAGTTAGATAGTACAATAATTTATCATTCCTTGAGAGTTGGGACAATTTTATCTTCATCTTTGCATTCCAAGTTTCTAGTATAGTAGGCACAAAAGAGGCACTTAATAAATGATTGAACTGAATTTTACAAACAAGAAAACTGAGACTCAGAAAGGTTAAATGATTTGCTCAAAGTCATCTACTTAATGGCAGAATTATTAAAAGTTATGTGCTTTGGAATAGCTATTTGATAATTAACTTGCATGATGGTTATGGTGTTTACTCAAGGATATTACCAATCATTTCTTTGAAAGCACATTTGATGAAGAAATTAAAGCTATCTATAATCATATAAAAATGCTCTAAATCACTATTGATTAGAGAAATGTAAATTAAAACTACTCTGAGGTACATCACACCACATCAGATTGGCTAATATGACAGAAAAGGAAAATGATAAATGTTGGGAGAATATGTGGGAAAATTGAGACACTAATGCATTGTTGGTGGAGTTGTGAACTGATACAACCATTTCAGAGAGCAATTTGGAACTATGTTCAAAGGGTAACCAAACTATGCATACCCTTTGATCCAGCAATGCTACTACTACATCTGTATCCCAGTCTGAAGAACAATTTGGAACCATGCCCGAATGGTAACCAAGCTGTGCATACCCTTTAATCCAGCAATGCTACTACTATGTCTATATCCCAAGCTAATCATAAAAAGGGGGGTGGGGGAAACCTACATGTACAACCATATTTATAGCAGATTTTGTGTGGTGGCAAAGAATTTGAAATCAAGAGGATGCCCATCAATTGGGGAATGGCTGAACAAGTTGTGGTATACGAATGTAATGGAATACTACTGTGCTATAAGAAGTGATAAGCAGGAAGATTTCAGAAAAACCTGGGAAAACTTACATGAACTAATGCTGAGTGAAGTGAGCAGAACCAGAAGAACATTGTACACAGTAACAGCAACACTGTGCAATGATCAACTATGACTGATTTAGCTTTTCTCAGCAATACAATGATCCAAGACAATTCCAAAAGACTCATGACAGAAAATGCTATCCACATCTGGAGAAAGATCTATGGAGTCTGAATGCTGATCAAAGCATACTATTTTTACTTTTGTTGTTTCTTGTGACTTTCTGATTTTGTTCTGTTTCTTCTTTCACAACATGACTAACACATGTATAACTTATATCAGATTGCTTGCCATCTTGGGGAGGTAGAAGGGAAAGAGGAAGTAGATATTTGGAACTCAAAATCTTATTAAAAAAAAAGAATGTTGAAAACTATCTTTACACGTAATTGGAAAAAAATAAAATACTGTTTACCAAAAAAAGTGCATCTGAAAACTGTGCATGGGTATATAATGTCACAACATTTTTTACCTGAATACGTATAGTTTTGTCTTATTCTTATTGTATATGCTTTTGTTCCAGATATTACCCCAAAAGATAGGATCAGAATTTATGCTGCTTTACCAATTTTTCATGTGACAAAGTATTTTACTCAAATAGAATTACTGTAGCAAATACCAATTGGAACCTAAAAGCTGTGATACACAGTGCAGATGGATTGTGAAACACTTTATTACAGGGCCCTAACAAATTATTAGCGTATATAAATCCTAAACGAATAAAACTATAATCACTGAAACAAGTGAATTTGAAATACTACAGAAACTGATTAAAATCATGATACTTCTTAGTAATAGTAAAAATCTGAAAACATGGTTGCAAAGAATCAATTAGGAAACCTAAGGTGGTGGTTATTGCTGTGCCAATTACCATCTATCTATCTGTATTTTAAACTGTAGAATGAAAAAAGGAAAGATTTAATCAGTTTGGATTTTTGTCAGTCTTCAGAGAGCTAAAAGGTCAAGATCGCTGAAAAGGTTTCTTACTTGTTTTCCCACTATTTTATCATGACAGCAGTCAATTTCAGAAGAAAGAAATAAAGCACAGCACATTAAATGAACTTTGGATCTGTGACTCTTCCAAATGCTTAAAACAGTAGCTGTAGTAAATTTACTGCTTTAACAGAACCAATGAGACAATGGGCAGAAAGGTATCTCATTCCTTTGGGGGAGGACATCAGTATAGCATCTTCATTAAAAATAAAACTACTTTAAATAAGCCTTATAATTGATTACTAATCCAAATGGCCTGTTTATTTTAAGACAAATTTACTCCCAAATCTTAGAAAATATTATTCATATGGACTATTAGACTAAAAAGCAAAGTAAACTTAGAAAATAATGCCTTTTAGGTCAGCTATTACTTCTAACCGCAGCTTATGATTTGTGAATGGCCTTTAAATTACTCAGAGTTCATTACTTGCTTGGCCTAAAGAAAATGCATGGATGATCAAACTAAATCATGTGAATGTTACCGCAACATTCACCCCTCTTCCAACTCAGATTTAACTTTCTGAGTATTAAAGAATTAAAGGAGCCAACAGTTTTCATTAATAATATATGCTCACAAATAGACTGAATTTGGACATAGTCTCTCTTATGATGTCAGTCTACAAAAGTTATACTAATAAACATAATAAAATGTAAATCAATGAAACAAAAGCTTGAGTAAAACTCCTGCAGATAGTATAGTCTAGGGGGGAAAGTAAAGAATAATTCAATAGTCAAGCACCAATTATTTACAAGTCACTTAAAAGTGCTGGGCCTGAATTATCTCACTTCTAAAACTGCAAAACCAATAACTATTTTCCAGGAATGCTGTGAGGATAAATGAGGTAAGTATGAACCCTTCTAAGTGCTCTGAGCACCACAGAAAGCTACATAATTTCAAGATATGGGAGCTCTACATTCAGAAAAATAATTAATAAGTCAAGCTAGAATTTTAATTAGGGGCCATTACCTTATTTTTTTAAATGGGGCAACAAAGAGGAATTATCATTTTCAAAATGTAAATGAATTAATTAAATCCAAGCATAGGAACTACTATTCCACTAGCTCAAAGTACCACAGAATAAATTTTAAGATAGAATTATGGGCATCAAAAGTTCATTTCATTTATAATTATACTCAGGAACCTTTCATATTATTAAAATATCATTATTATTTTAATACTTCTACAGTACTCCAATGAATCTGTATTATCATGAATGTGGGTAGTCTTTCCAAGAGTATGGATCATAACTGACTCATGACTCTTTATCTAGTACAATTTTTCTCGATGTCCTCTTGTAAATCCTCCAGAGACCAATTAATACATTTTTCTCAATATTTCTTGACACAGTGTAAATCACAAATGGAGTGTGTTGACTGTCCTCGAGTTATTCTTGTTTCTGGCAATTTTTCAACTGTAATATGTCACAGCCTACACACACACACACACACACACACATTCACACTCACACAGTACAGTACTCTTTATTGCTCTTTGGGTAATCACCTTCAATTCATCAAAGTCTGTGGAATTCAATGACACATGAAGATTACTAGTTTTAAGATGGCCCTGTCATTTCAGAAGAAGCTTGTGATCATTAAAAGAACTATTTAGCTCTCAAAAACAATTTGGCTGGATATCTTCATTCTGTTCAAATATGGGTCCAATTCATTGTCCATCTTAGTAACTTTTCAAGATATATTTATTTTATAGGTTGTTATTCAACTGCACATCATGGTCTAGACAACAGACATTCTCCATCCATTTTGTTTTTCCTTTGATGTACTTAGGTCAAATTCTTTTGAGTAATTATGGATTTCATATGTTTCAGAGGAAAGAACCTTGGATTTTTTAAGTTAAGTTGGTTCAAATCTCACTTTTATTGTTCCCTATGTGATCTTCAGAAAGTTTTTTTTCCCTTCTTTTGGTCTCGGTTTCCTCATCTATAAAAAGAGAAGGTCATACTAAACGATCCCCAAATTCCCTTCTATCTCAAAAGCTAAGATCCTGGGATCATTTAAGAGGCTCTGAACATTTGTTCTTAGGCTTGATGCAGTCAGGAAAATGTCATTTGCAAATCTGATTGCTAATATCTAGCAGTATAGCATAAAACAGGAATGATACTCCTCATAACCACTAGTCATCTTCTTTAATAAGGTTTTACAAATGAGTTTCTATCCAAAAACAGTGTTGTCCTTGTTTAACACATCCATCTACTTGGCAAGGAGATCAAATATTTATTGGAAAAGGCAGTTTTTAGGATTTTCTACCCTTCTTGTGATGTTTGGTTTACCTCAATTAAACTTAGAAAATAGTGATAGCCTGCATATATATCCGTTCTTCAATTTATTTTGCAGTGCCAACAGCTAATTTAAGTGAGTCAGTTGGAGGAGGTTTAATTATATACAAAAGCAATGATTTTGATCTTTAACAAATAGACAGTCTGACTGCATACATAAAGTTTATTTAAAAATAACTCACACATCAGTTATGTTATTTCCTGTTTCAATACACTCAAGTCCTTAAAATGTTCAGAGGCTCCTGATTTTCTTTTGTGTAGAAGATATCCATATATCATTTGTATAAACAAATATGTGTGTAAATATGTGTATGTATATATATATATATATGCATATACATACAAACATCCATACAATGGGTTGTGGCTAGTATTGATATATTTTAATTGTATAGCTAAAAATCGCCACAGATTACTTACATGCTGTACAAACTTCTCTTGTAATATGAAATGACCAAGTACACCATGGAATAATATTTCTTACTGCTTTTAGATGTGCAATAAACCAATTTCACAATGCTTTTATTTTCTTCTCCAATGAAAACCTGTGAACCATATTTCTATTTGACTCTTTTCTTATAGTTTAAAAAATAAGGATCTCAAAATTAATATGATTTGGTTATTCTAGTAATATGTCCACTCATAAACAGCATGAGACAATGTGAGTCAGTACCCTCTGATGCCTTCTCTACCATTGTTATTGTCTCTAAAGAAGTCAAAAGTGGCTTTACGGGATTGATGACCATATTGTTGTATTATTTTCTTTTTCTTTCATGGGCTGTAGTAAACAAAGTGTCTTTCACCAAATAGACAGCCCAATAGTTTTGGGCCCCTCCACACTTTGCTCAGTTGCTGCCCAGAAAGCAGGTAGAATCTTCCAGATATAGCATAGTTGTAGAGAACCAAGAGCAACCTCCACATCATGATGAGACATCCAAATAGGATTTTGTAGAGGATTTCAATTATCTCCCATGAATGAAGAAATTCCAATGAATGTAGACCATGAGTTGCTACCATTATAAAAATTTAAAAATGAAAGAAAAATATAGACATCCTCCAATATTATCACCAACAATCACATAAAAAGGAATCACAAGGAAACCAAATAAAACATGTTCTGTCAATTTTTTTTAAAAAAGAAGCACTTTCAACTGTGCAGAGAAGGATGGTTTACAGGGGGAAATTATTACATTATGGATAATCTGATGATATAACAAAAACATCCCTTAAAAAGAAGCCCAATTAATTTATTCTTTTTATCAGAGCCATTTCCTTCTAGAGGGACTATCCACTTAAAATCCCAATTATAAGCAACAACAACAAGAAAAGATTAGCCAGTTTAGACTTGAATGGACCTGTAAGAAAAAGAATCATACAGAAAATACAAGTAATATACCCTTACAATAAATGTTGGGGAAGGCAATGCTAAACCACTTCAGTGTCTTTGCCAAGAACATCACAAGTGGGGTCATGAAGAGTCAGACATGATTGAAAAACGACTGAACAACAACAACCATAAGTGTAATACAATGAGTAATTCTGAGTGCCTACAATTAGCCATACATGGTACTAGGTGCCATGGAGAGGTAGAAAGAGGAGAGGAACAAGCCAAATCTATTCTATGTTGACATCTTTGCCCTGGAACCTTAACAATGGTTTTATAAATCAATTAGCAAACCCAAAGAGGAAAAACACTGGCTAACAACAAGCAAACAACACATTTTGAAATGTGATGTCAATAGGTAGTTAAATTTGAAAAAGCACACCAATGACAGTCATAGTCTATCTGAAATGAGATGCACATAGGCACTATGCAAATCACAAAGAAAGGGGATAAAGTAAGCTTCATAGTGTCAAGAGACAACCCTTTTGGAAGCCTTAGATTCTGGTAGGTATTGATTATAATACTGAGAAGGGTTACAGAGAATCTTCACAACTGCCTGGCTATATGCTCTTATGAATTCAACAAATGTGTCCTGCATTGGAATATCTAGTGATGTGTGAGATAACATGGGGTAATGAGGAATTTTCTGTGGAATTCAAGAAAAAGTGAAATATTAGCCTAACAATTCTGAAAACCTCAAAACAGTGGCCTAACCAGGAGAAACTGTACAATTTACTTTCTGGAGACTGCCCACTATGTGTGCCTCATACTCACAGCCTCCCACAACATTAGATCCAAAGCCTTCTAACTTCCTTGATCCTGCTAGCACAAGAATACTCCACACATTCCTTGCACAACCAAAATATCCAGTGATTATCCTGAGAGCATGGCAGCTTACTCTCTATGGAGTTCAGAGATTGAGGCAGAGAATGTTGCACATCTGATAGAAGCCTTGAATTATGAGCAGGCATCCTGGCTCTCTCCTTCTCCAATTCTTTCACCTTCTTCTTTCCTTCTTTCATATCTACTTTCTCTATTATATATAAAAAGAAAAAAAATTATATTCAGTTCTATTTCAAAACCTCAAAATGCATATTTTATTGAAAGGGCAGGCCAAAAGAAAAATATTCTTCAACTATAATAACAGAGCCTCCAGAGTCCTTTGAAACATAACTGCCCAACATTTAGAAATACCCCAAACAAACAAGAAAATTTATTACTGAATTGACTAGATACTTGAAAGTTTAAGGATACAGTCTTGGAATACTTTACTTAGAGGCTGTGTCAAAAATAATTATTTTTTAATTTATTTTTATTTTTAATTTACAACACTCAGTTCAAAAAGTTTTGAGTTCCAAATTTTCTCTCCCTTCCTCTCCTCCCCCCTGCCCTACCCAAGATGGCATGTAATCCAATATAGGTTCTACATATACCTTCGCATTGAACTTATTTACATAATAGTCCAGTTGTAAAGAAGAATTATAACCAATGGAATGAATCATGAGAAAGAAGAAATGAAACCAAAAAAGAAGGGAAAAAAGAGAGAGCAAATAGTTTGTCTCAATCTGCATTCAGACTCTGTAATTCTTTCCCTGGATGTGCATAGCTTTTTCCATCATGAGTCTTTTGGAGCTATCTTTGAACCTCACATTGATGAGAAGAGCCAAGTCTATCAAAGTTAGTCCTTACAGATACCATGTGTCTGTAATCATATATAATGATCTCCTAGTTCTGATCCCCTCACTCAGTATCAGTTCATTTAAGTCTTTCCAGGTTATAATGAAGTCCATCTGCTCCTCATTTCTTATAGCACAATAGTATTCCATTACATTCCTATACCACAATTTGTTCAGCCATTCTCCAATTGATGGGCATCCCTTTGATTTCCAATTCTTTGCCACCACAAAAAGAGCTGCTATGAATATTTTTGTACATATGTCAAAAATAATTAAATATTATGAAGGTGCTGTTATCATTATCATATTGATTCAAAGGAAGGCCATGCCTAAAGATCATATCCTAAAAGAGAACTCTTTGAAAGGAAAAAAAAACTGAATAAAGGCATTTATGTAAAATAATAGATTTTATATATATATATATATATATATATTACATTTAATTTTAAATAAGGCAGATAAGGAGGGGCAAGCAAGTACAGCCTGTAATTCAAAATAATACTATATTTACTTTGAACTATGTATCAAATTATCTTTCATTGAGATTTTCTGCTGAATATAATAATATAGTCACATAACATGAAAATACTAGAGTAAGTCCTTTTTCTTATGACAACGTTTAAAAGAATAATTTTAATCCTTCTTCAGGATTTATCTCTACTAAACACCACCCCCCAACTTTACCTAGGAATATTTCTCATTGAATTTTCAGCCCTTCTACTCCTGGTACATTTACCCTGAGAAAGGTCATGGTACTCTCTTAGAACAACGCCAACCATATTCTTCTTGTCATATACTTTTCCATTTCTTCATGTTGGTCTTCTGTTAAATCCCAATAGGTAGGACTTCCAAGGGTGGAGACAAGATAGCAGAGTTCAAAAAGCATTCAGCTGAGCTCTCCCAACACTTCCCTCCAAACAACTTTAAAACAAAACCTCAAATTTAATTCTGGAGTAGCAGAGCCAACAAAAGGTCAGAGTGAGACATTCTTCCAGCCCAAGACAACTTAGGAAGTCAGGAAGAAAAATCTGTAACCTGGGGATAAAGGCTGGCCCAGAGACCATACGGATGAAACATCAGTGGTGGGAATACGTGATGGTGAGAAAAATAGCAACAGCTTTGGGAGTTTTCAAGCCAGAGCTGGTAAGGGGATCTGGCAACTAGTCAGAAAGATATTACAGGAGATGACTATGCTAGCATGGGATGCAGACCAGAAGCTGTTTGAAAACTCCATTGCCTATACCCACTTTTAGGTCAGAGCTCAAGGGCAGAGAGGAACACTTTTGACAGGAGGGAGCAGAAACCCTGAGGATAAGTATCAGTTCTGGTCACAAGGGCTCAGCAACCCTGAAGAACAGTATTACTTCTAGTCCCAAGGGATCAGGGGTCCTTCCTAAGTAAGAACCAAAGTGTAGACCAAAAAAAACAGTGACCACACCTCTCCCTAAATCATACCACCTTGGAAGCACCTAAAACTTCTAAAACCCCAGAACTAGCTCTGAAAAATAGCAGTGTGAAAAAGCTTGGAGCTTGAGACACTGCCTGTCCTCCACAGCATGCCCAACTTTAACATAAAGTTTAAAATTATGAAATAAGGTGGGAAAATGAGCAAATAACAACAACAAATCACAATGATACAAAACTACCATGGTGAGAGGGATGATCAAGACAAAAACTTAGAAGAAAATGATGAATTCAAAATATCTACAAACAAAGCCTCAAAGGAAAAAATGTGAATTAGAAGCCCAACCAGAATTCCTCAAAGAACTAAAAAAAAATATTTTAAAAGTCAGAGGGGTAGAAGAAAAATTAAGTAAAGAAATAAAAGCAAAGGAAGAAAATTATGAAAAGACAATTAACAGCTTGGTAAAGAGGTATAAAAATGCTGAAGAAAATAATTTTAGAAACAGAATTAGCCAAATGGAAAAAGAGATAAAAAAATTCATTGGTGAAAATAGCAGATTAAAAAGCAAAATTGACAAAATGGAAAAAGAAATGCAAAAGCTCACTGAAGAAAATAATCCTTAAAAATCAGAATTGGACAAACAGAGCTAATTACTCTATCAGATGTCAAGAAAAATAAAACGAAGTCAAAAGAATGAAAAAATAGAAGAAAATGTGAAATATCTCACTAGAAAAACCAACTTCCCTGGAAAATAGATTGGAAGAGATAACTAAAGAATTATTGGACTACCTGAATTCCATGATGAAAGAAAAAGCCAAGAAATAGTATTTCAAGAAATTATTAAAGTACCCTGATATCCTAAAACTGGAGGTAAAATAGGAATTGAAAGAATCCATTGATCACCACCTGAAAGAGATTCCAAAATGAAGACTCCCAGGAATATTATAGCCAAATTCCAGAGTGCACAGTTCAAAGAGAAAACACTTCAAATAGCCAGAAATAAATCATTCAAAAACCACGGAGCCACAGTCAGGATCACACAAGATTTAGCAGCTACTATGAGAAAAGAGCAGAAGGCTTGTAATATGATATTCCAGGAGCCAAAGGAGCTAGAAGTACAACCAAAAATAACCTACCCAGAAAAACTGAGTAAATCCTAGGAGGAAAAAAATGGATATTTAATGAAACAGAGGACTTACAGGCATTCCTGATGAAAAAAAAAAAGAGCTGAATAGATAGTTGCTTTCAAATACAAGACTCCAGAGAAGCATAAAAAGTTAAAAATGAAAAATAAATTATAAGGGACTCAATAAGGTTAAACTATTTACCTTTATATTTGCGGAGATGATACATGTAACATCTAAGAACTGTATCATTATTAGGTCACCTAAAAGGATTCTACATAGAAAGAGGGTGCAGGAATGAGTGTCTTATGTTGAAATGATGTAAAAAATGGATAGGTAAGAAAGAGAGATACTCCAGGAGAAAAGGAAAAGGACAAAAGAATGGGGAAAATTATCTCACATAAAGGAGGTGTACAAGGAAGAGCTTTTTACATTTGAGGGAAAATGGAATGGAGGGGGCAGGCAATGCTTAAACCTCACTCACATCTAAATTTTGTCTAAGGGGAAAAATACATAAATATTTATATGTATATACATATACACACACACACACAGAGTATATTGGTAATAAAAATCTATCTTACCAAACAGGGAAGTAGAAGGGAAAAGAGGAAAAAGGAAAGGAAGGAGTGATAAAATGGAGGGCAGATAAAAGGCAAAACAGACTTTATAGGATCAAAAGAGAGAAAGAATGAAAAAGAAGAAAATAGGATGGCAAGAAATACACAGTTGGTAATCATAACTGTGAATGTGAATGGGATAAATTCACCTATAAAACTGAAGCATATAGCAGAATGAATTAGAAACCAGAATCCAAAAATATTTTTGTTTATAAGAACACATCTGAAACAGAAAGACACACAAAGTCAAAACAAGTAGCTCAAGTAGAATCTATTATCCTCCAGCTTAAGTTAAAAACTCCATGGCAGCAATCATGATCTCAAAAGCAAAAATAGACCTAGTTAAAGTAGGTAAGTAGGGGAAATATGTAATTTAAAATACATAAAAGTACTGCTAAAAGGTATCATGGACAAATGATGTAATGTCAATACTAAACGTATATTACCAAATGGCATAGTATCCATATTCTTAGAGGAAAAGTTAAATGAATTACTGGAGGAAATACAGTAAAACTATACTAGTAGAAGACCTCAACTTTCCCCTCTCAGAGCTAGATGAATCTAACTATAAAATAAATAAGAAAGAAGTCAAGAGGATGAGCAAAAATCTGAGAAAAATATATATGCTAGACCTCTAGAGAAAACTGAATGAGAATAGACAGGAATATACCTTTTTCTCAGCTGTATATTGAACCTTCACAAAAACTGACCATGTATTAGAGCATTAAAAAAGTCACAAGAAAATGCAGAAAAGCAGAAATATTAAATGTACCCTTTTCAGATCATAATGCAATAAAAAAAATCTAATAAAGGGTGTTGGAAGGATAGACTAAAAGTTCATTGGAAGCTAAATTACCTAATTCTAAAGAATGGGTGAGTCAAAGATCAAATCATAGAAACACTCAATAATTTCATTATAGAAAATGACAACAATGAGATAATATTCCAAAACTTGTGGGATGCAGCCAAAACAGTATGTAGGGAAAAATTTTATCTCCAAATGAGTACATCAATAAAAAGGAGAAAGAGCAAATAAATGAATTGGGGATACAACTAAAACACTAGAAAAATAACAATATAAAAATAACCAACTAAACACCAAAATGGAAATCTTGTAAAAACAGAATTAAAATAAATAAAATTCAAAGTGTAAAAAAAACATGTAATTAATAAATAAAACTAGGAGTTGGTTTTATAAATAAAAATAGGAACCACTGGTTAATTTGATTAAAAATAAAAAGAAGAAAACCGAATTACTAGTATCAAAAAGGAAAATGATGGATGCATCACCAATGAAGATGAAATCAAAGCAATTATCAGGAATTATTTTGCCCAATTATATGCCAGTAAAACTGGCAATATAATTGAAATGGATGAATATTTACAAAAATATAAACTGCCTAGATTAACAGAAGAGGAAATGAAAAAGTGAAATACCCCTATTTTAGAAAAAGAAATTAAACAAGCTATCAATGAGCTCCCTAAGAATAACACCCTGGGACAAAATGGATTTACAAGTGAATTCTACCAAACATTAAGGAACAATTAATCCCAATACTATATAAACTATTTTTAAAAATAGGTAAAGAAGGAGTCCTATCAAATTCCTCTTGTGACACAAATCTGGTTTTGATACCTAAACCAAAAACAGAGAAAGAAAACCAATGGCCAATGTCCTTAATGAATACTAATGCAAAAATATTAAATAAAGTACTAGCATGGAGATTATAACATATCACAGACATCATATTCTATGATGAGGTGAGATTCACATCAGGAATGCATGACTGGCTCAATATTGAAAAACTATCAGCATAACTGATTACATCCATAACAAAAACAAGAAAAACCATATGATTAACTCAACAGATGCAGAAAAAGCCTTTGACAAGACACAGCACCCATTCTTACTACAAACAATAGGAAGCACAGGAATCAATGGAGCCTTTCTTAAAATGATAAGCAATATCTATTTAAAACCAAAAGCAATCATTATCTGTAATGGGGATAAACTTGAAGCCTTCCCAACAAGGTCAAGGGTAAAGCAAGGATGTCCACTGTAATAACTATTATCCAATATTGTACTAGAAATGATAGCTATAGCAACAAGAAAAAGAAATTGAAGGAATAAAAATAGACAAGTAAGAAACAAAACTCTTTGCAAATGATATATTGGTATACTTAGAGAACCCTAGAGAATCAAAGAAAAAACTAGTTGAAACCGTTAACAACTTCAGCAATTAACCCATGTAAATTATCAGCATTTCTATATATCACCAACGAAGCATGAACCAGCATGAAGAGAGAGAAAAAAGAATTACATTTAAAATAACTGAGGACAATATAAAACACTTGGTAGTCTACCTGCCAAGGCAAACACAGGGATTATATTAACACAAATACAATATACTTCATACAAATAAAGATAGATCTAAACAACTGGAGAAATATTAATTGCTCATGGGTAGGCTGAGTCAATATAATAAAAATAACAATTCTACCTAAGTTAATTTATTCAGTGCCATACTAATCAAACTACTAAAGAATTTTTATAGAGCTAGAAAAAATAACAACAAAATTTATCTGGAAGAACCAAAGGTCAAGAATATCAAGGCAATCAATGGGAAAAACAAGGTGAAGAAAGGTGATCAAGCAGTTTCAGATTTCAAACTATATTAAGAAGTGGTAATCATCAAAATAATGTGGTCCTGGCTAAAGTTTAAAGTGGTGGATCAGTGGAACAGATTAAATAGATAATACACAGTAGCAAATGACCAGAGTAATCTAGAGTTAATAAATCCAAAGATCCAAGCTTCAAACTCACCATTTGACTAAAACTGCTGAGAAAACTGGAAAGCATTTTAGCAAAAACTAGGCACAGACCACCATCTCATACCGTGTACCAAAATAAGGTCAAAATGGATAAATGATTTAGACTTAAAGAGTGATACATCATAAGTAAATTGGAGGAGCAGGGGGAAATGTACCTATCAGATCTCTGGATAAGAGAATCTATGGTAAGAGACAAGGGAGGATTATGGGAAATAGATAATTTTGATTACACGAAATTAACAGGCTTTTGGACAAACAAAACCAGTGCAGCCAAAATCAGAAATAAAACAGTTAACTGTGGGGGGGGCAGGGAGAAATTCTGGCAAGTTTCAGTGATAAAGGCCTCATTTCTCAAATATATAGGGAACTGAGTCAAATTTATAAAAAAAAAAAATAAGAGCCATTCCCCAGCTGATAAATGGTCAAAGGATATGAACAGGCAATTTTCAAAGAAGCAATCAAAGCTATCAATAGTCACATACAAAATGTTGTAAATCACTACTGATTAGAGAAATGCAAATTAAAACAATTCTGAGATACCATCTCACACCTCTCAGATTGGCTAACATGACAGGAAAGGAAAATGACAAATGCTGGAGAGGATGTGGAAAAATTGGGGCACTAATGTACCGTTGGTGGAGTTGTGAAATAGTCCAACAATTCTGGAGAACAATTTGGAACTAGGCCCAAAAGGTTAGCAAACTGCACAACCCCAAAAATACCACTACTAGGTCTTGATCCCAAAGAGATCTAAGAAAAGGAAAAAGGACTTAAGTAGTATAAAAATATTCATAGCAGCTCTTTCTGTGGTGGCAAAAAAATTGGAATTGAGGAGATGCCCATCATCTAAGGAATGGCTGAACGAGTTGTGGTACAGGATTGTGATGTAACATTAAACTATAAGAAATGATGAGCAGGACGGGTTTCAGAAAAACCTGGAAAGAATTATATGACTTCATGCAAAGACAAGTGAGCAGAACAAGAACAATGTATACAAAAACAGTAATATTGTACAATAATCAACTGTAAAAGGCTTAGCTGTTCTGATCACAACAATGATTCAAGGCAATTCCAAAGAAGTTATGACGAAAAATACTATCCACCTCCAGTGAGAGAACTGATGAATTCCAAAGGCAAACTGAAGCATACTTATGAACTTTCTTTATTTTTCTTGGGGGTTTTTGTCTGTGTTTTTTTCTTTCAACATGGGTAGTGTGGAAATATGCTTTGCATTATTTCACATATAATCAGTACAAATTGCTTGCCTTCTCAAGAAGGGGAGTGGAGCAGGAGGGAAGAAGAAGATTTGGAACTCAAATTTTTAAAAAATAATTGTTAAAAACTCTTTTTACATGTAATTGGGAAATACTTAATAAAATCAATAAAATATATTTTAAAAAAAGAAATCCAATGAGTAATGGCTTATATAGATATGCATTGTAACCATAGAGCTAAAAATTACTTCACTTAAAACCTTTAACAGTCATTCCCCAAAAGAATTCTTACCTTATATGTAAAGATCTTAATTTAACACAGTAATTTGCCACATGATATTAGAAATAGAAACAACTGTATAATTTCAAACAGTGAGCAACATTAAACTGAGAAGCTTTAAAATGGAAACAAAAAGATTTATGTGCCAGAGCTCTTATCTGTAACTCACTTACTTAACTCACTTTCAAACTGGGTGATAAAACAAGCCGTTTTTAAAAGTGTAGTCAATTAATTTCTTAGTTATCAAATTCTTATTCTAAAGTCTTTTTTGAAGACATAAAGATAAATAAATATGGACTGATACCCATATGTTGTTGTTGTTTAGTCGTTTAAGTCACGTCTAACGCTCCATGACTCCGTTTTGGATTTTCTTGGCACGAATACTGGAATGTTTTGTGATTTCCTTCTCCAGCCCATTTTATAGATGAGAAATTGAGGCAAACAGTATTAAGTGACTTGCCAAGATAGTATAGCTAGTAAGTATCTGAGGCTGTATTTGAACTCTGGAAGATGAATTGTTTTGACTGCACAACTGGCACTCTATCCACCATGTCACCTTGCTGCCCCATAGAAAATGGAAAAGAGACTGCTAAAATGTTCTAGGTATTTTTCAAACCATCAACTTCCCAAAAGCTGTAAGAGACACTGAACAAGTTTTACAGCATAGCTAAGCTCATCTAAAATATGTTAATGTCTATTTTTCTATTAATACTATGTTTAATTCCAAATTCTATTTATGAATATTATGTTCATTAGAATAGTGTCTATATGAAAGACATAAAAGAAACATGAGGCACAGCATATTACAATTATATTTAGCATTAAACATGTAGCTAATTTTTCCATATTGTTCCCCCTTTTGAAAAATTAGATTTACTTAGAAAGCAGTAAAACTGGAACTTTTTCTTGTCCTTTCTTTTTGATTTTGCTTATTGTTTTTACCTTTTTCAAACATGAAATTCCTTCCTAATAATTTAATACTGAAGTTAAGTTTTTCTCCTGATTAAATATTTTTAATTAACCAATTATAACATTTGTTTTTTCTCCTTTATTCCCTTTGGACAGCTAATACTTTTTTAATAAATGTATTGGATTGAAATTGTTTATTCTAATATCTTCTTATAAAACAAAGACCAGAAATTCAATATTTAAAAACTGGAGAATTTTTTTTAAGTTTTCTTAAAGAGCAAAACAGAAACACATCACAAAATATATTGTAGATTGTAAAAACTTAGCATGGATCATGTCTCTTTACATTCTTTGTTTTTTAATAGTATTCCTATGCATATGAAAGTCAGTAAATACTAGGAAAATTATCAGGTATTTAATTGAATAATTATTATGAAATCTTTGTAAGCAATATCTAGAGACTTTAACATTTTAAAATAATTGCCTACCTTTTCCAGATTTATCACCTTTATCAGCTCCTCTTCCCTGTGTACTTTCACTTTTGCTTTCTTTTCCTTCTCTTCCACCTCTTTCTTCTTTTCCATTTTTTCCACCTCTTTCTTCTCTTCCATTTTTTCCACCTCTTTCTTCTCTTCCATTTTTTCCACCTCTTTCTTCTCTTCCATTTTTTCCACCTCTTTCCTCTCTTCCATTTTTTCCACCTTTTTCCTCTTTCCCATTTTTTACATCCTTGCCATCTTTTCCATCTTTAGAATCTTTTCCATCTTTTGATTTCGAATCTGACAGTTTTTCAGAACTGCTGTCCTCTGTCAGTTTAAATTCTGGCAATACTTCTTTCAAGAATTCCCATACTTTGTCCAGATATCCTTGGCTTAAAAACAGATATGTCAACATTTAGTTTTTTTTCCAAATGAAACTTTTTTCTCTTCGTCTAAGGTACACTTGCTAGCAAGTCAGTCTTACAAATGCTATTCTGTTTCAAGTATCATGCAAGTATCACCTGTTAAATATTTATTAAACCCTTATTTTTATATTAACACTCAGACTGGAAAAGAAAGTATTTTAAGTAGGTTTTTTGATATAATATGCTCATCCTAGAAGAGCAATTTTAATAGTTATTAATTCCATAATGATTCTCGCTATACTAATTCTTATGTATCATTGACATAATTAGATTGGGTATCATGTTAGGCAAGATTTCTAAGGCAATCTCACTTCGACAGACAGGTTGACAGACACAGGCCATAATCCAACAGAACATCAGATTTAATGGTTGCCCCACCGTAGAAACTTCCTGTTATTCCCCTGGCATAACCACACTCCAAATATTGGCAATAGCAGCAAGCTGTATTAGGAAAGCCCCAGTGAAGAAAACGTCAGATGACCTGCCTTGTCCAACTAAATTATGTTCAAAAGAAGTTTCCTAAGATTGCTATAATTTGTAATTCCTTTTTTTCTGTTATTAAAATAAGTTCTGTAATCCACTTCTTTGTGTCTGACTACTGAGGAGTCAGAACTGCTAGCCTTGCAAATAAATCATTATACTCAGAAGCTTTGAGCCTCAGACTTTTCTATTTCAGATTTTAAATCAACACAGTACAAAGCCCAGACTTCCTTTACCTGTCATGCATTCAAGGCTTTCTCAATTCTGATCCCAGTCTACCTGCCCAAACTTCTCCTATCACTCCAAGCAATCTAGTCTATTGCTCAGTAAGAAATCTACACCATATTTTGTTAGTTATTGTAAAGCTTCAAAATGTTGAGAAGGGGTCTGACTTCTTTAAAAAATAAAGTTGGGTAATTCATCTAAGATATCAGCACTGAGTGAATAAATTAGAAACTAGGGGCAAATGTAATAAGACTATCGATTTCCCTTAATGAGCAGTTCTGAGGAGAAAACAAAAAGAAATCAGAGGCTTGGAGCCCTAGGTGGCTGGATAAAAAACAGAATGGGAGAAATTAAGAACCACTTGAAGGCAGTTAGTGCCAGAGTGAGTGTCTAGGAGTTAAGTATTTCACACTTGGAGATGTCATTTATTTAAAACATATATACTTTTTTCTAAAATATATATCCCTTTTTCTGAAAGGGCCAAAAATATTGCAAAAAGCTGACTAAGGTTAGAAACCATGAAAATGGTCTGGGGCAATCCAAAGACAGGACAAAGACACATAAGGAAGTATTTAGAAGTATACATTAAAATCCACTGGAGAAGGAAATGGAAACCACTCCAATATCTTTGCCAAGAAAACCCCAGGGACAGTAATGGTGTGCTATGGTCCAAGGGGTCATGAAGAGTTGGATGTGATTGAATGACTAAATGAATAAAAGTAGTTAACAGAATACTTATTTATAATTATGAGGGCTTTCTATTCTTTTTAACCCTTCCCTTTATACAGTTATATTATGATTTATAAGTAGGAAGTATGATTAAAACAATATTGTAAAGACAGACAACTCTTTTCTCACTGGCTCTAAAATCAGAAGACTTGGGTTCAAAGATTGCCTTTGGTAATTTACTGCCTATATGACTTAAGAAAGTCATCCAACCTCTCTGTGCTTCAGTTTCCTCATCTGTAACATGAGAGAGTTGGATTAAATGCTCTCTCACATCTCTAAGTTTAGAATTTTACGATCCTATTTGCACCATGCATATTCCTACTCCAGGCCTAAGCATATAGTATTTCTCTAGAGTTTCGTTCCCCCCGCCCCTTTGCTTAGTCAAATCCTACTAATTCTTTAAGGCCAACATCAAGTTTTATTTGTTCAATAAAGACATCCATGAGCTCATGTTTTATACTGACTGTGTAATATGCATATTTTAATGATACAAGAGCCTCAAGGGCAGTGCAGTACGTGTTCATTAATTCAGGATGCCCAAAGAAGAATTCAATTCCTTTAAACCTAAACCAACCCTTTCTCCAAACTTTTTATTTCCATTGGAAATATTACCATTCTTCTAGTCACCTAGGTTCATTTAATAAGCACTTCTGTGCAAGGTATTGTGCTAGGTACTAGGGGTTCAAAGAAAAATAAGCATCTATGTCCTATACCATGAATAGAAATAAGGGGAATATAAGTAAAATTGAAGAGGGAGAGAGCGTTAACAATTTGGAATTATTCACAGAGGAAATGGCATCTGAACGGACCATTTAAGCAAGACTAGGATTCTGAGAGATGGAGACTAGAAAAGAGTTCACTCTCAGAACAGGACAAAGAGATAGAAAGTACACAGAGTTTAGGAAATGGCTGGTAGTTTAGCTTTACCGTAATGTAGAAATCATGAAGATGAATGGTATGAAATAAGGTTAGAAAAGTAGGTAGGAACCAAACTGAGGAGGGGACTTAGACACCAGGCTAAGGAATTTATACTCTGTGCTTTAGAAAATAATCACTGAAAGTTTTTGAGCAGGGGAGTACATTCCCCATCTGTCTCTCTGTCCATCTGCTTGTTTGTCCCTCTTATACATACACACATACACTTTCTCCCACTTCCCTAAGTTCAACATCCTATATCATTATTCTTGGGTTCATGTTATCTTATATTTCTTGGTACTTTGAAGAATCCCCTTAACGGAACTGGTATATTTGTTCAGCTAACTAACCAATTATCCTATTTAGAGAAACTTCCCTCCTTCTTACAGGGATAGTGACTAGACCTATGATTTCATTGACAGAGAAAACTCCCAGATGGGGCAACTCCCTCTACCAATGCAGGTCAGCTCCTTATTTGCGACTTTTAGCCTTAGAGAGATTCATAGAAAATGAAGAGGAAAAATGACTTGCACGGAGTCAAACAATCAGCATGTCATCCAGACTTGAACCTAGGTCTTCAAAGTTCCAAGGCCAGCTCTCCATCCACCACCTCATGCTGCCTCATAGTTATTGAGTAAATAATTTATTTAGATCCTAACCCTCCTCTTTGGCCTTGTAATAATTTCTCTAATCACTTTTGGTTTGTCTGTGACAAAACCAGGAACCCTTTTTTGATACTAGGGATAGACAAGAGTAAAGTATACCATTAGATGTTGCCTTTTCTTTCTGATTCTTGTCTTCTCCGGGCTAGTTTGCTGGTTCCTTTCTCTTTCTACTCCTCCCGATTCTCCAAGCACTTTCCTTCCTATTATGCTTTTATTATTTCTTTCTTATGTCCTATCATATATATTATCCGTACCAAGTATGGAAAGCATTTCCACCAGTGACTGGCAACGCCTAGGTGATGGCTAGGCCATTTATATAACAGGTCTCAAGCCATAAATTCACCTTCATTTTTTCATTCTCCCTCATCCCTTCAAAGGCAATCAATGACCAATCAAGTCTGATCAATTCAAATTATATGTCATCTCTTATAACCCCCCAATTCACATGAAGACAGCTCTAGATCAGACCTTCACATCTGTCTTCACACATGTAAAAACTTTCCTATTATTTTTCTTCATTACTTAGAACATCTTAGAATTCTTTTTTTCTCATAGTAAAAGCATTTCTATATCTATACATCCTGACTACTTAATAATCAGCTGAGATTGAGGTGGGTTTTTTTCTCTGTGTTGAAGCAAATTAAGTTTATTTGTGAAAATAAAACAGGAGTTTCTTTTGTTGAATAATCACTACTTTTATCATTCATAAATCACATATTTCAGTAATTATATTACAGTATATGAAATCAGAAGCCTTTATATTAAATTTCTCAAGTAATTTTTACAAGTTCTTAAAATGCTATCCAGCTCTTAGATGGTATATAGTAGATGCTTAATAAAAATTTGTTGAGTAACTGGCTAGCTGACACTATTTCAAAATACAACCTTTCTTGAATTTTATTCTTAAAGCCTTTTATTTCAAAAAAAATCTTTCAAAAAAGGATAAATTAGTAATTTAATAAAGAAATTTACCGGAGAGGAATAATTTCTGGTAACCATCCGGTAAGTGCATGAAGAACTGTGAATTCTCCTAACTCTCTCTGGTCAGCCATGTGGATGCTAGAAAAGAAAAGTCAACAAGTTTCTTCACGTTAACAAAATACCAAAATTTGGACAAATATTTAAGGAACAAGAAGTCATTATTAAATAACTCTTTCCTAAACATAAACTTTATAATGCCTATATTAACTGTCAATCATAGTTATAAGCTTCAGATATTGAGTCTAAATAAAATATAATTTTGTCAATTGACATAGTCCTATAAAAATATCCAAATATTATATAAGGCCCACAAAAAGAGGGTGAGAAACTCATGGAACTTCAGGAAGAAATCAGGTCCTTCACTCTTCTTCAGCAAAAAAAGTATCAGTGCTGCTAAAACTTCTCTTGGCATGATTTCAAATTAAATTTTAACAGTATCTTAAATAAATTTATTGTTGAGATGACTTTGAAATGCTCATAATAATCAAACCTTTACATACATGACAATGGTATTTAAATTTCACTACTTTAAATTAAGGAAAAAGAAATCATCTAGCTAAATCTCAGTTTCAGGGAAATTGGAATATTAGCTGAAGCTGTATAGGAAGAAAAATGGAGTCACATAAATAAAGAGAGGCAACATGGGACAGCCATGAAGTCAGGAAGATGTGGGCGCAAGTACTATTCCTGACCCATACTGGTTCTGTTAACCAACCTCCCAATGCTCTAAGCAGTGCTCTAAGTGTTTGAAGCTACAGAAATGCCAAACTGCATTAGTAGAGGGAATTTTTCACCCAGGAGTTCCCAAGAGTAATGAAATCACAAGTCCATTCCCTATCCCTAAGGAACAGAACATATTTCTTCCCCCCCAAAAAATTATGCGACCTCAAGGTATTACTAATCACTGTTAACATTAACAGGCTACTGACATAATTTTTATAAAACCTGTCACATGTTACCTGAGTCTTCACTTCTTAAGTGAAAAAAAAGGAACCCAACTTTTTATAAACTATCTATATATTATTTTGACATACAGAGATAAGGCAGCAAAGTCTCACTACAATTTTACAAGTCATTTGTTTGATGATGAATTAAGCCAGCACCTGAATTATCTGGTTCTAGAAGCTACTGACAAGATTACTGGATTTGGGAAATGGAGGACCATTCCCCTAGAGTAATCAAACACCAGAATGTTACATTATGCTATTGTGTGGCAGCAGCACTTGAAATCAAAATCTCCCAATGTGCTTCTCAAAAGGAAACAAACTACTTATATGGATTCAAGCTGGGCTTTGAAGATTTATTTTAATTATTGGCCTTATGGTGTTCACATTCACACTAGGCCTCTAAAGCTATTGTATATCACTTGCAGTCACTTCAGAAATAATTAAGAGTTTTTGTATGCCATTAAAACTGGATTTTTGGTTTGTTTTTATAGAAATATTGATGGCTTGCTCCTTCAACATACTCGACATTTGTGAGCTTAATGATGGCTTTAGCTAATATCATTGGCCAAAGTTCAATGTCACAAGTTGTGGCTGGAAGTAATAATCTATTCTCTTCATCAAAAGGTAGGGTGTCATCAACAGTTATCTTTCTCCAACAACCCTAAAAATAAGAAGAAATTTTAAACATGTAATGAAAATTTTAAAAGTCAGCATCTATGAAAGACATACAACCAAGAATTTCTAATTATTTTAACCAGATTTTATAATGCTACAGACAAAATTAATTACTAGACTTAGATCTTTAGCAAATATTTTATATTCTTGCTACAAATTATAAATGGTACCACTAATTAAAATTCAATGGTCAATTGTGACTACTATTAATATCATGGTTACGCACTTGCATGGTTAGCACCTGCATCTGAAAAATGAGACAGTGATATCTAGCATCACTTCTGCTGAGAATTTCAAATTGCTCAGGAATTGGCATTTTGTTTTGTGTATATTCAAAATGTAGGTGGGGCTGGAGGTGGATGTGAGTGTAGGGGGAACAAATATCAGTACAATCATGTTGCAAAATAAAAAGCCAAAGAGATGTACAGTGGAATTTTAAATAATGTCATTAATAAGTTTGTCAATAAAAACATAACTGTTCATTTGTAGTTTTATCCTATTCTACAAAGATCAAATCTTTTGTGCCAAGTTTGAAAATTTTACGACAAAACAAAGCCTTTGCTTACAGGACCAACTGTGTTCATTTAACTTTTTAAACAAAATAGGAATTAAAATGGTTTCAAAGAGCACAACCAAAACATTGTGCTACTAAAAGATAAGTATAGGTATTACCTAAAGAGCCTAACAGTAATTTTTGCTCATTTTAAAATTCAAATTTGAGCAACTAATTCTTATTTCTCTTTATGTTAGATTCAAGCATGCCACTCCTACCATATAGTAAAGCTCTAATATTTTTGTTTCCTAAATTCTTAAATAATTAGAGACAGCATAGCATAGTAGATAGGACACTGGAATAAAGCCAGGACTGTAGGGGTTCAAATCTCACCTCAAAAACAAATACACTCAGTTACCTCATCTGTAAAACGAGAGGGTTGGATATGATGACCTCTTATGTCCTTCCCAGATCTAAACCCATGATCTTATTAACATTCTTAAATTTGTATCTACACCTACATAACAAGACTCAGGGTAGGAAATAAGTATTTCTATGATAACATTAATTTTCTGTACCTAAGAGTAGCAAGTGTTGAAATTCTGTTTTAACTTGAGAGGTTAAATGGCAAATATGCCAGCACCAGTCAGTGTCAAGGTCAGAACTTGAACTAAAATCTCCTAAACACTAGATACAAAGTTCTTTGCACTACTCTTCAGTGACTCATGCTGTTCATATTACAGTTGTTCACTTATTGTGTGCTATGATTAAAAAGAACTGAACTAAATGCTGTGGGGGATTCATAGAACAAAAAGACATCTGCAGCCCTCAAACAGTTTATAATATAACGGAGAGAGAAAACATGCACACAAATACAAAATAGTGCATGAAAAGCACCTAAGAAGTGCTATGATATATTATCACTGACCAGCAACCTTTCATGAATGGAAGTGAGCCAGCACAGATTCATCTTAAGCCAGTCTTTAGAGTACTGGCTATGTCCAGACCAAGATAGTCAAAAAAAAAAAGCAGCTGCAATCACATGACACACCTGTAGGGATACAGGGAGAATATGCCCAGCTAGCTTCCCTTCCCACATTAGAGGCACTCCAACAGAACATACATGAAGGAAATGTCCCTGGGAAGCTAGATTACCACAGGGATCTTAGCAAAAGGAATAAGACCTACTAGTGGTGGGGAGACTCAATATTTCAATACTTGAATCTTAGAAGTCTTAACCATTTTGTTTCATGGACCACTCTGGCAGACTGGTGAAGGCAATAAACCACTTTCGTAATAATTTTTTTAATTCATATTTGAAGTAAATAGTATCTTGCAGTTGATAGTGAATTTATTTAAATTTTTCATCCAAATTCATGGAACCCCTGAAATCTATCCATTGACCATTTGGGAATCTGTTGACTGGATGACCTCATCAATCCCACCACGGCAAAAATCACAACTCATTCATGCTTTCTTGTTCTGTTCAACTTTTACTCATATCCTGCCATAAACCCTCCACAAGAGAATCTATTCAACATGCTTTCCTTTAGGTTTTTAGTACACATAATCATTTGCACTATCCAACTGCTACTCCTTACTCTTACTAAATGGTCAGCCTGCCTCCTTTTAAGCCATTTGTATCTTGGAAGATACTATGCTAATTCTTGTATGTAAGTCACCACTGATGACAAATCCCAGTCCATATATACCACCACAGACTACCTCATTGCCTTTTGGGTGACTTAATTTTGATTCTTCAGAGATTATAGTATTCCATGACTTGTTGCTACAGAGTATTATAAGAATACTAATGTTAAAAAGATGGATTTTAGCTTCAGGGAGAAGCCTAGAGTTATTAAAAAGACTACATAATTTTCTAAATGCAATCTAACTTATCCATTTCATTCTATTTAATTGTGGGCCTGGTTCATTGTCCATCTGTGATGTTTATCCAAGATATATGTACTGATGGACCACTTTAATATTAATGGCTGTCCAAAAACTCTAAACAGCTGACAGTTCCCTAACAAGGGGTCCCTTCCTCTAGCAACAAAGAACAATCCCTCCCAATATGCCAATAAAAAAGGCTTTATGTACAGCCTTGAATCTGGTCCTCTATAGTCACAGAACAAATAGTTTTCACTACACTATGTCCTTTTAGTAACTTTTAGAGCATTACGATAACTTTAGAAGACACTGATCAAGCATGGCTTTCACTGAATCTCTATGCAAAGACTCATCCTGGGTAAATTATAAGGTGCTTGCCAGCCTAGACTTCAAATTAATCTAATTTTTCCATAAATGCATAAAGAAAGTGGAGGAGAGGGGAGGAACTTCCCCATTCAACCACTAACCCCAATACCATAGAAATGAACAAGTATGAACTAAACAAAAGGAACTAAAAAAACTAACATAGTGGTAACAGTCCCAGACTTTGGGCAGAAGAATTCATAGGATCATAGGATAATAAATTTTGAGCTGGAAGGAATTTTGCAGGTAACCTAGTCCAATTCCTTTAATTTGTAGAGTAAGAAACTAAGGCCTATAGAGGTTGTGACTTGCCTATGGGTACAAAGCTATTAAGTGCCATAAGATGGGTTTGAATTCAGTCTTCCTGACTCCATATCCAACACACACAATATCATGCTGCCTGGATTCAAATCTGGGCAAATCACTTCAGCCCTCTCAGTTTCTTTATAAAATCAGGATAATAATACCTGGAGGACACACTTCACGAGGTTTCCTGTGAGGTTCAAATGATATAATGGAGGTAAATGCTATGAAAATCAAAAAGCACTTGGTAAGTATAATCTATTTTAATTAATACTCAAGTGAACCTCTGATCTTAACTAGTTGGAGCTTCCCCCTAACAATGCATTTACACTCCATCCGTGGCTGTTCATCTCGTATAAGTCTTATACATGTCTTGTACATGTCCTTCAAAAAATTCACCACACAGCGTTCAGCCTATATGCTAGAGGACTTCCTCACTTTCTCCTGACATTGTGAAGGGACTAGTGGAGGTACCTTCAGGCTATTCATCTGCCATCTCCCATTCTTGCCACTTAACGATTACAACTTCTTCTATCACATAATTCCTTAATAATCTCTTTTACTCTTGTTTTTCTTCTGTGTTTCTCATTGGTTTATATTTTGCAACATGTTCCCACCCACCGTGTGTGTGTGTGTGTGTGTGTGTGTGTGTATGTCACACATACATATTTGGCCATATCCATTGTCACCTTCTTGTTAAAAAACAAAAGACAAATTTTAAGACGGTGTTTTGTGTTGTACTATGAAATCAAGCACTTTTCTTAATTAGGAACAATAAACACAAAATCTACTTGTTCTCTAAAAATATACTTACTGAAAATGCCCTCAATTTGTTTGTAGGCCACCATCACAATTTTTTTCACAATGGAAGTCTAGGCATATAGGTAGATTATTATTGATGCTCTGTCAGTCAACTATCAGTATTAAGAAGGTCTGACATTGTTTCTACACCTTTGGTATGTTTCTTTTCTTCAGATGCCTTGTATATAACAACCTAAATACCCTCACAATAATATTCCTTTCAGTACAGATCTCTTTTATACAGACTTGGTTTTCTCTGTATATTTTTCCCAGCTCTAGTTTATTTAGTGCTATTTTAACTCCTCTATAAGAACATCTAGGACTCTGATGGTAGGGTCCCTGGATGGTGTTTCCATTGCCCTTAATAAAGAAAAGCTTATTAAAATGCTTCAAATTTTTTTTCAATTTTTATTACTTGTAACCCTCTTTCCATTTTAATTCTTGAATGTCCTTGGAATGATCTTACTTAATTGGGATGGATATGTTATCAAGATTTCTTTAAACTCTATTCTTTATGAAATATTCTTGCTCATAAATGCCCATTATCCTTCTCTGTAATATTATTAAATGTTTACATTCTCACCTTCCATTGCCTTTGCCAGTCATCTCTCTCCATTTAGCAAATAAGTGAAATGTTTGCTGACTAACATGGTTTTTGATGAAAGCTTCTGGAGAGCTTTTGCTCTCTCTCAATTTTCCACAACTGATTTTGGTTTAATTTCTGAATTGAAATATTTTAATCAGTGTTGTCATCTCTGCTACCTATTCTAAAATTTCTTATTATTTCATCTCAGCAAGTGTCATCTTTTTATGGTGTTCAGATAGAAACAGTCCTGGGACAAGTGTCACTATCCTGCTATTTCTCTTTTTCATGTTTTATGTTCTTTCAAAACATTCTTTTTTAATGTTCTACTGACTATTACGCAGGTGCATAAAATAACTTTTTATAGATAAATATTAGGATATAAACATCCTCTATGGGATCACTTCAAGCACCCTCAGCATAACTTCAGCACAGTCAGGACAACAGAAATATATACAACATGCTGCTCCTGTATTTTGTCTTCCTCTAATAGGTCTTTATATTTTGAAAGCTTTTAATTCCATGTAGTTTACAGATTATAAATATATCTGGCATAATTACATCCATTAAAACATTTATTTTTGTTCACTTGTCACTATTATTAAATATTATATAAATACTATAGATATTTCTGTATTATATAAATATTTATATAAATATATTTATATAATTTATAAGTTTGTATTTATAAATTATATAATTTATTATACAATATATAAATATAATTATTATATAATTACATATTATATAAAATAATTATTATAAATTATATAATTTATTATATAATATCTAAAAATGTAAATTTATATTATATAATATATAAATATTTCAATGATAGACATCATTGAAACTTAATAGAATGCAACTCATAAAAAGAATATGGTAACACAGGGTATCTCTCATTTAAAGTACACTAAATGGATTCATAATCTTATCAGTATGTGAATACTCCTTTAACCAGGACAGATTACAAGACATTCACTTCTCACTTTGTACAATTCTTATATATTTCCTCCCATAAATATTCCTTAATCAATGAGTTGAAGACCTTCGTCTGGCTTTTTCAATACTTCATAGAGACCAGCACAACACTCGGGCTATCCATTTGTTATCACTCACTGGCTACTGATCTGTCTCCTTTTCTGGTCACGCATATCCTTGATTACGTACCCTTATACCACTTCGCACTGGCTGCAGTCTACTCACACCCACCATAAGTCCTTCCACTGTGCTTTGTGTCACTTGTAATTCTTCTGTAATATCATTGCTAAAAAGACTAGCTTTGACTAAGAGTCATTCCCCAGTGGTTCAATGGTCAAAGGAAATGAATGTACAATTGTCAAAAGAATTACAAACTATTAACAATCATATGAAGCATTGTTCCAAATCACTAAAAATAAAAGAAATGCAAACTAAAAGAACTCTGAGATCTCAACTCACATCCATTAAATTGACAAAGATGACAAATGATGGAAATAGTTAATGTCGGGCAGGCTGTGGAAATATAGAAACACTAATCCGCTGCTGTTGAGATCATTAATTGGTCCAATAATTCTGGAAATATTAATAGCAGCACTTTTTATGGTAGCAAAAAAATAGACAGCAAAACAGATTCCACCAGTAAGGAAATAGCTAAACAAATTGTGGAATGTTACTTCACCATAAGAAACAATGATTATGAAAAATTCAGAGAAGCGGGCAGAAATTTAACTATTTCAGAGTAAAGTAAACTTAAGAAAGAAAACAATCCCTGCAACAATATGTAAATGGATGTAAAGGAAAGGAACAAAACCTAAAACTGAATGCTGCACAATTATAGTGACCAGTTGGCCCTTCCAAAATTAATTCCCTAGCTTATAGAAATGGGGGAGTATAGGTAAACAATATTATATGTACTATCAACTAACCAAGACAGTATATGCGAACCAAAATCCCCCAAGCTCAATCTGGTAGCACTATGAGGAATAGGTTAAAGAGGAAAAGGACTAGATGTGGGAAGTCATTCTGAGAATTCAGGGTTCCTAACCTGGGGGAGAGGATTGCAATCTTCATTGGTTCCAGAGGATATCTGCTATCTCAATTTTACCATTAATTTGGGAGTCAGAATCATCCATGAAATAGGAATTTGGTGGCAAGACAGCAAGAGAAGGTACTTATTTGAACAAAAGAAAGATGTTAGCCTAGTGGACACCCATACTAGTTCAGAAAGGCTAATTGTATGGCCTGGTGCCCTATAGGGAGGATGCTGCCCAAATATCAGTCTAGTATGATAGAGAGATTAAATAAGCTTCACTAAAAAGCAAAATCACTGTCTTGTGCTTCAGGAAAAACAAATGAAAAAGAACAGATTAAATGTGACAAAGGCTGTCCAATGGTTGGAGTCACTGATGTCTATAGAAAGAAGCAGAGGTCAGGTGAGTGTAAGAAAACCTGAAGCCCAGGAAGAAACATTTGGAGGTAAATTAGGGAAGGGTTTTTCTGGTATAGGGAGTTAGGATGAAAGGAGGGATTCGAAGGAGTTCAGGATCATTGAGACATTCAGAACAAGTAAAAGAGATGGTCTCTGAAATCCTCGAAGCATAGTCTAAACCTCATAGGAGTAATCTTTCAAGGATCAACCAAGACAGAAAGGCCCCCTACAAGCTATAGGGTCACATATCAAAATCTGACAATTTTAGGAAGGACAGAGATATACGAAAAGGAGAAAATCACATGCAGAGGAAGTAGTAGATGGAAAAGAGGGAAGCAATTAGAGGGAGAAAGAATGTGTTAAAATCACAGAAGTTCAAGTAGGTTTTGAAATGTCAAAGAACATTCTAGCTCTTCCCAAGGGGCCCAGAATATTGTGTCATATTCTATGTTACTTTGAAATGTGGATTATTATATTTATAACTATTCACAGCTCTTCAGTGCTTTTAATCCTAGAGAAGCTATTCTTTCAACAGGACAATCAGTGTAGTTCAGCACCGCAGCAGCAATGAGTGAGGAAAGTTCAAGTAAATCAAGCTAAAGGCCAAATCTCAGCCCCAACAATCAGGGTTCCCCACTCCACAAACACTATAATGTTTACTTGTACTTTTTTCCATTTTTGCATGTCTTCCAACCTGCAACGTTTTTGAGGAAATACACATAAGATGTTTTTCTTTGCATAATTCTACATACACTCCCACTTGTCAACAGCTTTGTCAAAACAGTTGGGGGAAGAAAATAAAAACCCTGCAGGCTGAAAGTTAAAGCAAGTGTTTTAAGCTCTATTATTACTTCTTTAACTGTTCTTAAACCCTCACAAGTTCATTTGGGATAAACCTGGGCCCCATTCTATAACTACATTTCCTTAATTTAGTCTTGGAATAGCAGCATCAATATTCCCATGGCTTCCTGCATTTTAATAATCAAATATGCACTATAAGAAGAGAAAACATGCAGGTAAATAGGCATTATTTCATTTTTTAGAATAGGGCTATCAAACTCAAATAGAAAACAGTGACGGGGTCAGGGCGGGGGGGATAAAATCATATATAAGGATCCCTGTGGGCCACATATTGACTTAGTTTTAAAAAGTAAAACTGTATATGTCTTATTTTATTTTTATTGATTTTATTAAATATTTTCCAATTACATTTTAATCTGCTTCATGCTATACTCAGGAGTGTTGTTCACTACTTTTGGCACTTTGACACTTCTATTCCAGAAGAAAAACTTTCCCAGTGACAGCCAATTGTCAGTCAGTCAATTAAGTCATTATTAAACGGGAGACCCTGTGCTAAGTGATGAGAATAGAAATACAAGCTAAAATAAAAATGGTCCCCACCCTCAAGGAGCTTACATCCTAACGAGAGAAGACAATACATAAAAAGAAGCTTTAAAAAGGTAGGGGGAAGGAATGAAGGTACTTGGCTCAGGGGCCTGGTAGAAAATTCTCAAGTGCAGCCTGATGGAAAATGAAGACACGGCTGACCTAGGAGTTCTCTTTAAATGGAGGTTCTCATATGAGACTTCCAGTCAGAGGGAAAGGCCACTGATGTGTAAATTCCAGGGCCGAATTTATTTGAAAATTGCATCACTAATTCCCAAAGAATGTTTTACTTATGCTAGATCACTACTTAATATGGTTCCTTAAGACCAGTGGATCTGTGTTTGCCTTATTGTTGTTGTTCAGTCGATTTTCAATTGTGTCTGACTGTTCATGACCCCATTTGAGGTATTCTTGGCAAAGACACTGGAGTGGTTTTCTATTTGTTTCTCCAACTCATTTTGCAGATGAATAACTGAGGCAAATAAGGTTAAATGACTTGCTCAGGACCACACAGCTAGTATCTAAGAAGAATCTTCATGACTTCAGGACCAGTACTCCACTGTGACACCCAGCTGCCCTGTGTTTACCTAATTCTACCTAAAAATTAAGCTCTGTATCAGATGTTTTATCACTCTGGAATGACATTGTCTACTGAAGTTCAAGCTATGGCAGAGGGGGAAGAAAGGAAATATGGTTGGGAGACATATATTTCCTTTTATCCCATTTCCTCAAGTTCCATCTAGCTCATTTCAGTTTCATGTAGCAGTATATTTACCATGACCAAATGGGACAGCAAAGAAATGGGGTCCCTCACTTCAGTTTGAGAGCATAAGGGCCTCAAATTTTTGAGGCCCCTTGGTGCCTGGGTTTGGAGTCCCCTACACTCTGGAACCTGGTGGCATTTGTCATAGGATCAGGACTAAAAGAAATCTCAGAGCCTATACCCTTCATTTTCCAGATTTGGAAACTAAGGTCTAGTGAACAGCAGTGACTTTCCCAAGGCCACACAGGTGATAAATGCCTGAACCTAGGTCCTCTGACTTCAGAGCCAGTAATCTCTTCTGTACTACAGTGGCTTATTATATAGCCCTTATTCTATTCTATCCTGTGTCATCAAACTCCACACCCTGGTTGGAAATGAAAGGGAGTGACGGTTAGAGTCTGGTACACCACTGACAGCAGGGCTCCTTCCCCAGAGTCTATTCCTCCATTTTATATCCCCTTAACAAGAAGTTGGCTCTAACCCTAACTCTTCTCAGAACTGAGTCTGGAATCCTCTTCATCTGGGAGTTAATGCCACGCTAGGTGGTACAACCTAATCCAGCTGGCTCCACCAAATCCAACAGTACCTCATACCTCAGCCCACCACAACTACAAAATATCCAGACATGAAGCCTCCCAAGGCCAAGGTCTTGTTTAGGACCAAGGACTCACATGTTAAGCTCAAGCAAGAGATGAGTGCATCTTCCATGTGTGCTATATTTTCAGGGCATGAAACTTCCCTAACTTCCACCACCACCATCATGAAGCAATGGAACTAGAACCAGAGCTCAGCTAGATCTCAAGGAAGATGTTCACCAACCTAAACACCCAAACCAATCACTGAGGCTTCTAATCTCCTGATTCTAGGCCAACCTGAAAGGACATCTCCAGAGGAGTGCCCCAAGGATCTTTGCTTGGCCTTGTGTTACACATCATTTTTACCAATGACTTAAGTAAAGGAATATATAGCATTTTTATCAAACCTGTAGATGACACAAAGCCAGGAGATACAGCTAACATATTAAATGAGAGAATCGGCTGGCATCCAAAAAGATCTTGCTAAAAGATTAATCAGTGGGCTAAATCTACTAAGATGAAATTCAGTAATTATAAATATAAAGTCTTATGCTTGGGTTCAAAAAATTATCTTCATATAAACAATATGAGGAAGGAATGTATGGACCACAGTTTATCTGAAAAAATCGTAGAGGTTTAGGGGATTGCAAGCTAAATATTACAAGTATTATATGGCCTCTAATGGGCTACACTGAGAGAGGAATAGCTTCCAAAAGTGAAGAGTTAATAATTCTTTTGTATTGTTCCCTGAGGATCACATTTATTCTATTTGGTCCCAAAAGATAGAACTTCAAACAATGGTTAGAAGTAGTAAAGAGGTAAATTTAGACTTAATATGAGGGGGGAAAAACTTTCTAACAATTACAGCAATTCCAAAATGGAATGGGTTGTCCTTAAAAGTAGTACATTCCTTCTCTCTAGAAGTATTCAAGTAAACTCTTAATGACCACTTGTTGGGTATGTTGTAGTGGTAATTCTTTTTCAGGTATGAGTTGCCCTAGACAGCCACTAACATACCTTCCAGTTGTGAAATTCTGTGATGTCTGGATGATTTCATCTATTCCCATTGGTTCTGTTTTCATCTACAGAGGTAAAAGGCAAGGGTCCAGTAGGAAAAATGCTGGACTTAGAACCTGAGTTCAGATCCAAGTTCTGCCTTATAATAAGCGATCTCCCATAGTCCCTTTCACACTTAAATCTATAACCCTCAACCACAAGTTCCTCATCTGTAAATTAGGGATAATAACAGCACTTCCCTTGTGGAGTTGTAAAGATTAAATAAGCGCATATTTGTAAAGCACTTTGGAAAAAATGTGGCTAAACAGTAAGAAACCCATGGGAGAAAGCTTCTTCCAAGACCTCCTCACCAGTCATGAAAGGAAAACATGAAAGGTGTGAAACATACCCCCAAAGAATAATGAAGGAAGAAATGAGAATAGAAACAGGAAAAAGGAAAATCAAGGGAATGATCCGGACAGAGACTATAAAAGCTACCTTTATAGCTTGCTCAGTCTGGTAGCCCTAGAGCCAAAACTGAACTAGACTGAATGCATTGAACCCTTTAGCACCTCCATCCATCCCTTCCTGTCCAACTTCCTTGGATCAGAGGAAGAAGAAGGGCTATGATCCTTTCTGAACTGATAATATCTTCCACATTAAAGTGGCCTGAGCTCATCTAAGTGATTAGGGAGAGGGCAGAGTGTTGGACCTAAATTTTATACCAATCACAGGCCTAAGCTAAGTCTCCAGGCCTCCTCATTACTGTGTGCCTGATCGAAACCATATGACCCAAGTGCTACCATGTCAGAGTACACAGGTCTGAGTAGAAAGAAAAACCACCCCTGCCTTTATTTATGCCACTCTGACCAAAATTCTGGTAAATCCCACACAACTGTTTCACATCAATCGAAAGAGCTGAGAACTGTCCCTCCAAGCCCCACCCTCCAATATCAGTCCATAATCCAGCATTCCAAGCTGCCTGGACTCCCAACTGTGTTACCCAGCCCAGTTTCACCCCCTTTTTGCCAAGAGCAGAAGAGAGTGAAACCCTTGCAGCCTAACCCTCCAATGGAAAAGGTGGGAGCCAGGACTAACCCAGAGTCTAATCCTAAATATTAGATCATCACAGTGGTGCTAAGACCCTATCTGCTGAGATACACAGCCCATTCCCTGCCCCCATATGTTGTGACTAATACAAAGACAAAGAAAAAAACCAGAGACAAAGAAAAAAATTTTCAACAGTCAAAACAAAAAAAAAAGCATACCTAAAGAAAAGCTAACTAGAATAATAAAATCAACTGGAATAACATCTGCTTTTCCAAAATCCAAAAAAGGACAAAAAAAATACTAAAAATAGTTCTAGATCCAAAAAATATAAGCCTTGAAAATGTGACCATATTATTTGAAAACAGATGAATTCAGCTCCAAGATATGACCAAATTTATCAATAAAAACCCACAACTAAAGAGATCTCTATAAGTGATGGGAAAGAATGTCTAAAACTGACAACCATAAATGACTAACAAAAACTGTGTTATTACCTTCTGTTAGAATCTATTATGTAGATATATGGGTAATTTATAAAATTTTATCTGACAAACTGAAATAATAAAACTGAAGTTTGGAGATAAAAATAGGTATTTTAATGATTAACACAAAAGGGTAAAAGAATACTAAAAAGAAACCCATAGCCACATACACACACACACACACACACACACACACACACACACACACACGTACACAACAAAATGACAAAAATGAAGAAGGAAAAGAAGAAAGAACTTGACAACCCCTCAAAACAGTTAAAGCTCAGGGAAATATCAACAGTTTAAAAATGGAAATACAACCTGTTTTCTTTGCTATTTTAAGAGCTGAAATAGCTATATAAGATTAATATAAGTTCAACTCCTTTTATCACAAACAATAAGAAAATGACAAAAAACAAATCAAATGCATTGCTTTTAACAATTACAATTAACAATGATCCAAATTTTCCTTTAAAAAGGATAAAATCAAGAAAAAATCCCATTCATACGTTGCTTATAGGAACCACAGATAATGGGAAAGATACAACCAAATTAAAATTAAGAATAAAGAATTGTTCTAAAACATATCATGCAACTGAAAATGCAAAAAACCAAGGAGTAATAATGGCATATAATAAAGTAAAATTAAAATTAGAAAAAAACAAAAGGCAAAGACAAAAGCATTATAGTTAGATGAAAAATAAATAATATGTAATAATTTCTACCACATATACATTAAACAATTCGACAGCTAAATTATAATTTTAAAATATTAAAAGTAACATAATAATAAATCAAATACAAGACTCAGTATTTTATCATCAGAACATTTAAAAAATGAAAGATTAACAATAAAGAAATCACGGATTTAACTGTTTTCTTAAGAAATATAAAGAAACAGGAAAAAACAGGAAATAGGCTTTATCTTCAAGTACACATTAAAAACCTACACAAAGGATCATACAACAAGACATAGAGTAGCCATACATAAATTCAAAATGAAAGACATTGTACTTGCTGACTAATTAGTTAAAAAACAAAATTGATGATTTACAAAAACATAAATTGCTAAAACTGACACACTAGGAAAATAATCGTTTAAATAGAACAACCTGAAAGGAAGAAATGACATCATTTAGAAATTGGCCTGCAACTGCCAGAGAGTTGATAGACTTAAAATTCAGAATGTGGCATACCTTTTTCAACACGGCCAATATGATAATTTGTGCTCTACATACTTGCTTTGAGCATCCTATTTTCTTTTTAAACTGTTCAGTGAGAGTGAAATAGGAGGGATTAGTAATAAATGTTCCCAAAATGTTCATAAATCATGAAGGAATAAATTAAATAGATATAGGTAATTATGAGGGAGAGAAAGAAACAGAGGAAGGAAGGAAGGAAGTGTAATAACAATGTTGCTAGCAGCTGCTGTGGGGGTGTAAGACCAATAATACCAGCATACAGGAGGGCTGCTAGCACAGGTTCTTTGATCTGCTTTTCTAAGGAAATCAACTTTAAGGGTTTAACAATCTTACTTTAATTAAACATACATATATCATTCACTTAGTTCAGGGGGAAAAGCCAGCACCCTGGACTTCAGAGAGAATACAAACAGAAATTACAAACAGAAATTATGTAAATAGAGCAAATAAACACAAATCAACAAACAGGCTTCTAGCTGTCTGACCAAGACATTACATACATAGTTACCAGAGAGACAGGTACTAACATTTAGGTTTTTCAAAGCCAGAGGGCTCCTTAATGGCTACCCAGAGTCTTGTCTGGCTAAATCACATGAACACTCTTCCAATGAGTGAGCCCCCAAGGCAAAATGCTAACCTCAGAGTATATATACACTTCTTCAGGGTCAGAAGGCATCACAACCACATGACTCAAACTCATGTAACTTAGGCTTTCTTGTGATTTAAGCAGGTCATCAAAGATTCTTGATTCAATCAAATACTCTCGATTGAAACAAAGGCAAAGCTCAGTCAAAGGCACTTGATTACCTTAGTGCTGAGTAGCACTCCAAAAGAAAAACCAGCAAAAAGTCCCACCCTACTTGCCACCACAGGAAAGAAGGAAGAAAAACAAAAGAAAGGAAGGAAGGAATAAAGAAAGAAAGAAGAAGAGAGAGAAAAAAAGAGGCACAAAATTATTAGGAGGAAAAAAATGCCCTTTTAGGAAGAAAAAAAAGGATTCGCCTAATTTTAAAGGAAACAAAACAAAACCTGGCTCAGATGGAATCAAAGTAGAATTCTAGCAAACTTTTCATGAAAAAATAACACCTAAAGATGGAAGATTTACATTTTTCACATTCTAAAATCAGTAAAAATGGCAAAATTTTTATAATCTTTATAATCAAAATTACCCTATTCTCCCAGCAGGTCTTGGAGATGAATGAGGGAACAATGGAGATATAAGGAGTCTGCAAGCTGGATCCATAACTTTAGGATAAGAATTGGTTCTAAGTGTTAGGTTATCTCAGGAGGGCACAGAGATGTACAGTAAAGGAGAAGCTGAGAAGTGCCTTCAAGGCTCATCTCAGACGCCACCTGCTCCATGAAGATTTCATTGATCCTCCCAGTTGTTAATGTTTACTCTTTTCTCAAATAACCTTCTATTTTTCCCCAATAAAATGTAATTTCCTTGAAGGTAGGGACTGCTTCATTGTTAGCAACTGGCATTGTGCTCACACTTAATTAAAACAACAATAACAACAAAAGTTTGTTGAGTTAAATTGAGAGGCAGCCCTCGAACTAGAAGAAAGAATTGCAGCAGGGGCAGGGGCTGAGAAATAAGTATCAAGTCAGAGATTCATTTCCAGAATCTATCTTTGCCAATAGCCACACAACTGCTACTCTATGAAATGATACAAGTTGCACCAATGGTCATGCAGGCAATATTTTTTAAATGTATTTTAATGCATGTGAACTTACCATCCAATAAAGTTTCACAATATATTTTCCATAGCTATTATATAAAGGCATATGCCCTTTCACTGCCTTGCATAGAGAATATATATGTTCCCAGGGTTTCCAATTTAGAACAGGAGGATCTGTTGGATGGCTTAAAATATTTCCATTATGTATCTTCCATACTGAATGTATCTCACTGATAATCCATCTCATCAGCTGAAGACAAAAAAAATTGGTATCAGTTACTTTTAAATTAAAATGCTACCAAATTTAAAATGCTATTTTTTCTAAACTGTAATTTTCTAAATATATTTAAAATGAATTTAGGAAAACATTATTACTATATTATAATGTGATCTATTATTTTTCTAAATTGTAATTAAGAAAAAAATTATTAAAGCTTCAGATTTGTCTATACACATCTATCTCCTAAAATGAAATGCTATTTTTTCAAAATTGTAATTTTCTAAAGACCATCTGAATTGTCTTTAGAAAATTCAAATTTAGAAAAAAAATATATAATGAAAATATATTTATGTATTATGAGTACATGTGCATTACAATCAAGAGTTGGAGGTTGTTCTAAAACATATAATGCAACTGAAAAGTTAAAACAAGGAGGGTAATAATAGTAGATAATAAAGTGAAATTAAAAAATTAGAAAAAATGAAAGACAAAGACAAAGGCAGTGTCATGAAAACTTAGAAAGGATATATGTATTATGTACTGTTATGTATAATATACTATAACAATTATATACCATATTAATATATTTATATTGATTTATTTATATTAATATTGATATATTACAATAATTTTCTAAATACATTTAAAATTTATTTATGAAATTACAATTTAGAAAAATAACATTTTATTTTGGGAGACAGATATGTATAGACAAATCAGAAGCTATAATAATTTTAGAAAATCACAACTTAGAAAAAATAGCATTGAATGCCCACCGAAATGGTAATATTTAATTTCTGTGCAATATATTGAATTATGAAATAATTTTCATAAATAAGTATAGTAACTTATACAATTTAAATACTAGGCTTGGTTTTCCTACTTTTGCAAATATACATATATTTTTACAACACTGATAATTATCAATTAGCTTAAAGGCACATTAAGATTTGCTACTATTTTATTTTAGAAGACAAATATGTATAGACAATTTTGGAGATCAGATTTGTTGTTCTATTGTAGTTAGGCAATTTGAAAAGTATCCTAAACCAAAGAGTATGACAGAATAATGGAATATCGCAGGGATGTTTAATATAAATTGTATATGTTGTGTTTCGGATATAAAAATGATGCTATTGTACATCATCAGTAGGACAAGAGCTGTGTGTGCTTTTTCAGTGTTGATGCTGGGTGGTGATAAATCATATACTTATGCTTTCTTACTGGATTCCCTTTGTTGGTAAGAATCTATATGAATGGGGTAGCTAGGTAGCACAGTGAGTAGAGCACTGGCCCTGGAGTCAGGAGTACCTGAGTTCAAATCCGGCCTCAGACACTTGACACATTTACTAGTTGTGTGACCTTGGGCAAGTCACTTAACCCCAATTGCCCTGCCTTCCCCTCTGCAAAAAAAAAAAAAAGAACCTATATGAATAAGACCATTTTAAAATGTACCTGGTGCTTCTATAAAGCTTACCAGTGGAACAAAGACACGAACTTAAATTTTTAGCCTTAAACCCAACTCTCCCTCATCCTAAAAAAAAAAAAAAAAAAAAAAAAACTTCAACTGACCATACAATTCTATGAAGCTATTGTCCTGTCTCTTCTCCCCTTTTCAGTCAAATTTCTCAAAAATGTTATCTACATTTATTGTCTCTGCTTCCTCTCTTCTCATTTATTTTTAACTCTCTGTATTCTAGCTTCCAACCTCATCACTCAGCTATAAAACTGATCCAGTTCACTTAAGAATATGGCTCATTTCTCCTCTACACATACCTCACTGCCGATTATATGTCCACTTCCAGAAAATAAGTCAAATGAAGTTTCATTTTTCACTACCACAGGAGTCTGAAAGGATAAAAAATAATTAAATTATTTAACAATATAAAATCAACAAAATTACAGTTAATATTTATCAGAAATGACAACGGTAAATTATCACCTTATCAACATGAAATTTAATCAGCTATTTACATAAAGACAAAAATACAAAATATAAAAGCCTATTTAATAAGTCTCCTGAATTGAATTTGTTGTTCAGTAAACATCTGATATCTAGGAAATTCCTCTTTTTTCATCTATAATGAAAAGATAAGCAAGTTACAATAGTGAACAGAGGACTAACATTTAAGTTGGGAAGAACTGTGTTCACATACTACCTCTGATACACTAGCTATATGACACTGGACATTTTGTATAACATCTTAATGCCCAATAAAACAGATATATCCTATCTATACCAGTATCAGTTGTATATAACAATGAACACCCACCCAAAGTTCCCAAGAGAAGTTGATAATATTAATTATGACAGATTGCTAACATAGACTAACTTCCACTAGAGGGATGTCACTGTTCTTGATAACAGCTGAATAACTAGAAATGACTGTGAGTTTTAGGGAAAAATAATAAGTTTTGTTTTGGACATGTTGAGTTTAAGATCCATATAGGTCAGTCAATTTGAAAGTCAATTCATGGAATAGGGCTGGAGTTCAGGAGAAAGACTAGGGCTGGTTATATAGATCTGTAAGGCACTTGCACAGAAATGATAACTGAATTGGGAGCTAATGAGGTCACCAAGAGAGCAAGTATATAGGAAGGCAAGAAGGCAACCCTGGACAGAGCTTTGGGGTAAACCCATGATTAGGGGTACAGAAGAACTTACCAGACAAGTGTATCATGTACCAGAGAGCAGTGTCATGATAACTCAGAGAGAAAAGGGTATTCCATAAGAGATGGTAGTCAATGGTACGTAGTAGACACATCATAAATATTTGTTGATCCGTTGATTAAAGAAAGGATAATTTTCCCACCAAGGCTCTATTTTTATATTTTTGACAGGTTAAATAAAATATGATCTAAAGATTATATATTTATAAGTCTGGATGCTTAATGTGAAGCTGAGAGTTCTTTTAAGGAAAGATATAAAACATATTATATTCCCAAGGCGAACCTTGGAAGAAGGCATGAGCCAAAGAAAATTTATGAGAAACCACCTAAGATTTTACATTATCTTAGAGAATGAAAGCCCAATTGATACATGGGTCACATAAGAAACTGTAACTTCACGCTGTTCAATTTTTTTTGTTATATCAGAAATATTATTTTATAGGTGCTACAAAGGTCTACACATCAGAGGAAAGCTCCAATATTATCATTTCACCTTGATTAGTCTCATAACTTCTTGTTGTGATTGTTGTTAAGTCATTTTTCAGCCCTGTCCAATTCTCCATGACCTCATTTGAGGTTTTCCTGGCAAAGATTCTGGAGTGGTTGGTCATTTCCTTCTCCAACTCATTCTACAGATGAGGAAACTGAGGCACAGGGTTAAGTAACTTGCCCAGCTAGTAAGTGTTTGAGGCCAAATTTGCACTCACAAAGTTGAATCTTCCTAATGTCAGATCAAGCACTCTATCCACTGCACCATCTGTCTGACCCTCATAACTTCTTAGGTATCTGATTTTCTAAGTATATTACATGGAAATAATATGAAATTATCAACTAGAGGAAAACACGTAATTCTACTACCAAATAAATTAGTATTCTATCATTATGCATAGTGAAATTGATGCATTCAAACTGAGACTTAAAGAACTGGAACACACAAAAGAGCTAATTTTAATAAGCACTGGGAAAAAAATAATAAAACAAGCTAGACTTAAAGTGACCTTGGAGTTACAATGAAAGTCCTCCTGAGAAGTGGCAATGAAACAGCTGTCAATCAAACACTCTGGCATCTCCTCAGGCAGCGGCTCAGTCTACCATACTCATATAAAAACTCTCTCAAGAATATAACTAAAATTGAAACTGTCTCTTGGCATTTGAGGCAAAGGAAAGATATAAGAGCAATAAAGCAAAATAAAAATTAGGCTATATGTCACCTCATAATTTTAAATTTTCAAACATCAAGAAATAATAAATATGTGGACTATTTATTCTTCATGAATATTAGAGGAAAATATGTATTTTCTTATCAATAGAAAGCAAGAGTTTGTGCATTTAGAAGCAGCTAGGTACCACAATGGAGAGAGCACTGGGTCTGGAGTTAGGAAGACCTAAGTTCAAAGCCAAACTCAGACACTTACTAGCTGTGTGAACCTGAGCAAGTCAATTAACCACTTTCTGCCTCAGTTTTCACATACAAAATGGGGATAATAGTGGCATCTACTTCCCGTGGTGGTTGTGAGGATCAAATGAGTCAATATTTGTAATGCAAGTTTCAAACCTTAAAGAGCTATGTATATACAACTATATACATATATATATATATATATATATGTGGTAGCTATCATTATTATATTCATATTTCTAATACTGTATCCAAGTTGTTGATCAATAGTTTTGTACCTTGTTAATCAAAACTTCCTGGGGACGTTTCCATGAAAAAACTTTTAGTGATGGCGGTATTTCAATCTTCCCTTCAGGGTCCTCAAATGAATGCTATTACAAGTAAAAAAGAAAAGGTGCACATTAGGGAATCAAAAAGCCATTAACAACCACTGAAAAAGGAAACTTTCTCTAGATAGGCAAAATTAATTATCCAGAGACTTGCCGAGAGATGTTTCAAAACTTTTAAATAAACAATTAGTAAACAGAGTGTGCACATAATAACCCACCATTTATTATCAAGAGTATATGAATAACAGAAATTAAAGGACAAATACTTAAATTACTGATTTTTATAAATCTTCTATTTTCTGTCATGTTCTATTCTTTTCAATAAAGGGAAGTCAGAGGACCTAGGTTTAAAACTTTCCAGTAGCTTACTATTTGTACTGATAACAACCAGTCATTTTTCAGTCATGTCCAATTCTTCATGATCCCATTTGGGGTTTTCTTGGCAAAGATACTGAAGTGGTTTACCATTTTCTTCTCCAGCTCACCTTACAGATGAGGAAACTGAGGCAAAGAGAATTAAATGACTTGCCCAAGGTCACATAGTTAGTATCAGAGGCTAGATTTGAACTCAGGAAGATGAGTCCTCCTGACTCCAGGCCCAGCACTCTAACCACTGAGCCACCTAGCTTCCTGATACCATTTATTAACTAGGGGCAAATAATTTAACCTCTCTGGGCCTCAGTTCCCATATCTATAAATTAAGGGGATGGTCAGAATAAATGGTCTGTAAGGTATTTCCCAGCTCTAAATCTGACCTAATCATTCTATGATTCATTAAATTTATAACTATATGTGATTCATATTTTATACTTTTTCAAGACTTTTCACACAGACTCATGATCAAATCTTACTAGGAAATGTGTGTAGCTGTACAAAATATTAACTAGAATGTCTCCAGAATATTTTCTCACATGTCAATATTTAGCATTTTATCAAAACTATGACATAACTAACAGTTGGGGACTATTAAGTACCTGTTATATACAAAGTATTCTATACAATTCATCCTTGGTATTACAACATTCAATGAACAGAACAGTGTTACTGCCTACAACTTCATAATACTTTATTAAAATAATAATAGCGATATAGTGTTTACTATGTGCTAGGCACTGTGCTAAGCCCTTTAAAATTATTTCGCTTGATCCTCACAACAACCCTAGGAGATAGGTGTTACTTTATCCCCATTTTACATATGAGGAAACTAAGGCAAAGAGAGGTTAAGTTACCTCCCCAGGGCCACACAGGTAGTAGGTGTCAGAGGCCAGATGTGAATTCAGGTCTTTCTGAGTCCAGGCCTAGTGCTTTATCCATGATGCCACCTAACTGCCCAGTATTTACAACTAAAATTCTGCCTATTAGCCTAGCATGTTAAAAATTTTTATGAGGTTTTAGGACAGAATTTCTCAACATGAGGGGATTCTGTGACCTTATTTTAAAAAAAATACTTTAATAATTCTATCTTAATTCCCTAGTTATCCTATGTTTGTAATTTTATGCATTTAAAATCTTATAAAGGGGGTCCATAGGCTTTATCAGATGGCCAAAGGGGCCCATGATACAAAAAAGGTTAAGAACTATTCCTCTAGGAGTATTACTGTTAAGTAAATTACAACTTAAAAACATATTTAAATGCTGAGCTCAACCTAGCAGCCTGAACAAGAAAGTCACAGATGTTTTTGAAAACAAGAAAATACTTAAATGAACTATGATTTCATCAGTGTGGATCAGTCATTCAACATTTATTAGGCACCTACTACATGCCAGGCACTGTATTAAGCACTGAGAACATGAAGGCAAGCAAAAGTATAGCATGAGTGCCAAAGCAAATAAAAACTCCAAAATTTGGGTAATTTTGAAATGATTCTATGGGAATATTTCAAAGGGACTTCCTCTTATCTCTGTAGTCTAAATGAAATTTATTAGATAATCTTCAAGAGTAACTGAATTCAAAAAATTAATCATGCTGAAGGTGACCTGGTGATGGGGCTGCTCCAAATTACCATATATCACTAGGTACATAAGCATACAGTAAACAAAAATTTTTAAACGAACTTGAAAATGAAAATTCAGAAAACTTATATTCTACTTACTAAAATGGGACTTTTTCCAGATTTATCTTTTTCCTTTGCTCCTTTTCCTCCATCCCACTTTTCTGCATTTATATCTGCTTCATTCCATTCTGGCCAAATCGGGAATTTTCCTCTTTTTATTTCCGTCAAACCAGACTGTGTGCTACTCCCAAAAGATGATTGACTAGAAAAAGCAAGATAAGTTAATTAAAAACATTTGGAACTCACAGAAAATAAAGGGATTATATTATTTGAAAGTCCTATGCTTAAATATATACATCAGAAGAATAACTATGGCTCAAATAAGTCTTATAGATCCAGAGACTTAAGAAAATCCTTAGAAAAACAACAAAGAAGTCATTAGAGATCCACAGATGTAGCTACATGTTTTAATTCACTGTAACTACCTATTTACTAATTCAAAATCCTACTGATTCAAATCATACACTGTTATCATAAACTTCCAAGACTTTTACTAAAACATAGAGGCCTTGAAAGGGTTCTATCCTTGACTTTCTCTTTCTCTTGATAATTTTATTCACTCTCATAACTTATCTTTACAAAAATGATTCCCAAGTCTATCTGGTCACTGAAAACACTTCCCCAGAGTTCCCATATTTCTCATATTTCCATCTGGCTGCTGAATATCTTTACCTAAATGTTAACTTCATTGACTTACAGATTCATAGACTATTAGAAATCAGTATAGTGGGGGGTGGGAGGCTAGACTTGAGAGTCAGAAGACTACTTACTACCAATGGGAGTTTGAGTAGGTCACTCAACATCCCTGGGCTTTGGTTTCCTCATCTATGAAAAGATGAAGTTAGACTAGATGACCTCTAAGTTCTCTTTCTGCTTTAAAACAATGATCTTTTGATCTTAATTCAAGAGGATTTGCACACTATCTCCCTATTAGATGGTATACTCCTCGAGAGCAAGGACTGTCTTTAGCTTCTTTTTGTATCCCCAGTATTTAACACAGTGCTTGACACACTGTGAGTGCTTAATAAATATTTACTGATTGATTGATGAAAATGAAACATTATAGCTGAAGGAGAACACAGAGATAAATTGCTCAATCTACTCATTTTACATATGAGCAACTTAGGGTGATTAAGCACCTTGCTCAAAGTCAGCCAACTAGTGACAGGGCCAAAATACAAACTCTAACTTCAAGTTCAGTACACAGAACATCAAACAATATATCTGAAACCATACAAAATATATCTTCTTTCCCCAAACCTCTCCTAATAAATTACAAATGTCCTAATAAATTATAAATATTATAATTACAATAAAGCGCTTAACACAGTTACTGGAATATGCTAAACACTACATTATTATTATTTCTTTAATTTAATGTAATTGTTCCATATGTGATAACTCTAAAGTAGTTTTAAAATGTCAAAAGTAATAAGATCAATGATTTTTAGATGTGATAATTGGAAATGCAATTGATGTTATCTAAAGTTTATTGTTTGTGTTATCATATTTCTAAATTCTTTTATATTGTGAAATTTGAGAAACCATTGTAACAGAAATGCTGTTAGACAAAACAACTTTTTAATCTGGATGCTGTTACACGTGCATTAGGCTTTTAAAAGGATGTGATAAAAATAGATATTGGAAAATTGTTAAATATTTACTGAGGTATATTTTGTTATAAAGCAGATAATATATAATTTTCGTTTGAAATTTTTGGCTATCATGAAAATGGATAGAGTAGCTGAAAGATGTGGCTCCAAAATATTAATGATGACTCAACCATCAGATATGAGCTATATGTCTGAGGCCCCAAAATGTGGGTAGTTTTAATTTTTAAGTAAAGGATTAATGAAATATTAACTGTTAGGGAAATATCAAGAAAGATATTCAAGCCCTAAGTTCTAGTTAGTGAAACTTTGCTATTTGTGGCAAAAATTCCTGGGAATGTAATTTACTATAGATTTGAGCTTTGATTACAGGGATACTTGTCTGAACTGTCATGAAGCCAATAGTAGAAAATGGCATTGCTGCAGTCTGGGAACTGCTAAAGTTGGATTCTGTGCCTGAGAAAAATAGGATCCTCCTGACTCTGCTTCACCACGGTGTAATTTCTTTTCTAAAAAGGAAAATTCCCACCTGGTTAATAATGAATCTTGCTTTTAACACTCTGTGACTACATGATTGGCTGTCAGATAGAGCTCTTACCTGGAATCAAACAGAGGTAAGAGAGTTTTTCCCTCTGTTATGATATGTGACATTGCAATAACTATGTCCCTCTTTTTCCTTTCATAACAAATTTCTATAATCAAGAAGTTTTCTAAGTACCATACTAAATATATTAAATAGCACTATAATAGGATACAAGTATGAACGTCATACAATTCTAACCTATATTTGTGGTCAAATTATAATATAAGGATTATATCTTCTCAAGAGGAAAATGATTAAATAAAACAATTAGACAAAAATGTAATGTGAAAGTTTTCTAACTTTATTTGAGTAGTAAATTTTGAGAAAAGCAACAGGATTAGACTGTTTTTTCCCAAGAACTATATACATATGTATATGATTAGCTTCCAAAATTTATCTTATCATGGAAATCAAGACTTTAAGCATGTTTTGGTAATACGTTCTCAAAATTGAGTTTTACAAATAAACTGTAAGAAATAAGTCACTCTCACTCTCCCTTATTGACCTCTGAAAGCCCAGAAAATATTACCTCAGGAAAAACCCTGGAATAGCTGAACCAGCAGACAGATGGGGTGCATTAGTCTTGTAGCTCAGGAAGCTTGAAGGATTAGTGGGAAAGGTCCCTCTAGCTCTGGGATAGGGGGAGCAGTACAGGACGGAAGGCATTCCAGTAAGCCAGTAGCAAGCTCCACCTCAGCAAGGCAAGGGAAGATCTTGAGCCGCATGGTGGTTGAGCAGGCAAGCGCCAACACCAGGACCCTCCGAGTGCCTCAGCACAAGCAGGGGAACTGGTAGACACCAGCTCAGAAAACCACCACATGCACTGGTGGGCAGGCATCCTCCAGCAAGCAAAACTCCTCCTGTTTCAGCACAACTCCAGGAGGCACAGCTCCAGGAGGCACAGCTCCAGGCTGGCAGACATCCTCCAGGAGCCAAACATTCAAGTGCTTTAAAGAAGCACAGGTGAGCAGGTGTACTCCAGGGGCCAGACCCCTTACATCCATCCCAAGAGTGCCAGTGTTGCTGACCCCAACTCAGCACTACGTAAGTTGTCAGACCCTTACAGCCTCTAGTTGCCAATACCTGAGGCCCCAGAACACAAAACCAGTGACCAGGTCCTGGGCTCCCAGCACAAGAAGCTCGGGTCAGTGCACCCTGTGCTCTAGCAAGAGAGCTCAACTGTAAAAGCCAGGAATTAGGCAAACACCATAAACAAGAGGCAGAAATGGACACTGACCACAGATTCTTATTATGGGGACAGGGAAGATCAAGGCACAAATTCATAAAAGGACAACATTGTCAATATACCCATATCTGAAACTTCAAAGGGGAATATGAACTGGTCTCAAACCCAAAAAGCCTTCTTAGAAGAGCTCAAAAAGGATTCTAAAAGTCAAATAAGAGGAGATAGAAGAAAAATTGGGAAAAGAAATGAGAGGTATGCAAGAGAGAGCCAATAGCTTGGAAAAGGAAGGACAAAAACTGACTCTAGAAAACAAATCCTTAAAAAACACAATTGGCCAAATGGGAAAAAAGTACACTGGAGAAAACAAGTCCTTGAAAAATACAATTGGCCAAATGATAAAGGAGGCACAAAAACTCACTGAAGAAAAAAAATTCCTCAAAAAGTAGAATTGGCCACATGGAAAAGGAGGTACAAAAGCTAATTGGAGAAAATAATCCATTAAAAATTAGAACTGGTCAAGTCAAAGCTAATGACTCTATGAGACATCAAGAATCACTCAAACAAAATCAAAAGAATGAAAGAATAAAAGAAAATGTAAACTACCTCACTGGAAAAATAACCGACCTGGAAAATAGATCCAGGAGAAATAATTTAAGAATTATTGGTCTACCTGAAAGCCATGATCAAAAAAAGAGCCTAGACAGTGTCTTTCAAGAAATCCTCAAGGAAAACTGCCCTGTGGTCCTAAAACCAGAAGGTAAAATAGTCATGGAAAGAATCTACTGGATCACCTCCTGAAAGAGATCCCAAATTCAAAACGCCAAGGAATACTGTACCCAAATTACAGAATTATCGGGTCAAGGAGAAAATACTGAAAGCAGCCAGAGAGAAACAATTTAAATATAGAAACCACAGTCAGGATTACACAGGACCTTACAGCTTCTACATTAAAAGATCGGAGGGCTTGGAATATAATATTCTTACAACCAAGGATCAACTACCCAGGGAAAATGAGCATAATCTTTCAGAGGAGGAGATGGCCATTCAATGAAATAGTGGACTTCCAAACCTTCCTGATGAAAAGACCAGAGCTCAACAGAAAATTTGATCTTCAAATACAAGGCTCAAGTGAGGCATAAAAAGATTAAAAGGAAAGGAAAAAAACCATGTTATTCAATAAGGGCAAACTATTTACATCCCTAAATGGGAAGATGATACTTGTAACTCATGAGAACAGTATCTTTACTATGACATCTAGAAAGTATACATGGGGGCGGAGCCAAGACGCTGGCTAGCAAGCAGGAACTTGTGTGAGCTCCCTGCCCAGGTCCCTCCAAAAACCTATAAAAATGGCTCTGAACAAATTATAGAGCTGCAGAATCCATGGAATAGCAGAGGGAAGAAGGGCTCAAGCCCAGGACAGCCTGGATGGTTGCTGGGTGAGGTCTATCCCACAGAGCTGGGAGCAGAGGGGAGCAGAGCCCAGCGTGGGCTGCACCTGGACCAACTAGACCTGGTGCTGGGCAGAACAGGCCCTAATGCCCTGAATCAGTGAGCTGTGGCAGTTACCAGACTTCCCAACCCACAAACACCAAAGAACAGAGAAGATTAGTGGGAAAAGCTTCTGGGACAGAGTGAAAGGAGTTCGCAGTGCGGCCACCACCCCAGGGACAGCGGAGGTGGTGCAGCTCTGAGGACAGAAGTACAGCTGCAGTTGCTTCCCGCCCCAGGCCCACCTGGTGGGAGGAATTAAGTGGCAGATCAGAGCAGGAGTGCAGAGCCTGGTTAAGATCTGAGTCCAGTCTGGGTTGGCAGTTCTTGGGGGAGGAGAAGCACTCATGTTGCAGAGCTTGCTGTGTAGAAATAGTTCTGAAAACAACAGCGCTCAAGCTTGGAACAAAGTACTCTCTACTCTACAAGCAGTCATAGCCCGATGAAAAACTCAAGGGTCAAGTATTTGGCTGGGAATATGGCCAGGCAGCAAAAACGCACACAGATTCAGTCTCAGACTTTGAATCTTTCTTTGGTGACAAAGAAGACCAAAACATACAGCCTAAAGAAGTCAACAAAGTCAAAGAGCCTCTATCAAAAGCCTCCAAGAAAAACATGAACTGGCCTCAGGCCATGGAAGAGTTCAAAAAGGATTTGGAAAAGCAAGTTAGAGACGTAGAGGAAAAAATGAGAAGAGAAATGAGAGTGAGGCGAGAAAACCATGAAAAACAAGTCAATGACTTGCTAAAGGAGAACCAAAAAAATACTAAAGAAAATAACACTTTAAAAAATAGACTAACTGAAATGGCAAAAGAGCTTCAAAAAGCCAATGAGGAGAAGAATGTTTTGAAAGGCAGAATTAGACAAATTGAAAAGGAGGTCCAAAAGACCACTGAAGAAAATACTACCTTAAAAATTAGATTAGAGTAAGTGGAAGCTAGTGACTTTATGAGAAATCAAGATATTATAAAACAGAACCAAAAGAATGAAAAAGTGGAAGACAATGTGAAATATCTCATTGGGAAAACCACTGACCTGGAAAATAGATCCAGGAGAGATAATTTAAAAATTATTGGACTACCTAAAAGGCATGATCAAAAAAAGAGCCTAGATATCATCTTTCAAGGAATTATCAAGGAGAACTGCCCTGATATTCTAGAGCCACAGGGCAAAATAGAAATTGAAAGAATCCACAGATCACCTCCTCAAAAAGATCCTAAAAAGAAAACTCCTAGGAATATTGTCGCCAAATTCCAGCACTCCCAGATCAAGGAGAAAACAGTGCAAGCAGCCAGAAAGAATCAATTTGAGTATTGTGGAAACATGATCAAAATAACACAAGATCTAGCAGCTGCTACATTAAGGGATTGAAGGGCTTGGAATATGATATTCCGGAGGTCAATGGAGCTAGGATTAAAACCAAGAATCACCCACCCAGCAAAACTAAGTATCATGCTCCAAGGCAAAATATGGATTTTCAATAACATAGAGGACTTTCAAGCTTTCTCAGTGAAAAGAACAAAGCTGAATAGAAAATTTGACTTTCAAACACAAGAATCAAGAGAAGCATGAAAAAGTAATCAAGAAAGAGACATCATAAGGGACTTACTAAAGTTGAACACATGGAAAGATGATGTTTATAATTCATGAGACCTCAGTATTAGGGTAGCTGAAGGGAATATACATACATACATACATACATACATACATACATATATATATATATATACACACATACACACATATATATAGACAGAGGGCACAGGGTGAGTTGAATATGAAGGGATGATATCTAAAAAAATAAAATCAAATTAAGGGATGAGAGAGGAATATATTGAGAGAAAGAGAAAGGGAGAGATAAAATGGCGTAAATTATCTCACATAAAAGTGGCAAGAAAAAGCAATTCTGCTGGGAGGGAAGAGGTGGCAGGTGAGTGGGATGAGTGAATCTTGCTCTCATCGGATTTGACCTGAGGAGGGAATAACATACACACTCGATTGGGTATCTCACTCCACAGAAAAGAAGGAGGAAGGGGATAAAAAAGGGGGGACGACAGAAAGGAAGGCAGATGGGGGAGGAGGTAATCAAAAGCAAATACTTTTGAAAAGGGACAGGGTCAAGGGAGAAAATTGAATAAAAGGGGACAGGATAGGATGGAGGGAAATATAGTTAGTCTTTCACAACATGAATATTGTGGAAGGGTTTAACATAATGATACGCATGTGGCCTATGTTGAATTGCTTGCCCTCTTAGGGAGGGTGGGTGGGGAGGGAAGAGGGAGATAATTTGGAACTCAAAGTTTTAAAAGAAGTTGTTATAAAAAAAGTTTTTGCATGCAACTAGGAAGTAATATATACAGGCCTTGGGGCATAAAAATCTATCTTGCCATACAAGAAAGTAAGGGAAAAGTGGATGGAGGGAGTGGGGTGACAGAAGGGAGAGTTGACTGGGGAACGGGGCAATCAGAATATATTCCATCTTGGAGTGGGGGGTGGTAGAAATGGGAGAAAATTTATAATTCAAACTCTTGTGAATATTAATGCTGAAAACCAAAATTTTGAATAAACAACAAAAAAGAAAGTATACATAGACAGAGGGTGTGGGTTGACTTTGATATGATGATAAAAAACATTAATTAAGGGATGAAAAAAGATTGCACCAGGAGAAGAGGAAAGGAGGAGGCAGAAAAGGGTAAATTATATCACATGAAGAGGCACAAGGACCTATTACAGTAGAGGGAAAGAAGGGAGGGAGATGAGCATTATCTGAATATTGGTCTCATCAGATTTGGCTCAAAGAGGGAATAATATACTCAGTTAGCTACAGAAATCTAACTTACCCTATAGGAAGTAGGTGGGAAAAGGGGAAAGAAAAGAGAAGCGGTGGATAGAAGGGAGAGAAGAAGTTGGAAGGGAAAAGGAAAAGAAAAGGGAGGGGGATAGAAGGCACGGCAGACTGAGGGAGGTGTTGGGCAAAAGCAAAACTCTAATAAAGAGGGAAGGGAGAAAGGAGAGAGAAAAGCATAAACAGGGCAGGGGGAAAATAGGATGGAGAGAAAGACAGAGACAGTAATCATAATTGTGAATGGGATGAACTCTACCACAATATGTAAGTGGATAGCAGAGTGGATCAAAAACTAAAATCCTACAATATGTTGTTTACAAGAAACATATCTGAAGCAGAGGGATACACATGGAGTAAAAGTAAAAGATTGGAACAGAATATATTATGCTTCAGGTGAAGTAAAAAAAAAAAAAACCAGGGGAACATTCCTGATCTCGGACAACGCAAAAGCAAAAATAGCTCTAATTAAAATAGATAAGGAAGGAAACTACATCCTGCTAAAAAGTACCATAGACAATGAAGTAATATCATCACTAAACATATATGCACCAAGTGGTACAGCATCCAAATTTTTAAAGGAAAAATTAAGGGAGTTACAGGAGGAAAAAGACAACAAAACTATACCAGTGGGGGACCTCAACCTCACCCTCTCAGAACTACATAAATCTAACCACAAAATAAACAAGAAAGAAATTAAGGCGATGAATAGAACTTTAGAAAAATTAGATGTGGTATACCTCTGGAGAAAACTGAATGGGGATGGAAAGGAATATTCCTTTTTCTCAGCAGTACATGGCACCTACACAAAAATTGACCATGTACTAGGGCATAAAAACCTCACAATCCAATGCAGACAGGCAGAAATATTAAATGCATCCTTTTCAGATCATGATGCAAAAAAAATTACATGTAATAAAGGGCCAACTAAGTAATCTAATCCTAAAGAATGAATGGGTCAGACAACAAATCACAGAAACAATCAATAATTTCAACCAAGAGAATGTCAATAATGAGACAACATACCAAAACTTATGGGATGCGGTGAAAGCAATTCTTAGGGGAAGTTTTATATCTCTAAATACTTATATGAATAAAATACAGAAAGAGGAGATCAATGAACTGGATATGCAACTAAAAAAGCTAGAAAAAGTACTAATTAAAAATCCCCAATTAAATACCAAATGAGAAATTCTGAAAACCAAAAGAGAGATTAATGAAATTGAAACCAAGGAAACTATTGAACTAATAAATAAAACTAAGAGCTGGTTTTATGAAAAAAAAACCAATAAAATAGATAAACCTTTGGTTAATTTGGTTTAAAACAGAAGAAAAACAAATTACCAGTATCAAAAATGAAAAGGGTGAATTCACCACTAATAAAGAAGAAATTAAAACAATAATTAGGAGCTATTTTGCCCAACTGTATGCCAATAAATTTGACAATCTTGGTGAAATGGATATATATTTACAAAAATATAAATTGCCCAGATTAACAGAACAGGAAACAAAATACTTAACCCCATTTCAGAAAAAGAAATTGAACAAGCCATCAATGAACTCCCTAAGGAAAAAAATCTCCAGGGTTAGATGGATTTACAAGTAAATTCCATCAAATGTTTAAAGAACAATTAATTCCAATACTATATAAACTATTTGGGAAAACAGGCAAAGAAGGAGTCCTACCAAATTCTTTTTATGATACAAATATGGGGCTGATACCTAAACTGGAAAGAGTCAAAACAGAGAAAGAAAAGCATAGACCAATTTCCCTAATGAATATACATGCAAAAATTTTAAATAAAATATTAGCAAAGAGATTACAGCAACTTATCTTGAAGATACAATACCCTATAACCAGACAGGATTTATACCAGGAATGCAGGGCTGGCTCAATATCAGGAAAACTATCAGCATAGTTGACAACAACAACAAAACTAACAGAAATCATATGATTATCTCAATAGATGCAGAAAAAGCTTTTGACAGAATACAACACGTATTGCTGTTAGAAAAAACTAGAAATCGTAGGAATAAATGGAGTTTTCCTTAGAATGACAAGTAGCATCTATCTAAGACCATTAGCAAGCATTATATGTAATGGGGATGAGCTAGAAGAATTTCCAATAAGATCGGGGTGAAACAAGGATGCCCATTATCTAATATTGTACTGTTATCTAATATTGTACTAGAAATGTTAGCTTTAGCAATAAAAGAGGAAAAAGAAGTTGAAAGAATTAGAATAGGCAAAGAAGAAACAAAGCTATCGCTCTTTTCAGATGATTTGATGGTATACTTAGAGAATCAAGTGAAAAACTACTTGAAATAATAAACAAATTTAGCAAAGTTGCAGGATATAAAATAAACCCATATAAATCATCAGTATTTCTATATATTACTAACAAGGTCAAACAGTAAGAGATAGAAAGAGAAATTCCATTTAAAGTTACTATAAACATTATAAAATATTTGGGAGTCTATCTGCCAAGACAAACCCAAGAACTATATGAACACAATTACAAAACACTTTTCACACAAATAAAGTCAGATCTAAATAACTGGAAAATTATCAGTTGCTCAAGAGCAGGCCAAGCTAATATAATAGAAATGACAATTCCACCTAAATTAATTTACTTATTCAGTGCCATACCAATTAAACTACCAAAAAATTATTTTATAGAGCTAGAAAAAATAATAACAAAATTAATCTGAAAAAACAAAAGGTCCAGAATATCAAGGGGATTAATGTAAAGAAATTCAAGGGAAGATGGCCTAGCTGTGCCAGACTTTAAATTATATTATAAAGCAGCAATCATCAAAACTACTTGGTACTGGCTAAGAAACAGAGTGCTGGATTAGTGGAATAGCTTAGGTACATAAGACACAATAGTCAATGACTATAGTAATCTACTGTTTGGTAAACCCAAGGCTCACTATTTAACAAAAATTACTGAGAAAAGTGGAAAATAGTATAGCAGAAACTAGGCACAGACCAACATGTTACACCATATGTCAAGATAAAGTCAAAATGGGTGTACGATTTAGATATAAAGGCTTATACCATAAGCAAATTAGGAGAGCAAGGAGTTTACCTGTCAAATTTGTGGAGAACGGAAGAATTTATGACCAAACAACAGAACATCATGAAATGCAAAATGGACAATTTTGATTACATTAGATTGAAATTTTTTTGCACAAAACCAATGCAACCAGATTAGAAGAGAAGCAGAAAGCTGAGAAACAATTTTTACAGCCAGTGTCTCTGATAAAGGCCTCATTTCTAAAATAGAGAACTGAGTCAAATTTATAAGAATACAAGTCATTCCATAATTGATAAATGGTCAAAGAATATGAACAGGCAGTTTTCAGAGGAAGAAATTTTACCTATCTATAGTCATAGGAAAAGATGCTCTAAATCACTACTGAGTAGAGAAAATGCAAATCAAAACAACTCTGAAATACCACATCACATCTATCAGGTTGGCTAATATGACAAAACAGGAAAATGATAAATGTTGGAGAAGATGTGGAGAAAATGGAACACTAATGCCTTGTTGGTAGAGCTGCGAACTGATCTAACCATTCTGGAGAACAATTTGAAAATATGCCCAAAGGGCTAGAAAACTGCATACTCCTTGACCCAGCAATACCACTTCTTGGGTCTATGCCTGAAAGAGATCATAAAAATGGGAAAAGGACACACAAGTACCAAAATATTTATAGCAGCTCTTTTTGTGGTAGCCAAGAATTGAAAATCGAGGTATGCTCATCAATTGGGAAATAGCTGAACAAGTTATGGTATATGAATGTAATGGAATACTATTGTGCTATAAGAAATGATAAGTAGGTAGACTCCAGAAAAACCTGGAATGACTTGCATGAACTGATGTTGAGTGAAATGAGCAGAACCAGGAGAACATTGTACACAATAACAGCAATATCATGCTATGACTAACTTTGAGAGACTTAGCTCTTCTCAGTAATGCAAGGATTTAAGACAAGTCCAAAAGACTCATCATGGAAAATTTTATTTATATCCAGAGAAACAACTATGGTGTCTGAATGTGGATCAAAGCATAATATTTCCTGGTTTTTTTTTTGTTTCTTCTTTCTCGTGGTCCCTCCCATTGGTTCTAATCCTTCTTTATAACATGACTAATGCAAAAATGTTTAATATGAATGTATATGTAGAGTCTATATCATCTTGGGTAGTGGGGAGAGGAGAAAGAGGAAGAAAATCTAAAACTCAAAATCTTATGTAAGTGAATGTTGAACACTAAAAATTAATTAATTTTAAAAAATAAATGGAATTTGAGAATGGGTTACTAAGATACAAGGAGATTTGTTATTAGTTAACATTGGTGATTATTGTGTTGCTTTGCATGGTTTATGTTTAAGTTTTCTTGATTACCTTGCTGATTCCCTTCTCAAAACTAGTCCATTGTGAGCCCTCTAAATAGTTTGATCTGTACCTGACTTAATGTAATTATGCAACTATGGGAACTGTGAGAAAACTGTACTGAACTGTTTGAACCTAGCTCTGTGTGGCTGGGAAACTGGATTATCTCTATGTGCTGTTTAGAGATCCTAAACCAAGGACCTATGTTATGCTGACCAGAAACTCAGATCCAAAGATTGATACAAGGAGTTCTCTCACAATTGTTAACCCATATGTCTTCTAAAGGTACCTACCAGGTCCTTCTGACTACTCCACAGCTGTCAGACTTGTGGGTGTGAACTGCTGGATCATCTGAAGAAAGCTCTTGCTCCTGAGTGAACAGAAGAACCCTCCAGGGACCTCAAGGTTCAACTACTATGGACCCAGAAGCAGCCAACATCCAGATGAGACAGCTGTCTCAAGACTCTGGACGAGCACTGAGTATAATACTGTCCCCTTTCCTTTTGTTATGTGCCCAACCACCAAGTACCTGATTCAAGTTTGTGATGGCATTTTCTCTCTCTGCATTCTTGTCCCCCTTCTCTCTTCTGCTTGCAAGCAAACAATGGCTAGCAATAATAACTGGGACACACTTCCCCAATAGGTCCTCCCCAGGAACTAACAACCCTCTGGGCAACATCTCCTCCTGGCCCAAAGGGCCTCTCATGACACCTTGGTCCATACCTGCCTCTTCTCTATTTGTCAGAAGACAAACCCCCTTCTTTTGGCCAAAAGGGGGAAATGTCAAGATATGAGATATCCTGTTGCCCAGAGCTAAGGCCCAGCAAGCAAGCTGTGCCCTGAGATTAGCATAACAACAATCCTTTGTGCTCACTCTCTAGAGTCTGGGTAATAGCCACAGCAAAATCCCAGAACTGACCAGTACCAGTTGTTCTCTGAGCTCAGATAAGTACCTGCTGCATCCATGTTCTGGTCATGAAGCCTGCTATGAATCAAACTTATCTCATTGTTACTGTTACCTCTCACTGTCAGTGCTGCAGCTCATTGCATAGCCAATGGTATAAGTAGAGTAAGATCTCCCCGCACTGCTGAGTCCCTCCACTAGGGGCAGGGCCCAGTACAAGGCTAATCTGCCTCCTTGCTTGCAAGCCATTTCCCTCACTTTGAAATTAAACTTCTGTTTGATTCCTGACTCTCCTGTCTTTAGCCTGATCTTTTTGGTTATAGCCATCCACAGGTTAGAGGCCAATTCAGTATGCCTAATAGATCTTAATCTCCATTAAGAGAAGCATAGTGTCTAATTCTAGTAAAATAAGTCCTGCTATACTCTGTCAATGGTCAAACCATATCTGGAGTATTATGTTTGGGTAGCAAATTTTAGGTTCTTGGTACTAGATTTGTTCTAGTTTGTTCTAGATTTGTTCTAGCTTGGCCCCAGAGGGCTGTACTAATAGCAATGAACAAAATCTAAAAAGAGAGAAATTAGGCTTGATTTGAGGGACAATTTCTTTATAATTATATCTCCCCTATAAGTGGCATGGGGCAGCTAGGTAGTAAATTGGATAGAGCACCAGGCCTGGAGTCAGGAAGATTTAAGTTTAAATCTGGCCTCAAACACTTACTAGCTCTGTGACCCTGGGCAAGTCACTTAACCCTATTTGTCTCAGCTCCTCATCTATAAAATTGGCAGGGGGGTTTGGAAAGGGAAGAAAATGGCAAACCACTCCAGTACCTTTGCCAAGATAACCATGGACTTTGTCCACTGGGCCACATGGAGTCAGATATATAACTGAACAACAAATAAGTAAAATAGGCAGCTGCATTGGGAGAAAGTGGCCTGCTTTTCTTTAAGCAAAGTCTACATGGCCACTTGCTGGGAATGCTGTAGTTAGGATTCTCATGCAGACACAGACTATACTAGATGGCTACTGAGGCCCCTTCCAATCTGAAACCCAGTGACTCTGTGGGAATAGCAATTCTTTCACATTAAATATTTATGCAAAATTAACCCTAGCTTAATATCCAAAAATGAGTATGCATGAGCATTTTTGACAATACATCATTTCATATTGAATGTTTCAGTGGGGAAATTATAACCAGCATTGCAATTATATCATATAATCCCTATTCATGTGGCATGTCATATTGGAGTTCCATGCTTCAGTTTGGGAAACTCTTGCTATAGATCTCCATGATCCCCTCAAAATTTACCTCTTCTGTAATGCTATTCTCTCAGATTCATAAGCAAATTTCTTAACTTCTCTATGCCTCAGTTTCCTCACCTATAAAATGAAGGGTTTAGACTCAGTAGCCTCTAAAGTCCTTTGAATCTCTAAGTCTTGGATCCTACAGCCACTACTAGGTGACTCAAACTAAGCTTATAAACTAAAAGAACTAAAGTGTTATCACTTGACAGATAATTCCCTAGGTTACATTTATATTTTTAATTCACATAATGCAACTATATTCTTTGCATGGAGAGTTCAAACACTGTTGCCAAAAACCCATAGAGAAACATATCTGGGAGCATATATGATCCCACAAAACCATTCTATGGGTAATTCCAACATAATGTCAAGTATATAACAACTAAGAAAAAAGACAAGCCCAAACCAATAACTGAACTCAGACTCTACCCCTGGAACACTAGGATCTGATAAGTGAGCTTTCATACCATTTCAAGTCATTTTCAAAACAGGCGTCAGTGCTCACATCTTCCCCTATACCTTTCCAACTCTAGCTCCTCTTTATGTTTTCCCCTTTTAGAATGTAAGCTCCTTAAGGGAAAAAAACCTGTTTTTCTTGCTTGTTTTTATATTCCCAAAACTTAGCACAGTGCCTGACATATGTGTGTGTGTATGTGTATATATATATACAGTAAGAACTTAATATATTTTTAATTCATTTTTTGGGTCTTCTTTTATAAGTGCAGAGAAGAGAAATCAAATAAAAAGATACGGAAGAATCAAAGTAAAAGGTATCATTTCTACCTTGGAACGTAGGGGAGGCATTGGTCAGAATGAGATAAGGAACAATAACATATAGTACAATTTAGCCAAAACAGAGTCCCTGAAGAAAGGGGGTGGGGGGCTGAAGATGGGGAGGGGAGTAAAAAGGACTGTTGGAACTAGAATGTGGAGAACCTAAATTCCAAACTAAGAAGTTTGAGTTATACCCCTTAGCCAATGAAGAGCCATTAAAGGTTTTCAAACAAGTAAGAATTCCTATGAAGTTTGTGTATAAATACAATTATTTTGGTAGCAGAATGATGATTCAATTAGAAAGGTGAGGGACTGGGGGGAATCATTTTAAAGAAGGTAGTAGTACTAGTACTAGTAATATTACAATATTAACAATAGTAAAAGAAGATGGATGGAAGAGACATTTTAGGAGGTTAGCTAGACCGGAATTGACCAACTGGTTAGATACAGGGAATGAAGAGTAGGAAAGAATAAAGTAAATGATCCTGACTTAAGTGCTTCATGTATCAAAGACCCATAATCTGTCATTTGCATGTCCTTGTCTTTCTTGCATAGATTCCCAAACTTATTTGGCCTACCGCCCCCTTTTCATTTAAAAAAAAAATCCCTCAGTGCCCACTTGGAAATCTTACAAACTAGGAAAGAAGTCTTAGATTATGTATACAATTGCACCTGAGACTATTACTGTCCCCTTGGATTGTTCCAGTGTCCACCAAGGGGCGGTATCACCCACTTTGGGAACCTCTGCGAGGGTATAAGTGAAATATGGGGAAGAATATACAAGATAACTATTATACCTATATCTGACTCTAGCTGATGGATCAGAAATTGTTTTCTGAATTAATTTTTATCTTTTTTCAATCCACAAGAATTTATTTTTCTCTTTCTCCCACCCTTTCCTCCACTTGTGGAGGATGGGCGGGGCAGCGGTATTGTAACAAGTAGGCATAGTGAAGCAAAACAAAATCTCAGTATGGAGTAGTACTATATATCTATGGTCCTGTAAAAAGAGCATAAGATCCAAAGTCAAAGGTTACTTATTATTTCTCTGACCTTGGCAAGTCATGTCACCTCTGTGGGAATCTATTTTCTTAGGGTATCAGAGATTCCTCCCTGCTCTAAATCAATAATCCTATGATTCTCTGCTCAGGTCGTGGATCACATGAAGGGCCTCTCAATGCTAAAGGGAGCAAAGAATCATTAGATGGAGAACATTTGCTACAGATCAATAACAGAGGAATAGAAACAATATCATAGTGTATTATAATAACAATAGCTAGAATAGTGCTTTAAGGTTTTAAAAGTGTTTTGTTATCTGCACAACAATCTGAGGAGGTAGGTGCTGTTATTAGGCCCATTTCACAAATGAAGAAACTGACATAAGTAGAGGTTCAGTGACCTATTAAGGGTCATGCTTTCTGAGGCCAGATTTGAATGCACGTAGTATGGTCCACTACCCAGGAGACAGAAATGGTTTACAAATGTGGCAAACAGACCAAAAATTTGGCACTGAGGTAGGATGTAGTACAGATAAAGATTCAACTATCTAAATATATACAGAAGCTCTCAAGCTCTCTATCAAAAAGCAGCAGTTCACGAATACTTGCCTTGCCTTAATAATAATTGCATTCCTCAGTAAGTAAAAGGAACAACAAAGAAACCAATAAAGAAGATAAGGTTTTCTAGAAGAAATGATGAGAACCCCTAACAAGTGACCATTCCATTTTAGAGTTTGATAGATAAGAAAAGAAAAAGCTAGTATAGTTTTACATACACATCATACTTGGGAAGAATACTGTCAAGGAGTTGACAGTAAGGCTAGGAAGAATCCTACACCCTAAATTTTATACAGGAAATAAGCCCAAGAGTGTCTGTATGTTATGAAGAATTAAATGCTTATGAGAAAAAAATAAAATAAAATAAAAATTGGAGTGGACTCCAAAGAGGAAGGAGAGGGGTTTAATGAGATGATGTATGACTATATAACTCATTGCCTACACATGGATTTTAATAAGACATGTACAAAATATGGAAGATTAGGCAAGTATCCAAGAATGAGTATGAAAGATTGAAGGAATTCTGCAACAATGTCAGAAGAGCAAGAGCTCAGAACAAACAGAGACTAATAATTAGAGCTCTCAAGAATGAAAGTGGGGTGTACTCTAAAAGGTAGCTTATCTTGGTCTAGAATCTTGAATTCATTGAGGGTAACTTCATGTTCTTTTATTCCTTCAGGCCTCATTTTCCTTGAGTTTCAATTCCATCTACTATTTTTGCTCTGTCCTTGGAGATCATTCCTTGGTGGAGAAGATGAAATGAAAAAAGCAAAAATAAATTTGAATACGTATTATTTCTCTTCATTTTCAAGGATCATTGTCTTATATACCCCCAAACAATTGTCCTTCACCATTGTGATTTCCCTTTTGCCCCCGAAATAGCTGACAACATTCATTTTTGTCATATAATCACAAAATCAAGAGTTGTGAGGGACCTCAGGGATTATCTAGGCCAACCCAGACCTAAAAGGAATTTATAGTATACATATTTGACAAGTGGTCATCTAGCCTCTACTTCAAAACCTCCATACACAATCACGGAAGATGGAAGAGATGCCACAGGATCAGGAAGGGAATAGATATTTCAATTTCCAAAACAAGGAAGAAGCAAGATTCTTTAAATGATAGGACACTGAACTTGATGTTGATTCCTGGTAAAATTCTCCTGTGGGGAAAATTCCCTTTGTACTGAGAGCTCTGTAAAGACCAGGCTTTCTTTCTGTGTGAAGGAGAAACTTTTCATTTCTCTTTTCTTAATCGTATTTGGGTTGGAGGAGGACTTTGCAAACACCAATATAAGAAGTAACCCACGAGAATTTTGTAAAATTATGTTAAATTACATAAAGCTGCATTTAGTGATAAGGGTAATACCCAAGTTCACTAGCTATGGTAGGCCTAGATTGTCATGGAAGAATGTTAATTTCTTAACTGTGTCACATGGACTTGGCCAGAAAACCACTCCTGTTGATTTGCTGGATGAGAAAATTTTTTAAATGGGGGTAAAATTTAAGGGAAGGTTTTGTTCCTCATAACTCAACTGATGTTCAGAAGATACAATATCAAGATGTTACCATCTTGTGTACTTCATTTATGAAGTACAAGTACCTCTTTCCCAAAGAGTAAGAAGGTAAAAAACATCACTGGATGAACAATGACTGACCATGCACTGGGGAATCCCTAAAACACACAGCCTAGTCACTTTGTATCCATCAAGGGAGGAAATAGCAGTTGGAAAAGAACCCCGATCTTCAATTCTTGAGGGGAAGGAGGAATTACCTTTCCTTTATTCCCCCAATCACCCACAGTATCTAGCAGTGGAGCTACTTGCCCAAAAAGAGTTGGTACAAAAGAAAAACATGCAAACACTCTAGAAAAAGACATATCACAATAAATCACACAATAAATACGTTTTATAGAAAAACAAACAAAATGGCCAATGGGAGAAAAAAGCAAGAAAAATCCTAAGAGTTCCCAAGAAATAATGGAATAATAACAATAACCTCCAGACTGGTTCAAAAAAGAAATAAAATAATTAAAGGATATTAGGATGAAAGATAAGAGAGTAGACAACCTAGAACACACAAGGCAGAATAGTCCCTATAAATGAGTACAGACTCTGAAGGTTATTACAGACTTAGAAAACAAAAATATGCAAGTGGAAGAAAATTTTTAAAAACATAAGCAAAAGATAACAACTTTAGAAGAAGATATGAATTCTATATAAGCCAAGATGACTACCTTTGAAAACAGAATGCACAGAGATAACCTACATAGCTTAGGTATCCCAGAAAAATATGATGAAGGAACTCCCAGTTAGAAAATTCCCACTAACAAAGCAGGTGAATACTGTCTCTACATCATATAGTCTCAGAGGGTTACCTAGAATGACTGAGACGTTACCTAGGCACATCCAGCCAGAATGTATCAGAGGTAGACTACAAAATGCAGTAACAAAAAAATTGCTCAGAAATAATGAAAACAAACAGAAAAAAAGCATTTTATAGAATTCATAAATTATTAACAGACAGAATACACAATATAGTCGCTCAAGAGGAGACGCAAAGGCCAAAGAAAGGCAAGAGTATATTTTTACATGTGTCCAAGGAGAGAAAGAAATAACAAATGTTCTTATTTTTTCTGATATACATAGGAAGCTATGGGAGATTAGATATGAGCACTAAAGAAGAGACGCCCAGGTGAGGGGAAATTGAAAGGGTAGATCTCAGACTAGTAGAAAGGACAACTGGGAGTAATGCAAGTGCTTTCCTGTGGAGCAAAAATGACATGAGCCTTATAGTGGGGTTTTTGCCAGGAGGAAGTGGTCATCTTCTCTGGACAAGGGTAATGCTTTCTGGAAATAAATCCTACTCCAGAAGAAGAGGTATATGCACCCCCAAGTACAACGAGTGCAGACAACAGGGAAACATAGCTAGAGATACATTGTTGTAATGGCAGAGGTCACTTTATTTTCCTTTTCTTTGCCCAAGTAATGCCATTTTAGAATAAACCTTTCTTTCAAGTGTAAATGAGTAATTACATCTTAGTCTATGTTTTATCTTCCTTTATCCCAATTCTCTTGCAAGAACAATCAAAAGACAAAAAGGGCCAGGCCAACCTGTCTCAGAACCTTGCGGCCGAGGACAGATTCAGGTAAGAAAGCCTCCATCTTTCCAAGCCTAAAACAACAAAGAGTTCCCAAATCCAATAACTACCAGTTGTGAACCAGCATGACTATGTGTTTCTGTATACTATAAGTACCTGGGGGAAATATCTTATATTCACAAGTCTACTTACCCCCTGGAAATATGCTTTTCCTTGTGTCAACTAATCATTTTTCCTGTTTAAGCTTGTAACCGTGTATAGGATAAAATAAAGCCAATAAAATGACAGCCTAAGTGAAATGGATGAATATTTTTTAAAAATATAACTTGCCCAGATTAATAAAAAATTAAATAGAACACTTAAATAATCTCATCTTAGAAAAAGAATGGAACCATCAATTAAATCCCTAAGAAGAAATCCCTAGGGCCAGATGGATTCACAAGCAAATTCTACCAAACATTTAAAGAACAATTAATCCCAACACTATATAATCTATACATCTATCTGCATAATCGATTTGGAAAAGTAGGTGGAGTCCTACCAAATTCCAAATTAGCCAAATGGAAAAATAAGTACAAAAATTCACTGAAGAAAGGAACTTAAGAAGAATTGGCCAAGTAGAAAAAGAGGTACAAAAGCTTAATGAAGAAAATCATTCCTTAAAAATTGGAATTGGGCTAGTGGAAACTAATGACTCTGTGAGATATCAAGAAACAATAAAATAAAATCAAAAAAATGAAAATATATATGAAATATCTCATTGGAAAAATAACTTAGCCGAAAATGAGATCCAGGAGAGATCATTTAAGAATTATTGGACTACCTGAAAGCCATGATCAAAAAAAGAACCTAAATACAGTATTTCAAGAAATTATCAAGGAAAACTGCCCTAGAACCAGAGGGTAAAATAGAAATTGAAAGAATCCACTGATCAACTCCTGAAAGAGATCCCAAAATGAAAACTCCCAGCAATATTATAAACAAATTCCAGAGCTCTCAGGTGAAGGAGAAAATACTGCAAACAGCCAGAATGAAAAAATTCAGATATCATAAAACCACAGTCAGGATCACACCAGATTTAACAACTTTTATGTTAAAGGAGTGGAGGGCTTGGAATATGGTTCCAGAAGGCAAAGGAACCAGGATTACAACTAAGAATAATCTATCCAAAAAAACTGAATATAATCCTTCATATGAAATAAGTGGACATTTATAGGACTTTCAAGCATTCCTGATGACAAGAGCTGAATAGTAAATCTGACTTTCAAATACAAAACTCAAAAGAAGCATAAAAGATAAACATGAAAGAGAAATCATAAGGGAATCAATAAGGTTAAAATGTTTATATTCTTGTATGGTAAGATGATAATTCTAACTTCTAAGAATTTTATCATTATTATAGTAGTTAGGAGTATACATAGACAGAGGGCACAGGTATGAGTTGACTATGATGGGATGATTCCAAAAAACAAAATTAAGGGGTGAGAAAGAAGGATGCACTAGGAGAAGGAGGAAAACTTACAATAACCAATGCAAAGTAAAATGAGCAGAATTACAACATTGTACATAGTAACAGCAATATTGTATATCAACTATGAATTACTTAGCAATTCTCAGCATTAGATTCAAAATCCAATTCAGAAGGACTTATGATGAAAAATGCTATCCACCTCCAGAGAAAGAACTGATGGAATGTGAATGCAGATTGAATCATACTTTATTCACTTCATTATTTGGGTTCGAGTTTTTTGTTTTGAGTTTATTTGGGGTTTTTGAGAGGCAGTCTATGTTTTCTTTGGTAGCATGGTTAACATGAAAATGTTTTACATGAGTACACATGTATGGTCTAAATAAAATTTCTTATCTTCTCAAGAAAGGAGGAGGGAAGCAAGGCAGAAAGAATATGGAGCTCAAAAATTTTTTAAATATATTTGTTAAAAATGTTGATGTGTAATTGAGAAAAAATAAAATAAAAATTAAATGTTAAAAAAGTCATTAAAGAAGGAAAAAGATTTAGCCTAAATTCCTACCAGACTTCTTACACTTTTCCTAGTAGTTCTTTTTAAAGATGAAGTTCTCCAACTAGTGACTTAAACTTTAGTGTTTAGCAAACACTAAGCAAATGTTATCACTTGTAGATTTTGCTTGCACAGTCTTTTCCATTGATTACTTTTCTAAATTTTAACCAACATAAAATTATTTTGATTATTACTATTTTATAGTTTGACATTTCATAATTTGGTGATCCATCCCATTTTATTATTTCCCCTACAGAAGACCTTCCATTTCTCCAAGTTGTTATTGTTTTATCTGATATTATGAAGTATCATTAAGAATATTATTGGCATAGGACTAAATCTGTACATTACTTTAGGTAATATTAGCATCCTGCTAATGTCCTGCTTGGTGATCCTGGGTTCTCAAAGGTTATACCAGTGAAGCACAAGATCTGGCAGAAAAGACTTTGAATACGATCCTAGCAACAGAGTAAGTTTATTTTTTCAAAGACGGCCCTAGTTAAATACAGAGAGACTCATCACCAATAGGCTACTCTTAGTCATGAGTTCTTTGAGTTCATGAATTCTTTGAATTCCATGAAACAAAGAATAAAACATAATTAACCACTCTGTTCTGTGTGATCACTTCGGTAGAGATGGTGACTAAAAGGCAAGTAAGAGAATTACAGGTTTTTTAGACCACGTATAAATTTAAATTTAACTATCAGTACTATAAATGAGATATCCTTGTCCAATAAACAATGAGTGGAAATAGTCTTGAAGGAACTGAGTTATATCAATGATATTTTCAACATAAATAAACTAGAAGAAAGAAGGAAGCTGCAGATAAATGAAGTATGGATCAAAGTTTCTCCTTGGAGAACCTAATAAAGGAATTGGTAGAGCCAAGTTCATTGGGTTTTTTATTAGACGTGATTTCATTGGCGTAGGTAATACCCATTGAGGTATTAATTGTTCCTTAAATGTCTGGTAGAATTCACTTGTGAATCCATCTAGTCCTAGGGATTTTCTTTTTTTTAAGGAGATCATTTATGACTTATTCAATGCCTTTTTTAAAGATAGAGATATTTAAATATTCTATTTCTTCTTCTGTTTACTTTACTGGCATATAATTGGACAACGTAACTCCTAATAATTGCTTTAATTTCATCTTCATTGGTGATATATTCACCTTTTCCCCTTTTGAGACTGATAATTTGGATTTTTTCTTTTTATTAATCAAATCAACCAATGGTTTATCTGTTTTGTTGCTTTTTTTGTAAAACCAGCTCCTAGTTTTATTTATTAGTACAGTGGTTTTTTTAACTTTCAATTTTATTAATCTCTCCTTTGGTTTTCAGGATTTTCATTTTTGTGTTTAATCTGAGGTTTTAATTTGTGCTCTGTCTAGTTTTTTTTTTTAGCTGCATGCCCAATTAATTCACTGATCTGATCTTTCTCCATTTTACTGACATATGCATTTAAAACAAGATACAAAATTTCCCCTAAGTATTGCTTTGGCTACATCCCACAAATGTTGTATGTTATCTTGTTTCATTCTCATTAATGAAATTACTTACTGTTTCTATAGTTTTTTCTTTGATGCATCCATTCTTTAGGATGAGATTATTTAGTTTCCAATTAATTTTTAGTCTGTGCTTCCACTGACCTTAATTGAATGTAATTCCTGTTGCATTATGGTTTTAAGAGGGTGCATTTAATATTTCTGTTTATTTGATTGTGAAGTTTTTAATGTCCTAATACATGGCCAATATTTGTGAAAGTGCCATAACAGAGCTAAGTAAAAGGTATATGCCTTTTTATTTCCACTCAATTTTCTCCAGATATCTATCATAGCAAATTTTTCAAAAATTCTATTCATCTCGATAACTTCTTTCTTATTTATTTTAGGATTATATTTACCTAGTTCTGTGAGGGGAAAGTTGAGGTCCCCCACTGGGGGACCTCACATATATATAGATATAGAACTAGATATAGATAGATATATATAGATATAGATATACGTATATCTGTGCTATCATAATCAATACGATAAATACAATAAAGGAAATGATAGAAACAAATAATTTTAGGCTAAAAATAATCTAGCATGGGCCAAACACCCAGCAAAATAAGAACTCACTGTCTTTCACAGACTAACACAATAAATCTTCACACCAGAAATATGATCAGCTAGTCACTCAATAAGCATTTATTAAGTACTTACCAAAGTACAAGCACTGTTCTAAACAATGAGTATACAAAGAAAGGCAAAAACAGTCGTTGCTTTAAAAGAGCTTATATTACACTGAAGAGAAAATATATAAATAAATATAAGACACATCCAGAATAAATGGCAGGTAACCTAGAGGGAAAGATACTAACCACTGTAGAGTTCTGGAAAGGCCTCCTATAGAAGATGACATTTGAGCTGTCTTAGAGGAAGCCATACAGACCCCAAAATATGCTTGAACAGACAACGATTAAACTGTACTTGAACCAGAGTGTTACCACAGACCAAGGTAAGGCCCACAAATGCCCAAACATAACAATGAACCATAAAATGTTAAAAACAACATTTTAATAGATGCTGCATTAATCCCTAAGCCCTATGCCATTTGAATAAAAAGCTTTCAGAGTACTGAGATCCAACAGACAAGATCAAAATTACATGGGAACAGAATGTAGTACATACCATCCCTATAGTCCTGTCTGCTATTGGAGTTCCTTTTTTGGTTTAACTTTTATTTCTTTTTAATTTATGGAATAAAACAAGCATTTCCATAACATAGTATAATAAAAAGGGTGATTGCACATGAAACTGCAAATCTATTATGTACAACTGGTCATTCCTTTTAAATATAAAGTTATCATATAAATTGCCTTTTTTTACTTTTTTTCCTCCCCCTATCCTGCCTTAGCAATGGGTACCATTAGACACAAATGTGTGTGTATGTAAGTATATGGAGAGAGACATACACATATATGTGTAAAATTATTCCATACATATGTCTATTTATCATTTCTTTCTCTGGATGCTGATAGCATCTTCCTTCATAGGTCCTTTGGAGTTAATTTGGGTATTTATGATGATCAAAATGACATATTCACTCAAAGTTGTTCTTAAAACAATATTGCTGTCACTAGACACAACATTCTCTTGGTTCTGCTCGTTTAGCTCTTCATTATTCCATGCAAGTCTATTCATATTTTTCTAAGATCACCGAGCTCATCATTTCTTATAGCATAGTAGTATTCTATCACAATCATTTACCACAACTTGTTCAGCCATGCTCCAATGATGGGCCTCCTCATAATTTCCAGTTCTTTGCCATCACAAAGAGAGCTGCTATAAATATTTTAGAACATATAGGGGCTTTCCCTTTTTCTCTCATCATCTCTGGAAACAGACCTAGTAGTGATATTGCTGAGTGAAAGGATATAGGCAATTTAATAACTCTTTGGACATAATTCCAGATTGTTCTCCAAAATGGTTGGATTGGTTCACAATTCCACCAACAATGAATTAGTATCCTAATTTTTCCACATCCCCTCCAACATTTTTCACTTTCCCCTTCAGTCAATGATTGCATTAGTGAGTTTGGTAGTACAGAATTAAATTTGAGTTGGTTAATGCTGTCAGAATGGGAATTATGTAGGTTAGAATTAATTAACTCATTTTGTATCGATGATTATCTTGCTTTTAAAAGATTTATAAGGAAGATTTATACTATAAAGATTTATAGTTTGTTATTTAGGCCTGTGTTAGGGATAGAGATAGAAACTTGCTATCCTACCGCCCCAGCCCCCTCCTGTGAATGTGCCCTGGAAGCTGCTGTGTTCCAGAAAAACAAGTTTCACCTTTTTTACTTTGTTCTTTATACCTGATGTTCATAACATGCTCGTGGAAAGTCCCAGAATCCTGTTGCCTGGTCACTGACTAAACACTCATGCTTGGTGACATGTGAAAAGTCTGATAACTAAATTCAAGTGACTAATGGACATTTCCCTTAGCCAATCATGTGGATTTCCCCTTTTTGGAATTGACCAATTGGAGAATTGTACCACCTCATTCTATTTTTAGTGATTTCACAGATTGTATAAATATTGCCTCAAAACTAAGCAGTTCATGACTTCAGAAGTGAGTCTTGGATCCAGTTTTTTAAGGACCATGGTTTCCCTAATAAATTGAAACTGCTTGGAGTGCATCAGTGTCCTTTTGTTGCAGATTGGGATTTTGAGGTCACAATGGAAGGAAACTAAAGATTGCAAAGAATTGATAACTGATTAGGAAAGGTCCTGGAGGAGTCAAGAGGTTGGATAACAGAAGGATCTTAGAGATTATCTAGAAAATCTGTTTATTTCACAAATGAGCAAAGTGAGGATCAGAGAAATTAAATTATTTGCCCAACGTAACACAGGTAATAAGTAGCAGAACTGGAGCATAGGTCATATGACTGCAAATCTGCACTCTCTTCCTCCCGGAAGTTTATCCCTACATAAAAGTCTAAATCAGCCTCTCTGCAACTTCACCCTTTGCTTCTAATTCTGCCCTCTGGAGCTAAGTAATGCTGAGGCTAGAATCTAGTGTCTGAAAAAGAGTTAAAAAACTATAAAGTTGCCACATAGCCATAGTATTGATCTTGTGTTTGTTGTCTTTGTTCCTTCTTCAGCATGATGATATAACTTGTCTTTTCCTGTTATTGAAAGGCTTCCCTACTGTTAAAGGAAACTGAAACAGACAAAAGTCAAGTAACTGGCCCAGAGTCATATAGTAGTAAGTGTCTGAGTATTGCTTTGAACTTAGGTCTTCTTGACTCCTGGCCCACCACTTTATCTACTGTACCACCACAAATAGCAAACAGCAGATAAACCATTTTAGTCAATCCGATAACAAACAGAAATCAAAGAAGGTATATAGATGACAATATCCCAGACAATACAAAGAGCAAATGAGATCTTTATCGGGAGCTACATTGTCTCATCTCAACTAAGAGAGCCCCAGATTTCATGCACCAAAGTGTTTTGTGTAGCAAGATGGGGCTAGAGATATGATCAAAGTACCAACTCTTCTAAATGTCAGCTTCTTCCCAGAGTCTTTCTCTCACTTCAGGGACCAAAACAGAATTCAGAACTTTGTAACTTCTCTCTCAAAGCTGAAAGCCAGAAGACTAAGACTTCTCTTCTCTCAAGTGCTATACAACTTTTCCTTTTACACAGGTATAGAACATTGAGTAATCAATCTCCACCAATGAACAGTCATATGCAAATGAGCTTTAAGTCAGTAATCAAATGTTTACAAAATATTTTCCCAAAATCTATTTGGCCAAAACTGTGAAGAAGTTGAGAAACAAACTCAAAAGCTTTTGTAATGTGTGTGTTGGCCTGAGGGAGAGAAGCTAATCATACCTTCTTTTTAGACCCTACCTTTGTACAGGTTACACTACATACCAACCATTCCTTTTGTCCTCTCCTTTGGGTATGACTTTTTCCTCTCTTCACCTTCTTGGCTTTGCCCCTTGGGTGTATATGTGGGCTTGTGATAACAGGTGTGTCTTGGTTTTCCTTTCAAGCTGACTGGGGCAAAAAACAATGGGAAGAGAAAATGTGCGGCTCTTAAACCAGCTCCAGCTCATCAAAGCCTCCCTTTATGGCCTTTCACATTTTTTTGTCCTCTTGGAAGTTATAAAAATATAAATCAATATTTATCTTTTATTTGTATCTTTTATCACTGCAACACCTATACCATGAAATAACCCTGAGAATTTTTTTATATCTCCAATTGAATTCTATCAACTATTGCTTCTCCCTCTGTGTCCTCTGCACAGGGACACACATAGATCAGTTATACAATGGTTAACCACATTTATTCTGGAGAAACCACCTTTAAAGCACAGTAAAACAGAAAAAATAAACCTCTCATGAAACAGAAATTGGGGAAGGGTCAGAACTATGTCCCAAGAGGGAAAAGAAAGAGAAAGGACAAGAAGTGAGAAAACTCTAGCTCTGTATTAGGAAGGAAGAGAGGGAGAAGGGAAGAAAAGAAAGAGAAAGAAAGGAAGGGAAGAATAAAGGAATGGAGGGAGGTATATCCATCATTTCCTCACCAGTATTCTCTCTCTCCTCTGGGCTTCTTCCCCTTATCTCCCTTTATCAGCACATTCATTCCCAATGGCATTTCTGTACTCACCTTTTAAGAATCAGGGAGTGAAATTTGTTAGTTAAATCCAGTTGTGTAAATCCCAAAGATGAAGAGGAGCTTGGAGGATTTACATCCTGACTAGCAGGCACATATCTTCAAGGTCAGTATTGCTCTGGAAACCCTAAGAAGCTGTCCTGATACCTCCTTATGACTTAGAGTTAACTCTGAATTCGCAAAGGCTACACCAACAAAGCATAAACTCCCAAGTTTCTACTAAGTTGGAAAGGCTTCAAGTATGGTAACAGTGAAAGTCTGTGTGGCTGTTATCCAAGTCATAGCTAAAAATGGAGAGTCTCATCGATGGAAAATTGGCTACTAGGTGATGATTTTTTTGTATGTGATGATTCATAGCTCATTAGATGAAATAAAGGAGCCAGTGGTTTGTTTGGCTTTTTTTAAACGTTTGACAAAAGTAGAAAAAGAGGGGCAGTAAGTTCAATCCTTTCACTCTGAAGATGAGAAAACTGAGGCTCAGAGAGATTAAGTGAGTTACCCAGGATCACACAGTAAGTTAGTGACAGTTAGGACTCCAACTCAGGTCTCTTGACTTTGAGACCAATGTACCTTCTACTGTTGGAGGGATTGTCACCTTTTCTAGTGAAGTAAATACCCACACTGACAAAATCACAGATCTTTTTTTAAAATATCAAAACAAGTACATGTCTCTGACAGAGTGGTTATTAAACAGTTAAATTTCAACTCCCTGTATTTCAAAACTAAATTTTGCATGTTCAATTTTATCTTTCAAAATTCATAACACAGCCCTACATGGCAAAATCACAGATTTTCTGGGCTGTTGTTTTGACTCACAAGTTCCCTACCATAGTAATCAGTTATTTCAAAGTATCAGTATTAGAAATGGGAAAAAACTAATTCCTTCAGACCTCTGAAACTCAAGCTTCAGGCAAACATTTTGAGAAAATTGAAAATTAACAGCATGTGTTATTTGCAATGGAAAAACACCAAAAGCTTTCCTAGTGAGACTGAAGTAAAACAAGAATGTCCACCATCTCCCTCATTGTTTGATATATTGCTAGAAATGCCAGCTATAGCAATAAGACAAGGAAAAGAAATCTAAGGAATCACCATGGGCAAAGAGGAAGCAAAATTATGTCTATATGCAAATAACATGATAGTTTCCTTAGAGAATAGAAATAATTCAATAAAAAAGCTAATTAAAACAATAATGACAACAAAGTAGGATACAAAAGAAACCTGCAAACATCATTAGCCTTCATATATATTGCTAACAAAACCCAAGAGAAGGAAACAGAAAGAGAAATTCCATTCAAAATAACATCAACAAAAAAAAACAACCCTGGGATTTAACCTTTAAGACCTGTTTAAGATCTATATAAATACAATTATAAAGTATTCATATATATATATATACACATATATATATACACACACATATATTATATATATATATATATATATATATATAATATACATAAAAGAAGGCTTTAAAAATCTGAAAGAGATTCATTGTTCATAGCTAGGCCATTTCAACAGAATCAAGATCATGCTACTATCTAAATTATTTTATAGATTTAACCAGACTACTGTTGAGGGAGAAACTCAGAGATTCAGGAATCCCAAAACTAAAGTTCCTGGGGCAAGGTCACCTGAAATGAATTCGCGGACCCAAGCAATCTTTAAGTCAAGTTGGCAAAAGTTTATTGTTACGCTTTTCAGCAGGCAAGAGTTCTTTGGGAACCTGCGATCTAAAAGGGGATACAGGTATAGTTTATATAAGATATTCAGTGGTAAAACATGTGCCAAATATGCTAATTAGTTGTTTTGAGGTGGGATTAGGGAGTGGTTAAGCAGTGGTTAGTTCTTAAAGGAACACGCACATTTAGTATCTACTGCACAGGTGGTTTTTCCCAGAGTTCACTAGGAAATAGCCCAAGGTTGGGGGCTATATGCAAGTGTGGTTTTAGGCCTGAAAAGTCACTAAGTCAACTAATGGTCAGGGCCGACTGGAAATATCTAGGCTGCCTCCATCAATGTCTTTTTAGGCAAGATAAACTTAAGGGAGTATTACATATATCTAGGTCTAGGATACACATAATAGGTCAGTAAATAGTAAATATAGTTATGAACTAGTACACAGTCAGTCTAGCATGTACACAGTGAGTCCAAACTAATAAATTCTATAGGTGCAGCTGGCTACTGTGTCAGAAGAAGAGATAAGTATTTTGCTAGGGCATGCTGCCCTTGAACTGGAGAGAAACTGCCTAAGACAGTATTTTGAGGCTAGGGAAAGATGTGATTTTAGAGCTGGATGTGGTTTTGGAATTGGGCTCCAAGCACAGGCACCCAAGTAGAGTCTAAGGAGAAATGTGATGTTAGAATTAGGGTCCAAGCACAGGCACCCAAGCACCCGATCACTACCAAAGGGTATTATAAAACTGAAGAAAATGATGACAAAAAAATAACAAAATTAGTATGGAACAAAAAAGTCAAGAATGTCAATGGAAAAAACAAGAATGACTCAATACCAAATCTTAAATTAGTCTATAAAATTGTACTCATCAACAGGAATTTGGTACTTTATTAAAAGATAGCAAAGTAGATCAATGGAACTGAACATATAAGCAAGACCCAAAGGTAAACAAACATGTAAACCCTAGATCACAACTACTGTAGGAAAGGATCCTTATTCAACAGAAATTGCTGGAAAAAATAGAAAAGTTTTTCTAAACAGAAAATAGGTTTAAAACAGAATCTGTAATACTGCGTACCACAACAAGCACCTAATAGAGACATGATGACATATCATGATGAGAAGAGCATGGAAGGAGCCATGTTTCACAAAGTTTTAAAAGTTTTTGCAAGAACAAAAACTAATAGTTAAAACAAAAATAGAAGCTGTAAAGTGGAGAAAAAATCTTTACATCAAATTTATCTAACAAAAGTATAATTTCCAAGTTATATAGGGAATTGACACAAAAGTGCAAGACCAAGAACTATTCTCCAATAGGTAAGTGAGGGAAAGATATGAAGATGATTGCACACATATAACCTATATCAAACTGCTTACATTCTTAGGGAGAAGGGAGAAGAGAGAGGAAAGGAGAAAATTTGGAATTCAAATTTTATTAAAAAAAAGAATGTTAAAAATTGTTTTTACATGTAATTGGAAAAAAGAAAATCCTATTTAAAATGATATGAAGAAGCAGTTTTCAAAAGAAATATAAATTATCAGTGACCAAATGACCATATGTAAAAATACTCTAAATCAGTGATAAGAGAAATGCAAATTGAAACAATTCTAAGGTTTCACCTCACACTCATCAAATTGACAAATATGATCAAAAACAAAAATAGTCCAAGTTGCATGGCCCAGGGAAGTCAAGCACACTACTAGTGGCAGAGTTGTAAAAGGGTACAAACTTATTTTAAAAACAACCTGGAACTATACAAGAAAAGTTAAAATTTGACCCAGCAGTACCACTACTGTCCCAAAGAAAGTCAAAGACAAACTCTAGTTGTTAAGAAGCTCTAAATGTTAAGCAAAATCCTCCCCTCTGCAACTTTCTGGGTCACAGCAGCCACATCAGTCTCCCTAATACTCAAAGACAATGCAGAAAATCATGAAAAAACTTGTATAAACTGATATAGATTGAGACAATTAGAACCAAGAGAACAACATATTGTCGACCTGAAAGTTTAGTTAAAGGAGGCAAACAGGCTAGGTGATATGTAAATCCATATTGTTTATTCCCTTAAAACTAGCATACATGTATGGAGCCAGTCGAAATCTGACTGTCTGAACAAAAGAATGAGAAGGCTTAAATGCATCTCAGGACAGTCCCAGCTCAGCATGTCTGTGTCACTCAAAATTTATGATCTCCATGTATGTTTAATCACAGTATAAGAAAGGAATTTCTTAATTGGATAGGTTGTAAATACAATAAGATAAGAGAGTTGACAAAATGTCAAATTGAAATTGCAATCCAGACTATGCCCAAAGGGCTATAACAATGTGCGTACCCTTTGACACAGCAATACCACTTCTAGGGCTATATCACAAAGACATCATACATGTGGGAAAGGAAACTGTATGTACAAAAATATTTATAGCAGCTCTTTTTGTGGTGGCAAAGAACTGGAAATCAAGGGGATGCCCATCAACTGGCGAATGGCTAGACAAATTGTGGTATATGAATGTAATGGAATACTATTCTGCTATAAGAAATGAGGAGCAGACAGACTTCATTATTACCTGGAATGACTTACATGAACTGATGCTGAGTGAGGGGAGCAGAACCAGGAGATCATTATACATGATTACAGACAGACGGTGATCTGTAAGGACTAACTTTGATAGACTTGACTCTTCTCATCAATGCAAGGTTCAAAGACAGCTCCAAAAGACTCATGATCGAAAAAGCTATACACATCCAGAGAAAGAATTATGGCGTCTGAATGCAGATTGAGGCAAACTTTTTGCTCTTTTTTTTCCTTTTTTTGGGGGGAGGGGGGTTCGTTTCTTGTTTCTCATGATTCATTCCACTAGTTATAATTCTTCATTACAACTGGATTATTACGTAAATAGGTTCAAGGTGAAGGTATATGTAGAACCTGCATTGGATTACATGCCATCTTGGGGGGTTGGGAGGAGTGGAAGAGAGAGAATTTGGAACCCATAAACTTGTGGAACTGAGTGTTGTAAACTAAAAATAAAAAAGAAATTTAAAAAAAAAGGAATTATGATCCAGGACATCTGTGTTTTCTTTATCATTAACATACCATAACATAGTATACATCCATAAAATATTAAGAAAAAGTCCCATTATTCAAGACAGTGTTTCAGGTTAAGGGTCTCATCTTTAATGGCCATGAACAGAGGAAAGAATGTTCTTAAGTCAGCCCCATCTGGGCTTGTTGACATAAGAAGAGGTATTCTCTGAGTTTACTAAGAGAACAAAGAAGTTGTTAGGTCCAAACTTCTCCTCTGGTTGATTAGTTCAGGCTCTGGCCCTTATTGGAGTTACTAAACTGATATTAAATGATTATCAATATGTAAATAAAAACAACACAAAAAGGCTACTTCAGTCAGAGTAAGTGCAACAGCCAATATGAAATCCAGAGCTCAGACAGCCACAAATGCTGAATGGATTGGTCTCACTTAAATATGTTCCTTTTTAAAAAGGAAAAAAAAAATTACCTCTTTGCGGTAGGAGCATCACATATCACTCATGTGTGAACCTAAATTTCAGTGACACCATCACAACTGGAAAAAAGACAGGAATATAAGGACTGCCAAGACTTAAACCCTATTCTTGCTCAATTCCATTCTATCCAACAAGCATTTATTTATTGAGCACTTACTTTATACCAAGTACCTGTGCTGCTAGGTATTGGGAATAAAAGTAAAAAATCAAACAATCCCGACCTTAAACATACACCTCTGGAGAGAAAGGAGAAACAAGACTATGTGCCCCAAACAGACCCAAATGTCGGTGGTCCAAAGGATAAGCTAGGCAGTACTTCTTCTTAGGAAAAAAAAATAAAATTAGCATTAATTAACACTAAGATGTATTAACAATCTCACATTCTTATAGAACTTTTAACTTAATTCCAGGTGATTTTATATCTACTATGTCATTTAACCATGAATTTTTATTGAATCAAGCGGGGGTGAAGCATCACTTACCTTATAAAGCGTCAGTTTTTGGCTGATGGTTCCCAAAGGGGCTGGGGTCAGGGTTAGAATGCTCGGGGAGTGCTAGTTAATATGCAATGAGGCTAAGCAGTACTAAAAGTTGAGTGACTTGCCCAGGGTCATACCACTAGTAAGTGTCTGTGTGCGAATTTGAACTCAGGTCTTCCAAGCCAACCTGTCACCTACCTGCGCCAGCCGGGGCCTTTACAAGGCACTGGTGGGGGAGGGGTGCTGCTCAGGTAAGGAGGTTGGGGGAGGGGAAACATAAATGGGGAAGAAACGTGGTTTTGGGGTGACCAGGAGAGGCAGGGTATAAGGGTGGGTCTGGAGTGAGGGAACCCCGCCTCTGACTCTGTGTAACTTTGGTCAAGTCGCTCAACCTCCCTGGCCCTCAGTCTCCTCCTCAGAAAAGCGAGGGGGTCGGGCTGAATGGTCTCTAGATGTGTGCTCCTAAGAGATTTGGGGGTGCTTCTGCGGGCTGCTGCCCCTCCCCCCGCCCCGCCCGTCACCGGGGCAGGGGTAAGGCTGTGAGCAAGGGAGGATAAGGTGGGACGTGCTCCCTTACTCTTTCGTCTTCTCGAACCCGTGCGCGGAGTTGATGCGGTGAACCTCTTTCTTTTTGGCTTGTTTCGAAGCCATGGTGCCTGAGGGCTTGGAGGGGGCGAGCCCAGTTCGGCAGCCCTCGGGAGGTGCCGCGTCCCCGGGGTTGCTAGGAGCTGTCAAGGCCGAATCCGGCTCGAGACCACAGCCAATCCCGGGCCCGTTCGAAGCTCTACCCGGCCAGCCTGGGGGGAGGGGGAGAGGCGGCCCGGCGGGGGAAGAGCGGGGTGGGGAGGAGAGGGGAGGGAGGAGAAAGCCAATCAGGACTGGGGCTGAGACAGGGAGGAAAGGGAAAGGAGAGAGGAAGCGGCCTATCACGGACGGAGGGAGGGCGTAGCCGTCCCTGCTCGGGGCGGGGCCTGGGCCCACCCCCAGGAAGCGCGAGTTCGAGTCCAGCCTGCGTTTCTGACTGAAAAGGGGAGGGGGGAGGGGAAGAAGAAGCTAAAGCTGGTGACATACTGGGCGACAGGATGCCCAGCAGCTGGGGGGGGTGGGGGCAAGCAGGGGCTGCGAGGAAGGGAGGGGGCGACCACTCCGGGTATTTCTGGTAGTGGCGTCGGGACCCCCGCTTTCCACCCCTACACCTTCCCTCACGCTTTCTAATTATGTCATTAATCTCCCCTGGCCTTGGCCTACGTAAGACATCTCTTTCCCCTCCCACACATATAGTCCGGGCTGCGCTTTCTTCAAATTATAGCCATTCGATCAACAGTCAGTCAGTCAGCGTTTATTAGGAGCCAACTGTGTGCTTATATTTTCTGAGGATACAAACGTACAGAAAATAAAACCGCCCCTTGATCATTTTCCCATCCTTGCCCTGGATGCCCTTCCCACTCACTGTTTTTGGCTATTAAAGCTTTGTTTTTTGTCGTTTTTATTTTTTTTTTACTGGTCAGCCCAGTCTCCTCCCTCTATACCCATTCAGTCTACCTTAGAATCTCTCAAATCTTTTGTCTAAAACCCAGTTTCACTATAGTAATAAATGCTCGCTTTATAAAGCATTAAGTTTTGTTTGTTTGGTTTTTTGCACCGGGCTTTACAGAAAGTATTTTATTTGTTCCCCTAAGCTACCCTGAGAGAGGAGCGATTTAGGGCCGGGTTTTAGATACAGGTGATAGAGATAGGCTCAGTTTACACATTCTAGAGCTGCAGATACAGGTGATAGAGATAGGCTCAGTTTACAGATGATAGAGCTATGGAAGCAAATGACAGAGAAGGGGCTCAGTTTACACATTCTAGAGCTGCAGATACAGGCGATAGAGATAGGCTCAGTTTACAAATGATAGAGCTATGGAAGCAAGATGTCAGAGAAGGGGCTCAGTTCACACATTCTAGAGCTGCAGATACAGGTGATAGAGATTGGCTCAGTTTACAGATGATAGAGCTATGGAAGCAGATGACAGAGAAGGGGCTCAGTTTATACATTATAGAGTTGCAGATACAGGTGATAGAGATAGGCTCAGTTTACAGATGATAGAGCTATGGAAGGAGATGACAGAGAAGGGGCTCAGTTTACACATTCTAGAGCTGCAGATACAGGTGATAGAGATAGGCTCAGTTTACAGATGATAGAGCTATGGAAGGAGATGACAGAGAAGGGGCTCAGTTTACACATTCTAGAGCTGCAGATACAGGTGATAGAGATTGGGCTCAGTTTACAGATGATAGAGCTATGGAAGCAAGATGTCAGAGAAGGGGCTCAGTGTACACATTCTAGAGCTACAGATACATGTGATAGAGATAGGTTCAGTTTACAGATGATAGAGCTATGGAAGCAGATGATAGAGAGAAGTCTCACTTTACAGCTGAAAGGTTAGATCACTTGCCCTAAATCTCATTCCTATAGTCTGAGGGGCAAATGCATCTCTATGCTAACTCTATCTCTGCCACTAAGCAGAATTCCCTCAACTTACAAATAATAATAATAAGTTCTGATGACTTTTCATAATTCCACACACTACCACCACCATTATCATCACAAGACCCCAGCCTGGAAGGCCTTGATGTACTTCTAGGGATCACTTTATCACCCCAGAAATTCTACAGCTCAAAGATATATTAGCATGCTACGGACAGACGGTTCCCCCAAGATCTTTCCTAATACAATTAAAAATACCCTGGTTTGTCTACACCTCAGGCTATAATCACTGAGAGAAGGAGAAGAAGATGTCTGTCAGAGAGACAGAGAGAGAAGGAGATATTTCTATGACACAAAAGAAGGAAGAAGCACAATCTGAAGCACATTGAGGGGTTATTCTTTGCTCTGCTAAGCTGAGAAAGTTAATGATATCTAAACACTTCCCAGTGTGCCATTCTCAGTTAACTCCATTTTACAGCAGTGAATCTACTTCTTAAAGGCATTGTTCTTGGGTCAAGGGTACACGAATTCTGAAGAACCTGTTTGGCTACTTTTCTTCTCTGCCTGATATCTTAGAGGTGTGAAAGAGAAGGGGATCTCTATCAATCAGTAAATAAAATACTTATTATGCACCTAGTATCTGCCAGGCACTGTGCTAAGCACAAGGGATTCAAAAAGAGGCAAAAGACCATACTTGCCTTCAAGGAGCTTACAATCTAATGGGGGAGACAAGAGGCAAACAAATATATTCAAAGCAAACTATATACAGGATAAATAGGAGTTAATTAAAAGAGGGAAAGCATTGGAATTAAGAGGCATTGGGAAAGGCTTCCTGTAGGTGGGATTTTGGTTGGGACTTCAAGGAAGACAGGAAGGCTGGTAGTCCTTGCAGATGAAGAAGAGCATTCCTGACATGGAGGAAAGCCAGAGAAAATGCCCAGGAAGACTCCTAATCTTTAGGAACCCCAGTATAAATGCTGAAATTACATAGTCAATCATGGGCTTACACCTGTAAGAATGTTTTAGTACCATAGTTAGTGGGAATAAGCTTGTCGATTTAGCGTAACTGCCTCCATTTTGTTTTAAACCTTCATTTTTTGATTGAGTCGTTTTGAGTTAGTTGTTTTTCTATCAGTGATTTTTCAATAATAAGAAAAGCACTTCTGCGATATCATGTAGTAAACAACGTGTATGTGTTTTAAACTACTGATAAATATATGTAGCCCTCTGATAAGACAGATTGCCCAATAAAAAAATCATAAACAACTTTATTAATAATTTATATAGTAAACTACCAATCAAATTACCTGATAAACAGTTTAAGAACAACCACCACTAAATTATAAAAAAGATCCTCAGGGCCCCCAGCCATCATCTTGGTTCCTAGGTTATAATTGTGACTGGCTGCTACATTCCTACCCCTTACTAGAGGCGGGAGTAAGTCTGTATTTACATGGCCTCCACATGGGCAGAAAGGGAAATCTTGTGAGTCCTGTATTAAAGAAGGTTACCTTAACCTCTAAAACTTAAGTTGGTGGTTTATTCTTAGAGGAGAGTATCATTTGAATTGCTAAGCACATTTTGATTCATAAAGTTTGATCACATACACTAAGCATAAGTCTAATTAGTGTTTCCATGGCACTAGTTAACATGTATAATAGTAAAGACAGTATCTATGTGCACCTTGGATTACAAGTGGCCTCTTCTTCCAAGCTTTCTCTATGGTTTGTCACTTTCATCTAAAAGATCAATATTTAAGTCATAAAAATCACAAAACTTTAGAACTAAAAGGTCACACAGGTAATTAGTGACAGACTTCCAGCCCCTAGACCTGGCATCAGGAAGACCTGAGGTCAAATTTAGCTTCAGACACTTACTAGCCATGTGACCCTGGGCAAGTCACTTAACCTCTGCCTCAGTTTCCTCATCTGTAAAATGGTATAATAAGAAATGAGATAATAGCTTTAAGGATTTTACAAAACTGAAAACACTATATAAATTCTAGCTATTATTTCTTGTAGAACACTTGATCTTTCTCCTCGATATTCAGTTTGTTCTATCTCCTCTTCAGAACCATGTAAACCATCCAGCTATGAGCTCACCAACAGGATCAGAGGTACAGAATTTTATTGCCTCTTAAAGTTAATTCTGAATACAAAGTAATACCGTAGGAACTTGGAAATTTAAGATCCTATTTTAATGATACCTTAAAAGAAAATAAATAAAATTTCCTAAGCTGTTTAAGAAATAACACTATTTTTCCTGATTATTACAAAATGTCTTACCAGGTTACCATCAATACTACTCAGGATATTGTAATTGTCCTTTTGAAGCAAAGAAAAAATAGGACCTTTTGCTATTTAATCCACTAGCAGTGTATCTTCAGAAATGTCCCTTTCGATCAAAGTAATTTCCATTTCATATTTGAGATAGCTCAAATAATGGATGTTTTTCATCTATTGGGCTGTCAGAATTCTGTGCTAAACATAATGGGTGTTGTTTTTTTCCAGTGGGCTATTAAAAGAATGGCAGGAGGAGACAGAAATTTCACAGAAAATGGACAGATAGGTTTTTTAAAAAGTCATCAATCTTACAAATTACATCATTTATCAAACAATACAAAGGAAATTTGCTTTCTTTAGTGAATGCATCTGACATCCTACTTCTCCAAAAATTTATAATGTACATTGTCTTTTGAAAAATCTCAAAAAAATTAAGTGTTATTCTATTAAAGAAATTATATTGATTTCTGTCATTGAATTAATTTTTAGGACAGTAACATGACAATTCTAAAAATCTTTTTTTTTCTTTTTGCAAAATACCTACCCAAAGATCTCCAGCCTCCAATATTTTATTTTTGAAAGAGGATTATCTTTAAAGGAAATGGAAATTATATTACTGAAATGATGTTTTTAAAGAACTACTTTAATTTGAAAAGGCTATATTGGCATTTTTAGTCTCCCCTTTGTATATCACAATAGTGGAAAATATAGGGGGAAAATAGTTTTGGTTCTTTGAAAAAGATGAAATAGTACCACTAATAATAAGAGCTGTCATTTACATATGACTTTAAGATTTACAAGGCACCAAAACATACACACTCCAACCAGGCAAATGACTAAGGACTAATCACATATTGCCATGGGAGATGAAGTTCACCATGCCTAACACATGGGATGTGAGAATAAACTCTAGGATCATAGGATAATAGTTCTAAAGCTGGGAGGTACCTTGTATATCATCAAGTCCAATCCCTTCATTTTACAAATGAGGAAACTGAGGCACAGAGTAGTTAAGTGATTTGCCCTGGTCATATAACTAGTAAGTATCTGAGGTAGGGTTTGAACTCAAATCTTATATCTTTAAGCCCCTGAAATTTGCTGGATAATGAAAACCTAAGCTAGGAAAGGGATGCCAAAAGGAGAGAAAAACCACTGGTGGCTAAGGCAGTCAAAGGCAGCATAGCAGTTATCCCTTTTCAGGTCCATGATCATCAGAGAGGTATAGAAACTGTAGCAGGTGACCTAGCAAATTAGAGATGCCATGTAGAGAATGTGGCTGAACTGAATTGTCTCTATCCAACCTCCCTTTCTGTATTTCCCTGTTTGGTGTATCAAGAAAATGTTACCATCTGTTCCCTGGTTATGTTTCACATATTATTTCATCCTGAATGCATCTTTATATAAATCATATGTGGTTGACCTAAGACCATGTAGCATGTACAATACAGGAGTTTTCTTCATCTCACTTTGTATGTAGATTGGGGGTTTTTCTCTTTGCCTTGGAGCAAGAACCAGCTAATGTTGACTAATTTTATTTCTTATTAACAGCTCCATATCTCTTCCAAAAGACAGAGAGCCTTTGAAATATGGAGTATTTTTTCTACCCTTTTACTATTGGCATGACTTCAGTTTTACTATTGGTATTACTTCGGTTCCTCCTTCAGAAGGAAGCCTAAACACCTGTGTTCCTCTGCCATACCTGGTGGTTACAAAGGTATTATTTTATTCAATTCTCATTACAACTCAATAAAATTACCTACTACAGGCATTAGGACTGCAGTTTTTCCCAAGGAAATGAATATTGGAGACCCTGAGTGATTTGCTTGGTAAAGGTTTAAATTCATATATCTTATCACTCCAAGTCCAGAATTCTTCCCATTATATCCTACTATCTCTTATTGAGATTGAGATCTTGTGATAAGAACTTCCTCACCTATCCTCCATTCTCAAAACTTTTTCTTTCTTCCTTCCCTCCTGTCTCAAAGCATCCCTACTTTTCATTAAGGAAAATATAGAATCACTGAATCTCAGAGTAGGAAGGGACACCAAAGCCATCTAATTCAACCCATACCTGAACAAGATTTACCTCTACAATATATCAACCAAGTGGTGATTGAGGCATTGCTCCAAGGCCTCCTGGAAGGCAGAACATAGACTTTCCAAGGAAATCCATTCCACTTTTGGACAGCCCCAGTGGTAGGGAAGTTTTTCCGTAGGCAAATATATCAATTTGTCTCTTGACAACTTCCCACTGTTGTACCTAGTTCTACCTTCTGGAGCCACACAGACCAAGTCTAATAACTCTTCCATAGGTATCATGTCCCACATTGTTCTCTTCTCCCAGCTAACCATTCCCAATTCTTTTAGCCAGTCCTCATATGGAATGGTCACCTTTGTTATCCTGGTTGGTTCTCTGCCATCTTACTGATCACCTGATTGTCTTCATCCTGCAGCCTTCCAACTTTTCAACATCATCAATAAAATGTATGTAGCAGCATTCCTGATAATCCCATCTTCTCCTGGAAGTGGTGAGTAAGGGAAAGGGATCAATGAGACAGGGATTGTTTTATTTTTGGCTTGTTCTCTCTGCTATATAGCACAGTGCTTTATACAATATAGGCTTAATATATGTTTATCAAATTGGATTAATAAATTCAGAGACATCAGTCTCTTTAGATAATCTGCTTTTTTCCTTCTTGTTAGAATTGCTTTTGGTGTCCTTAGAATTACCCTTGAAATGCTTCTCATCTTCCCTTGTCTTTCCTTATAGAATTCTGGGCTATGGGAACTTATCTATCCTTCCTCTTTGAAATCTGCTCTCTCAAAGTCTAGAGTGCATGTAAGATTTGGCATGGCTTTCTTTTCTTCTCTGTTATAAGATGAAATGGCCATTTTTCCCCTAAAGCCCCTATCATTTTACCCTTTCGTGTGCATATACACACATATACATGAGACCATTGGTTTTGTTATCCCTCTACTGGTATCATTGATCTTACCTTCTTCTGCCTTGTTCCAGAAATCATCTCCTCTTTCTTCTACTGTCTCAAATCTTTTTCCCTCCATCTTTCCATGATATCTTTTTAATTGGTAGTGGCCATGCACAGGCAAGTATCTTCATCTCTGTCTCCTTCCCAGGGAATATCAAGAAATGGTCACCAGAGGCAGAGCCAAGATGGCGGACTAACAGCATAGAGGATAGATATAGATAAGAATCAACACCAAACAGAGATGCAAGGTGTTTGAGATAGCAGGATCCAACCTATCCCTTCACTATGTACTGAGTGATGTGAACTGTGTAGGTGTAGAAGAATATAAGACCCACCAGAGGGGAGGGTTGCTGGACTCCCCAGTTCTTTCTCAATGGGGAGGGTTGGTCAGGGCCATTTAGAATAGTACTATGAGTTGGGAAAATCGTATTAGCTCTGGAAAAGACAGAGGTCCACACAAATATATGTGAGAAAATGTTTATGAGCGGGGCACAGGGGAGCTCCACTTTAGGGTAGGTGCTATAATCTAGGATGGTGGTGTTAAACTCAAATAGTAATGGTTCCCTGTTGACTGCATATTGTCTTAGAAAACAAATTAACATTCTGTTTTATTATATTTTTGTTTTGTTTGTTAAACATTTCCCAACTATGTTTTAATCTGGTTCCACTGTCCTAGAAAATTTTGATATCAAGCCATGAGTTTGATATATCTGGCCTAGTGGATGATATAGGCCCCTGTGGTAGATGGGATTCCATCGCCTTGCAGGTAATGCTCTAATTCTATAGGACTTAGAAAGCTGCCCAGGATACTGAGAAAGTAAGCCTAAGGTCACATTAGCCAGTATACTTCAGACGCTAACTTGAACCTAATTCTTGACTTTGAGGCCGGCTATATCACACTCCTTCTTCTCAGTAGACAATTAAATTGTTCAAAAGTAAGAAAATGCTTAAAATTAATAATAAAAAATAAGAACTAAACAAGTCAATGTGCAAAGTGTGAATATTCAATGGTGTAAGCTGACTCCTGTGTTAGTGCCAACCAGCTTTGAATGTGACTGAATTTATAAGGTGGTTATTGTGTCTGTCCTTTGTTTTCAAAGAGGACCATGGCATCAAGGAAACAATGATGTGACTTGCAGCTGACTTTGATTTATGTGAGGAAGGGCTAGTGTGGTAAACAAGAAAGAGGACAGTAAAGAATCTGAGGTTCTGGGTTTGGTTCTGCTGCTGACCCACTTTATGACCTTTGGCAAGTCACTTAATCACTCTGGCTACAGTTTCCTCATTTACAAAATGAGGGGCTTGTGTGAGATGACCTCCGAAATCCCTCCTAGCTTGAAAATTCACTGATTCTGTAAAATGAATGTCTTGTAATTTCCCTCGCTTGCCAACAGGCTATGCTCATGCACTAGTTTTGGTCTGTAAGTGCTGGCATCCTAGCTAGCTATTTCATATCTGCCCAAAGAGATAAGATGCGATTTGGTTTCAAAATAATAGCAGTTATTGCTCCATAAGATTACTCTATCTTATTAAAAACATCGGTCTAGATTTTCCTGCTACACAGAGCTCCTCTTGACTTTAATTGAAGTTTGTGTACAGAAGCAAATTTCACAGTACAATCATAATATTTTAGAGCCAGCAGGGACTTCAGAGTTCATTTTAACCACCTCTTCATTTTACAAAAGTTGTCTTTTTCCAAGGGCACACCTATGGTCTATGGCAGACATGGTAACTAGTCAGTTAGTCAACTGGAATTTATTAAACCACCACTATGTGCCAGGCACTGTGCTAAGCACTTTCTATACAAAGGAAGGCAAAAGACAGTCCCTGCTCTCAAGGAACTCACAGTCTGTTTTGGGAGACAACATGCAAATAACTATGTACAAACAAAATATATACAAAGTATCTACAGGATAAATTGAAAGTAGTCTCAAAGGGAGAGCACTGAAATTAAAGAGGACTAGGAAAGGCTTCTTGCAGAAATGTGACTTCAGCTGAGACTTAAAAGCCAAGGAAACTAGGAGGCAGAGATGAGGAAAGAGAGAGTTCCAGACAGCAGCAATAGTGAAAACACTCAGAATCAGGGCCAGAGGCAAAGCGAGAATCAATCAATATTTATTAAACACCTATGATGTGCCAGGCACTTTGCTAACTGCTGGAGGTACAAAGTAAGTCACAAGATAGTCTCTACCCTCAAGGAGCTCACACTCTAATGGAGGAAGACAATATGTACATAGGGGCTGAAAAGAGGGGTGATTTGGGGTGGGGAGTATGATGAAATCCTACTTTGGGAAATGATTTGAGGAGGTGAGAGTCAAAAGATGGACTGTCTCATGTGAGGGACAGCAAGGAAGCCAGTGTCACTGTATCACAGAATGTGTAGAGGGGAGCAAAGTATAAGAAGACTATGGAGGTAGGTGGGAGTAGTTTATGAAGGGTTTTAAAAAACCAGACAGCGGGTTTTATAATTGATCTGGAGGCAATAGAGAGACAATGGAATTTATTGAAGGTGGTGGGGTAGGAAGGAATGTAAGATGACCTCCACTTCAGAAAAATCAATTTGATAGCTGAGTGGGGAATGGACTGGAATGGAAAAAGACTTGAGACCAACCAGCAAGCTATGGCAGTAGTCCAGGTGTGAGGTGACAAAAGATGAGAACCCTGATCTCTCCAAATCTCTGTTTACTGATCTTTTTAAAATGCTGTGTTATTACTGTTTTGTTTCATATATTCCTAATTAAATTGTGACAATTTGACAGTCCCTGTTATGGGACTCATGCCAGGCTGATTTCCCTAGGAAGAGTGACTCCTACCAATAAAATTAATCAAACCTGGATAAGAATCCAGGGTGTAGCCAGAGAGTTTTAACAGAAGGATAGAATCTTCGTAGTAATAAATAGTTTCTGGAATATTGTCCCTCCTCAAAGCCAGTATGCTATAGTGAACAATGGACTTGAAGTCAGAAGACTTGGGTTCAACTATAGGGTCTATCTCTTATTTAGTCAACCTCTGTTTGGTCTTGGGAAAGTCATTTAACTCTTCATGACTCAGTTCCCTCATGTGTAATACCTATGTTTTCTCTTTTACAGGGTTGCTGGAAGAGAGATACTTTATTGGCCTTAAAGCACTATGGAAGGGTGAGTTACAATTATTAGGAATAAATAATAATTAAAACATCATTGAATTTGAAATTTTAAAAAATTGGGCTTGACTCCTGACTCTACTACATACTAGTGGTGTAAGTCGCAACCTGTATATCTTCTGTCTCCTCTTGTGTGAAATGAGGGTATTACTAGTACTACCCACTTCACACCTTATTGTGTAAAAGGGTTTTGTAACCATAAAGCAATTATATAAGGCATCTCAAAAGTCTTAGATCAGCTTTAAGCTTAAAATTAAAGTTTTTTAAAAACTTAAAATTATTTTTGAAGCTTAAAACTTTAACTTAAGTAGCTTAGAATTTTAATTTAAGCCTATTTAAGCTTAAAACTGTCCTAAGACTTTTGAGACACTCTACATAAATACAAGTTCAAACCATCATTGTCATCATCCACATATCAAGAATGTGTTAAGCTGAAAGAGAACAAGGTTGATGTGGAGTTGGGATTTGGGAGCTGTCTGAAGGAGGAAACATTTCTCCAACTTAGTGAATAAAGGAACTGTGAAGGTTGCTAGAGTACAAATAGAAAGGGTATGTTCTTCAGGGTTTCTAGAGACAAACAAATGAGTATTCCATCAAAAATACATTATATGCAAAATACTCATTCTTATCAGCTACACTTACATGAATCGGTTAACCAAAAATACAGATGAAAATTATTTTGGCTTGAGGTCCTACAAATAACAATAGTTTTTAAGTATCACTATAACATTCTGTGTTTCTGTCTACTTAATATGGAGTAGTCAATAGAGCGCTAGACCTAGAGTCAGGAAGACCCGGGTTCAAATCTCACTTCAGATACTTGTTATTTGTGACACCCCAGGCAAGTCATTTAATCTCTTAACCACAGTTCCTCCTATAGAAAATGAGGGAGATGGACTCTATGATACTAGAAATAAAATGATAAAATCATGAATTCTCAAGTCTTCTGAACATCTGTCTTCTTTCCTCCCACAACTTCCAGGAACCCAGAAAACAGCTGAAAGATATTCTATCTCAAGGTATCAGGGTCACCTAAGGATTTAATTCTAGGTCCACAGCTCTCCAGGGTACACAAGTCTGCTATTCTTTCTTCTACAAAGAATCTTCTAAAAATGATACACTGGGCTGGAGGCAAACTCTCTTACTCAGACCCAAGAGGAAGATCAAACAACCAAATCAAAATGGCCATCCCTAGTGGGAGATTAAAGCTGAGTGATCAACAGAAGCTTCTTTGTGATCTCTGAGCATCAAACTTGTGACATGATTTGTAATTTTTTTCTGATAATGAGAACCATTTCTTTTTGAGGATGGTTAGATCTATTTTGAGATAGCAACGTATTGGCAGGTTAAGGAAAGTAACCATAGAGATATTGTCACAAGTATTCTTTTATTTATCTCACCAGTCACAAGTTGTATTACCTTGTAGTTGTCAATCCAACAGGAAATAAGCATTTATTAAGTGCCTATTATTTGCTAAGTGCTGGGGATACAAAGAAAGGCAAAAAGATAGTCCCTGCCCTCACATTGCTTACAATCTATTGGAGGAGACAACTATGTACAAACAAGCTACATACAACATAAATAGGAAATAATCAACAGAGGTAAGATGTTAGAATTAAGAGGTATTGGCTTTTTGTAGAAGGTGAGATTTTTAGCTGGAACTTGAAGGAAGCCAGGGAAGCTAGGAGGTAGGGATGAGAGAAAGCATTCTAGGCATGGGGGACAGCCAGTAAAAATGTCTAGAGGTGAGAGATGGATTGTCTTTTTTGAAGAATAGATAGGAGAACAATGTCACTGTATTGAAGAATAGTAAAATATGCTTTAGCATAATTAAAAGTTCGGATTATATTACCATTGCATAAAACATGCAAAGTTTGCTTGCCTAGTTGAATAGTTTTTTAAAGATGTGTTAGGCATATAGTTGTCTCTTTTTCCTTTTCCCTATACCCCTAAAAAATACCTTCTATCCTTAACTCCAGCTTGGAGAGTAAATGTTTTTGATACATAGAGAATGCTACAATCTGAAAACATAGATTTCCTTTCCCTTAGAGTTGATATGGCATGACTGCGATGTAGTAAATTCATTATATTACCTAATAACCATATCACTAAATAAATGTCATTGAATAATAATCATTAGGTAATAATCAATAATAACACTTCCAAAGATCTCAAGCGATTTGCTCCCTTTGTTCATGGAGATTGGTATTCCTTCATGTTCTCTCATCCTATTTGATTTTTGTTCCTGCTTTTCCCAGAGGAATTTGCCCCATGCACTAGAAGCCTTACAATAGTTCTTTTAATATACCGAGGGTACCAATGTGACACCTAAATATGAACTTTTCACGTCTTCAGCTTTCATTTACAACAAGGTCAGTATGGATGTGATTCAATTCCTGTGGTATATCATCTCACTGGTCTATGGAAGATATGTTAGAAACATACTTACATTGTCTAGGAATAAACAAGACTTGTTGGGAAGCCAGGAACGTTTTAATTATAATTTACATTTATTCCCCCTGAATAAATGGGTACATCCCCTGAACAGAGTATAGGATAAAGTACAAAGGACTCAGATGGATGCCAATCCTTTTATAGACCCTCACCTTGAATCTTCCGCCAGGCTCTTCATTGGCCAGATACAACCCCCTGACTGCCTACATAATATCCTCCTCAAATGGCTCATTTAATCGTGCGTACAAGCCTCTGACCTTTCACCTGACCGACCTGAGGCCTGGTTTCTGCTAAAGCTGGGGTGGGGAGGGGGAAAGGCACACCTTCAGCTCTGTGGAAACAAAACTCCTCCCCCTGTTTCTTACACATATGAAGTTCTAAGTTAATATTTTAGGTGGCCTAAAATGGTATTGTTAGCATGCACCATCCCTTTTTCCACCACTTTGCCACCATCACTGTAGAAATGAAAGGCAGCCACAAAAGACAGAATGTTGTTTTATACTTTTATCTATTGCAGACCAGCATAGAGAAAAGATAGGCTGATCACAAGTTGAGGGATGACAGGTAGACAGCTAGAGTGTGTCTTTATGATGTCAAGAAAAAATAAGAAAGGATTCCAGTACTTAGGATGGACCTCTTGTGACAAAGTTCTGAGATGACTTGGGCAAGAATTACCTAAGATGCATAAGCCCAAGTGGGTTATATATGATCAGCACTATTGATGGGGTCACCCAAATAAAAGAGCTCACAGATCCATTTGAGTATTTGAGGTCACTAGGGCCAAAAAAAAAAAAACTAATGAGCTATGATCCAAGCTTCCTATGACAAGCCTTTCTATACTTAGCTAATGGTGATAACTTATATTTTATGTAATGCTTTGTGCTCACAAAATGCATTTTATGCATTGTTATTTCATTTTCACAATAGGTGATAAGAATGTTATGGTTTCCATTTTGCAAATAGAGAAAGTGTAGTTGAGAGGTTAATAAGTAAGCTGCCCAAGTAACTGGTGGAGCCAGGACATGAACCCAGATCCCCTGCCCATGAATGTCTATGTGTCCTTCCCACACAATCTCAATAATGACTTCACTAGTATCTTTGTAAAATATCTCCCTAATATTTTTATAAGACTAAAACAGATGGTGATAGGAATCTATGTGGTGTTTCTACACATGATTTTCCTAAGAAATGAATTTCAAGAATTTTCTAAATATTTCTTTGATCATAGCAGTCTCAAGTTAGGCTGTATCTGGATTGCTTTGAAGCAGGTTTCTCAGATACATCCTGGAGAATATTGGAATAATTTTTTGTTTCGTCATTCAATTTAAGCACGTGTTTACATTGATTTGACTTAGCTCTAAGAGCTGACAGAAAATTCACAAACCTGAAAAGAACAAGGAATACACATGAAAGTAATTTTATGCCATTGTTTCATTCTGGTCAAATCTTTGTAGAAGCCAAAAACTTAGGGCTGAAAAGTCAGGCTTAGAGAATAGATTTAAGTCTGTTACATGTGTCAGTTTCTATTTACAATTCGCTCATCTGAATAACTTCTTTTAAGGTAACTTGATTTTTTTCACAAATTTCAAGAATAATACCCGGTGAAAATCATCCAAAGTTGGAAATTCTTCAACTTCTTGACATATTCTTCTGTTGTCATCTGAAAATATCTATACCAGGCAAGATAAGGACTGATTCTCTGCTTGAGGACAGAGAAGCTATATCTGAAGAAAAAACAAAAGTCTTACTCATTCATTTATCACAATAATAGGGAATGAAGTTTGTTTCAAGGTAGTGATATTCACCAGCAGCAGCCACAGAAGGCAAGGCAACAGACACTCCAACACTGATGGATCCATCTATTTTTCATGCTTTTAAGTTCATAATTCTAAAGTAAAGTTCTAGTGCAAACTTTAAGCATATAAACATGTGTTGCTGATAGAGTCCATCAAACAACTAACATAGCTTGTTTTTCTACTAATTAGAGAATTGCAGATTCTTAAAGGTTGGAAAGTATCTCAGCCCAACCCATATTTGAACAAATATCCACTCTGCAACATAATTGACAGGTGGCCACCTGCAATTTTCTTGGTTAATAATTATTTATGCTACACATACGTTATCTGATTTCAGCCACCCTATGAGTTAGGTACTATAGGTTTTATTATCCTCAGTCTATAGATGAAGAAACTGGAGATCAGGAACCTCTCAATAAACTAAGAAGTTGAGTGATTTGTCTATAGTCACACAGCTAATTATCATCTATGTCAGGATCCAAATTTAGGTCTTCCTGACTTCAATTCCAGCACTCTGTTGTGATTGAAATTTAACAAAAGGATTAACCAAGACATGTATCTCCAAGCAAGATTATGATTTATTAGCAGGGGTGCTACCAGACAACCAATAAAACAGGTTAACGACTTGTCTTAGTTTCCAGTCAAAGATCCAGAACTGGAAATGCAACTCATTTTTATAAACTAGAACCAAAAACAGAACAAAAGTTATATCATTAATTATGGAACTGTCAACATCATGGGGTTGAGGGATCATGATTGGTTACATTAAAGAAAGTGGGCACAGCACATATGTGGAATTAAGGCCACCCTAAAAATGCTTTTGTGAATGTATGGGTACCAGCTGCATCCAGACATCATTGATATGGACCCACAGATATAGACCCACTGATGCCTAGGGATTAGATAAGACTATCTTTTTAATCAACAAGGATGAGGCTAAAGATAGGACAAGGTCAAATAGTTGGCTTCTCAAAGATACTACACACATTGCCTTGGAAGTTTAAGTTATGAGGGATAACAACAAACTTTGCAGGTAGTGCTGAGATAAGAGCTTTTTCCTTTAATGGTGGTTGTGGGAAAGCTTAAATTTTTGAATCTAACTTCAGAGATGGAGGCTGAACTTTTGAACTCACATGCTTCTCTACTCAGAGGAAGAGAAGAGGCTTAGGTTCCTTACACAGAATGCAGAATGTGGTTACAGAATAAAATCACAAGATACAAAATCAATATTAATTTTCACAACTGTATTCTCTATCTAGTAGTGCCTTAAAGAACTCCATTAAGAGAGAATTTACTATCTCCTGATGCAACCTGTTTCATTTTTGAGCAAATATAATTGCCCAGAAGTTTGGTTTTTTTTTTTTTACGTCAAGCTTAAACCTCCTATTTTGTAACTTCCGGTGATTGTTTATAGTTTATCTCTCTGGGGTAAAACAGTACAAGTATAATCCCTCCTCTATAGGATAACCTCTAAAATATTTGAAGGCAACTATCATGTCTCCCCTAAATTTTGTTATCCAGGCTAGACATCTTCACTCTGTTCAATCATTTCTATTTTCATCCTAATGATTTCTGTCTTAAAGACATAAATAAGTGTTTGTCTTTTTTATGGGCCATTTAGCACAAAGAAATATTGTGCTTGTTTGCATTGTTTAATTGCCATTCATGTCTAATTTTCCTTTTTGGGGGGTGGCAAGAGGAGGTCTGAGTAAGATTATTCTTTCTTTGAAATGCCAGAGCACCTTGTAGTTACAGTTAAATAGACCATTATGTTATTAACTAATGTGCTTATCACTGATAGGCATTAATTGCTTGCCATACTTTAGCAGACAGACAGATATATATATTTAGATAGATACACATACATACCATATACACATATATGTATACATATTGGAAGGATCATGGATTTAAAGTTAGAAGGGACCTCAGAGGTCACTTTGAATCCTGAAAGAGGATGCTAGTAAAAATACAAATAGTATATAAAAAATCCAAATCAATCAGATCCCTGAACTGCAGAAATAAAGTTCTGGAGATAATTTTGATAGCATAGCAAGTAGAAATTTAATTCCAAAACTTTGCAATCTCAGTGTTTGTGAAATCCTCAAATACATTTGCCCCTACCTGCCACAGTTACAAGGAATCAAACCTGATCACAAGGGTTAAATACATTTAGATTACGTTATTTCCACTGTTCTTATCTTTCAAATAATCAGGTCTTCCATTTACTGTTTTAGGTGTTCCTCTAGTCTTTGGAAAATGACATGGAAATCTCCCAAGAGAGTGAAACATTTTCTTTTATGTTGGGAATAGGTCCCTAAGTGTTTTGTTCTATCTTAATGAAGTATATACATGTAGGTTTTGACTCCAAATACAGAGCAAAGCTTGGAATCTAACCTTAAATAAACAAAATTGTGGGGGTGGTTTACTAAGATTTTATCTGAAACATATGGGTTGTGCTGGCCTGTTAAATGATTATAAGATTATAGACTTAAAGTTGCAAAGGACCTTACATTAGCTCATTCCCCTCATTTTACATTTGGAGAAATGGAAGGCCAAAGAAGTCTAGTGGCTTACCCAAAGTCACACAGAGAGTAAGAAGCACAGTTTGGATCCAAACCCTAGTCCAGTGACTCCATGCTCAGCATTCCAAGTTCAGCACTTTTCACCCTGCCTCAGCTCCTCTCAAAATGCGAAGCAACATCAGGCGTAACATAGATTAATAATCTAAAGGTATTGAATCACAGTCTTTGCTGGAGATGATGCTGACATTACTATGGATGGTACTTGCTCTTATTCCATAGCAAGAACCTGTTGATGTGCATTCATTTCACCTGTTAGTGCAACAAAGAACACCAGAGGGAGCCCCTGGGCATCATCCAGTTTTGGAGGCCTCTTTCAGGCACTATGATAATGGCTATGACTCAGTAACCCAAATTTTTTTCCTATATCTACAGTTGGTATAGATTACCCAACTGGATGAAAGATAGAGAGCCCACTCCCTAGCCCCTCTCCTTCCTTATGTTACTAGCCATGACTCATTAATTCCATTTTAAGGCATATTGCAGATTTCCAGGAGCCAAGATGGCAGAGTGAGCAGTAAATCACCATAACTCTCCCATATTCACCTCCAAACAACCATAACATAGTGCCCTGAAACAAATCCTGGAACAGCAGAACCAGCAAAAAGATGGGGTGAAACAATCTTTGAGCCCAAGAAACTTGGAAGATCAGCAAGAAAGATCCGTCTCACTCAGGTAAAAGGGGAATGCAGTCCAGGACAAGAAACATCCCATCAAGCCAGCAGTAAGTCCCACATCAGCAAACCAGTGGGAATTCGTAAGCCCCAGTGTGGTATAACAGGCATACACTAATACCAGGGATAGCAATCTTGATCTCAGTCAAAGTAAAAGCAAAAATAGACCTAATTAAAAGAGATAAGGAAGGAAACTACATCTTGCTAAAAGGTACCATAGACAATGAAGTAATATCAATACTAAACATATATGCACCAAGTAGTAAAGCATCCAAATCTTAAAGAAGTTAAGTGCATTACAGATTCATGACCAGAGAAAAGATAGAGAACCTTATGAAATGTAAAATAGATAAATGATTATATTAAATTAAAAAGCTTTTGCACAAACAAAACCGTTGTAACCAAGATTAGAAGGAAAAGAGAAAGTTGGCAAACAATCTTTACAGCAAGTATCTCTGATAAGGCCTCATTTCTCAAACATATAGAGAACTGTCAAATTTATATAAAAACAAGTCATTCCCTAATTGATAAATGGTCAAAGGATATGAACAGGTAGTTTTCAGATGAAGAAATCAAAGATATCTATAGGCATAAGAATAAGTGCTCTAAATCACTTTTGATTAGAGAAATAAAAATTAAAACAACCCTGAAGTACCATCTCACACCTATCAGATCAACTAATGTGGCAAAAAAAGGAAAATGATAAATGTTGGAGAGGATGGAGGAAAATTGGGACGCTAATGGAGTTGTGAACTGATCCGACCATTCTGGTAACTTGGAACAAGGGCAATCAAACTGTGCATACCCTTTGATCCAGCAATACTACTATTAGGTCTATATCCCAAAGAGATGATAAAAAGGGAAAAGGCCTTACATGTAGAAAAATTTTTATAGTAGCCCTTTGTGTGGTGGCAAAAATATTAGAAACTGAGTGGATGCCCATCAATTGGGAATGGCTGTATAAGCTGTAGAATATGAATGTAATGGAATACTACCCAGAATAAGAAATGATGAACAGATGATTTCCAAAAATCTTGGAAAGACTTGCATGAACTGATGCAAAGTGAAATGAACAGAACCAGGAAAACATTATACACAGTATTAGCAACATTGTGTGACGATCAACTGACTCAGCTCTTCTTAGTAACACAATGATCTAAGACAAGTACAAAGGACTCACAAAGGAAAATGCTATCCACATCCAGATAAAGAACTGATGGGCTCTGAATGCAGATTGAAGCATACTTTGTTCACTTTATTCTTTTTTGTGGCTACTTTTCTTTTTATCTGTTTCTTCTTTCACAATTGCAACTAATATGGAAATATGTTTTATAGGATAGCACATGTATAACTCATATCGAATTACCTATCACTTTAGGAAGAGGGGAGAGGAGGGAGGAAGGGAGAAAAATTTGGAACTCAAAAGCTTGTAAAATGAATGCTAAAAAATTGTCTTGACACGTACTTAGGAAAAAATACTATTTTTAAAAATAAAATATATTGCATATAAAATCAATCAGAATAATAGGAATTAATTGTCTGAGTTATCCTCCTCAAATTAGGCCCAAATCTCCCTTTAGCAGGCAAGCTGGAGTTGAGTTCTTATCCCTAGACTCTCCCATGAGGAGCTAGCAAGTTGTCTGACCCTCAGATCTTTCCCACCCAAGGCAAAATGTTCTGCTAGAATAATAACAATAGCTAGTATTTATATATTGCTTTAAAGTTGGCAAAGCACTAAATACACATTTGATCCCTATAACAAGCCAGCTGCTATCATTACTACCCTTTTACGGATGAATAAACTGAGTCTGAGATAGGTTAAGTGACTTGCCAAAGGTCACACAGCTGTAAGTATATGAGACAGAGTTTGAATTCAGGTTTTCCTCACTCCAAATCCAAGACTTTATCTTCTGTGTATGCCCCATAACCACTTTTATTAGGATTAGTGTCCACTTTTTTTTGTTAGACTGCAAACTCTCCACAAGTAGGGATTATCCCCAACAGATATCTAGTACAATGCCTGGCACATAGTGGACACCTTATAAGTTTATTGATTGATTGACTGATTGAGACGACTCAGGAACACAGAGTTTTTGCCTTCTCTGCTTTCCTTTTCCTCTCTTTCTCTCTGTCTTTCCCATCCAGTAATCCCAGAGGTGTGCTGCCTGCTCAAGGGTAGGCTATTATATCTCTTTTAAAGATGCATGCCTTTTATTAAATCTACAAGCTATATTTTAATGGTTTGATACAATGTACTGTGGTGAAAAGTACATTAAATGTAGAGTCAAAGTCTAAGTTTTGAGAGCCAGATCTGTGCCATATATTAGAATTGTAACCTTTAACAGTTGGTGTCATATTTTAGACTTCTATTTCCATCATTTTAATTCAACAAACAGTCATTAAGCTCCTATTAGATATAGTAGGAATTTAGGTCTTCTACCTTATTCATAGAAGATTCCCAGGCCTGCTTCTCAATCTAAGAGGAAATACTAAGCTCAGTTACATGCACCAAGGAAACAGTGCCAGGTAAAGATGGTATCTCTGTAACAGAGATACAGAGATAGAAAGCACACCTGCACAGTGCTGGAACATGTCCCCACAAAAGACAGAACCACAAGAAAGAGAAAAAGAGGAAAGAGCCTCAATGAAGAACTACTTAGCAAAGGATAGAGAACGAGAAACTGAAAAAAATAGGTCACCACTTATTGTGATGTTGTCTCATGAGGGGTCACGTTTTGTTGGGTGCTGAGGAGCAGGCCAAGGGCAGCTAGATGACACAGTGGATAGAATGTTGGACCTGGAGTCAGGAAGATTCAAATCTGGCCTCAGACACTTTCTAGCTTTGTGATCCTGGGCAAGTCACTTAACCCTGTTGACCTCAGTTTCCTCCTCTGTAAAATGAGCTAGAGAAGGAAATGGCAAACCACTCCTCTATCTGTGCCAAGAAAACTTCAGTTGGGGTCATGAAGAATTGGCCACAACTGAAAAATGACTGAACAAAAATAATGAGAAACAGCCCAGACCTCTCTCTTTGTTGCTGCTGTAATTCATATGTGCTGAATGTGTGGAGAAGAGGAGTGAATGGAGAGTCAAGTATCCCTGTGTTCTTTCCCCATGAGGAAGGTAGGAGAGTTTTCTTGTTTGTCCATAGGCTTGGGTGTAAATCCTTTCTGTGTTTTTGCTATGTGAATAAAACAATTCCTCCATTTGATGTTCTATTAGCCTAAGTACTTTGCCAGGAGCTGAGGGCCCTTTTTATGAGAGCAAAATAAGCTACGCATGGATGTTCCCAGGGTTTCCTTCAGGGAGCTAAAAGCTAGAGAAATTTTGAGAGGGACCTCCCCAAAATTGAATGTGGAAAGGGTCATTGTCCAATTGACCCATGGGTTACATAGGTGCAAGGTGTCATGCTAGACACTGGGAATACAAAGACAAAAACAAAACAAACAAGTAAATACAATTAATTTGAGGATGAAGAAAGCACTAAAGGGGGTGGGGGCAGGATTAAGGATAGTTTATCAGAGAAAACGGCACAGGAGTTGAGCCTTGAATGAAATACAGATTCTAAGAGAGTGACTAAGTACATTCTAGGCATAGGAGACTTTTACAATTAGCAAAAATTTGCATATTACTTCTGGAAATGAATGGAGGATGGACTGGAATACTGAATAAAAGGAACAGTCAGTAGTTCAATTTAACTGGAATGTTGTAGTAGCAATTTAGAATAAATAAAACTGGAAAGGTAGATAGGAGTCAGATTGTGGAGCACCTAAAATGCCAATCAGAGGAGTTTGTATTTGATCCACTAAAGGCTTGAGACTTCCATATAGCTACCAAAATAATCTTCCTAAGGGATAGGTCTGATAATATAGCTATTGGACCAAAACTCTTCAGTGCCTCCCTATTGCCTCTAGAATAAAATATAATCTCCCCATCCCTGTAAGAAAGAAGTTGAGAATCATCCAAAGTACAATGGCTAATGGTGGACATGTGCAAGTGCTCATTACAAATTAAGAACTACGTAGGAATGGAAAGGATGTTATAGAATGTTTTACTAGAAAAAAAATGACTGATCATGTAACAAATGTTAGCAATATCTGATGAACAGCCAGCATGCCATGGTGGAATCCATACAATTCTAGGAGAATGCTAGGAAATCATTCCTATATTAAGTGAATCATTTATGATAGGTTTATGAAAGAGCTTGGATAAAAGGTTAACAAGATTAACAGGCAAGGATGCATAATTGGAGAGATTAGCCATATCCATAAAATCATAGATCTATTTGAGTTTTGTAATATATGGGACTGATTGAAGACAGAAGAGACTAGAAACCAGAAGACCAATTAGTAAACTGTTTAAAAGTTCAGGAAAGAGATGATGAGGACCTAATCTAGGATATGACTATGTAAATGGAAAAAAAGGGGACAGATTCAAAAGATGTTATCATATCAAAATCAGTAGGAATTTGCAACTGATTAAATATGGGGGTTAAGGAAGTAAAAAGAGTATGAGATGACTCAGGGTTTATGAGCCCAGGTAACTGGAAGAATGGTAGTATTCTTAACAGAAACAGGGAATTTCGGAGAAGAGTTAGGTTTGGGCTAGGGAAGACGGATATGAGCTCTGTTTTAGCGATATGGAGTTTGAGGTGGTACTAAATGGGACATATAGATAAAAGATGTACAGAAAGCAGTTCGTGATGTGGGACTGGACTTCTGACAAAGAGTTATAACTGGGAATACAGATTTAAGAGTCGTGTATAAAGAGATAGTAATTGAACGCATAAAGATTATATGAGATCTCCAAGGTGAAGACCATAGAAAAAAAGCATAGATAAGAAAGTCTAGGACAGAGCCTTTAGATGCACCAGTGTTTGATAGAGATGACTGATGATCCAGCATGGAAGAGAAAAAGGAACAGCCAGACAAGTAGAAGCAGAACCAAGAGAGAGCAATGTCACAGAAACCGAGGCAAGAGGGTATGGCCAATGCTGTCAAAAGCTTCCAAGGAAGATAAAGAAGGATGAAGTCTGAGTAATATAGCAGTTAAGAGAACATCAGTTACCTCTGAGAAAGTAGTTTTGATAAAGAGATGGGGTTGAAAGCCTTATTGCAAAGGGTTCTTGGAGTGTAATAGTGAAGAGAAGAAAGCTATACAGAATGCTAGCTTGAGGAAATAGGCATGAGTTTTTCATTTTGTTTTTAAAAAGCCTGTGGGAAACTTGAGTTTGTTCATAAGTACATAGGGATCAGTAGGTAAGAGAGTTATAATATGAGGAATGGTTGAAAGAATAAACTCTGGCAAGAGAAGGAATGGGGTCAAGGACACAAACAGATGATTAACCTTAGCAAGAAGAAGAATCACCTCTTTCTTATTCACATATAATAATATTTATAATGCCTACTTCATAGGGCTGTTATGAAGAATTCACTTTGTTAAAAGCTATGTAAAGGTGAACTGTTATTTTTCTTCATCATGGGAGTCATTATTCTATAAGCTTATGAAAATTTAAAGTCAAAGTTACCAGAATCCATTTCAGAGCATGAAGCAAGATCTGTCTTTGACTAGGTCACGTTTTACCTCTCCAATTATCAGCTTCATCCCACACAGAACATTAAATGTGAACCCCAGTGACCTCTTTCATTTTTTTACTCTCGATTTCTAGCTTCCACACAGTAAAATTATAACTGAGTGGGATGCAATCTCTGTTCAGTGCAAGATTCTGTTCAAGTCATTCAAACAGCTTGCCCATAGCAACAGAAAGAAGACAGAATTTAAACCTTTCAAGTTCCCCAAGCTGTGCTCTAACAATTGCTCCAAGATAACTGTTTTAGTAAGAAAAAAATATGATAAGGTATTAATACAGGTATTCCCCAATATATCAATACCCTGACTTGAAACTGTTGACATTCTTTGCATCCCAAGATTTGGTGTCATAAAAGGATTCATTTAGAGTATTCCTTTAAATGTTAGGGTCCCCTAATGCATCCACACTAAGAGTTGATTTACAAATCTGCTTTTAATGAATTCAATTATGTTGTAAAATGAAGGACACCTGAACTCATCATGAAACTGACTTAATACTCAACATGAAAGTCACAAAGACATTATTCTTACCCAACAATTATCCCTCTTCCTCTAATAGTTCAGCTGACAATTTCCTATCTGAATCCAGTGACTGCTGCTCCATTATCCCAGACAGATTGTCCGTATTGAACTTACTCAGGACCTTTACATTTATTATCTAGCTTCTACTTGATTGACATCTCAGGAATTCACTATTGGCAAGTTGTACTTGATCTGTTTAATTACAGTTTTACTGATTTTTTTCAAATTACTTCATCAGATTTTGTGCATAGGAAAAAACTTTGAAAACCCAAGTTCTTAATAATGACTAAAAATGAAAGCTAACTGTGCATCATAATGGTCCTAGTCTGAAGTCAGGTAAAAGAAGGAGTTAGGGTTGGGGGAAGGAGATGGTATGCGGTGGTTGTGAATTCTGGTTACTACAGAATTACGTCTTCATAGGATCAGAATTAAGAGCTAGGAGGGAGACTCATAGGGTCACAAATTTGGAGCTGAAAGAGAACTTGAAATTAATTTGGTCCAATTCATTTGTTTTACAAACATGGAAACTGAGGGGCTCAATGACTTGCCCTAGATCACACAAGTAATAAATAGTAGAGGCAGAACTCGAGTCCATATCCTCTCATTTCTAATCCAGTGGTTTTCCTACTACATCATGTTTACCTCTTCAGCATGCTATAGATAAGCCACTATTTTGTTCAAAGTGAATTCTAGTAAACTGAAATATGTAAGTGTAAATACATAGTCATTTTAAAGGTAAATAATTTTAGAAATTTTAGATTTTCTATGTTCCTGATTATCCCCACTGAGTTTATTATCAAAGGCTTATTCTATAAATGCCATTCAAATGCTATCAGAAATCATTCCATTAAAAAAACTAATCCTTTGAATATTTTGACTACTACTACTAAAAGAGTGACATGCAGAATTAGGAGCAATTTTGGAACTATTATGAGATGTATTCCCACTTTACAAACAATATGCCCATCTTGTACAATGGGAAACAATGGTTATAGAAATTAAAGTGATTCTTGAAAGATAAATCATGGAATTGTGGATTCTTGGAAATGTAAAGGACCAGTGAATCCAATCTTCACTTGAGGCTAGGATCTCCTCACTAATATCTTCTGTCAACAAGTTATCTTTTAGCTTCTACTCAAAAATATCCAGTGACAGGGAATTCACCATCCATCAAGGAAACCAATTCTATTTTTGCAGCGTTAAATAAAAGAAAAGACCTCATAACAATTACAGCTAAAATCTAACTCTTTTAACTTCAACTCATTGCTCCCAGTTGTACCTTCTTAGCCAAGCAGGAAAAAATCTAATCTCTCTATGTGTGATGATGCTTCAGATGTTTGGAAACAACCGTCATACCTGTGTTCTTCCTTCTTCCTGCTTCTTCCCCTTTGCCCCTAGTTTTCTCTTCTCCAGACTTAACATTCCCAGTTCCTTTTATAGACAGATTTGTGTTAGCCATCAATGTCCTTTCTCAAATATTGCAACCAGAACTGAACACAATATTGTAGCTGTGGTTTTACCAGGGAAGACATTGTATCACATGTCTGCAACCACCCTTGTTCTGAACACTTTCCCTCTGTTAATGTAGCCAAGATCATATTAGCTTTTTTTTGGCTGTTATATCACGTTATTAGCTCACATTAAACACACAGTACATTGAAAGCCTTAAGTATTTTTTCATATGAACAGATTTCTAATTATATCTCCCCATTCCATACTTATACAGTTAGTTTTTTGAACCCAAATGCTAAGAAGTATTTGAACCATTATAACTATCAAAAATCAATTTAATGAACATTAAATTAGCATTTACCTGTTTTGTATATGATGCTGAGATAAAAGCACTAAGCACTAGACACTAAAAAAATTCATAATAATGCACAAACTCCCCTTGGAAGGAAATTTAAATTGAGGATGCCTTTGTGAAAACACCCTACCAAGTCTGGTGAAATCCTTTTCTTCTACAGATTCTTATACAGTCCCTCCAGATTCTTGGTGGTACCCTATGACTTAGATTCCCCCTATAAGGTACACATACTTTGGGGCTATTAAATACTCCCTTCCCATCAGACTTGTAATATCTGAGTAACTCACTAGAATAGTAGGGAGCAAAGTGTAGGTTTTCTGTTGTCCCATCTGATGGCTTTAGTAGTCCTTTACGGATCTCCAATTGTAGGGATCACATAGGGATCACACATCTTCTTTGTCTAGTAAGCATACTGCTCAGTAACTCCAATTATCGCTTTCTACAGGGCCAGATTTTCAGGGCTGGTTCCCTCACAAACCGTGTAGGAAAGTACATGTCTCTCACAAAATTCCTTTTTGGTTCCTTGTAAATCTTCCATTAGTACTTTTTCTTTTTCATATCACTGTTATTTCCCAATGATCCACCCTCAACTCTCTAGAATCCTTTCTTACAACAAATAAATAGCAGTAGTATTGTTGGATCAAAGGGTATATACAAAGTTTTATAGCCCTTTGGGCATAAAAGAACTCTTTATTTAACAAGAATTGCTGGGAAAACTGGAAAGCAGTCTCATAAAAATTAGGTGTAGAGCAACATATGACAACATATACCATAGGATTCTAGAATTCTGAAGACATTAAGCTATTTTGATATGTTGACTGGTTTTATTAAATAGTTTTCCCCCCTCTCTATTATTTTCTAGTATAAGGGATGACTTTCTAGATCAGGGAGAAGGAGAAGGATACATATGGAAATGTAGCTGATATAAGAACAAAAGACATCAACAAAATTTATTTTTAAAAAAATAAAATGAAATCTGAACCATATTTTGGGGAGTAGATCTAAATCAAATCATGATTAATTTTTTTCAAGTGCGTTCACCTGCATGTTGATCAGCAAATGTGAGATGTTCCTGGAATTAGCATACATTATTATGTATGTATTAGCATACATCCTGGATAAGATAGGTAATGAGGGGAGAGAGAAGATAAGGCAGATTATTTCAATGAGCATATTATTGCAAGGAAAGAGGCTGGCTCCTGAGCTCCATGCCAGAAGAAATTAGTAACCCAATGACCACGTTCAAAGTGAGGTATTTTCTCTAACTGTCCCACATGCCTGGAATCTCTCCCTCCTTAGTTCTGCTTACTGATCTCCCTGGCTTCCTATAACTCCCAACTAAAATCCCATATTTTATTGGAAGCCTTCCCTAACTCCTCTTAATTCTATCCCTTCTCTTTGTTGATTATTTTTTGTTTATCTTGTGTATAGTTTGTTTGCACATATTTGTTTGCTTGTTCTCTCCTCTATTAGATTTTAAGGACTTTCAGGGCAGGGATTGTCTTTTCTTTCTTTCTTTTTTTTTTTTTTTTGTATTCTTAGTGCTTAGCACAAAGCTTGGCACATAGTAGGTCTTTAATAAATGCTTATTGAAAGTTTTTAGGTCCAAAAGGTGGAAAATACTCTATGAAATAGGAAAGACCATAATAAACTAGGCAGCATTAGCCATTTATTCCTTTTAGAAGTGGAGTTTGAGAATGATCAGGGGGCGGAGCCAAGATGGCAGCTGGAAAGCAGGGACTTGCATGAGCTCCCTGCCAAGTCCCTCCAAAAACCTATAAAAAATGGCTCTGAACAAATTCTAGAACTGCAGAACCCACAAAATAGCAGGGCTCCAGCCCAGGACAGCCTGGATGGTCTCTGGGTGAGGTCTAGTGTGCATGGAGCTGGGAGCGGAAGGGGAGCAGAGCACAGCATGGGCCACGCGGGCCAACCAGACCAGGAGTCAGGCGGAAAAGGCCTTAGCTCCCTGAATCAGTGAGCTGTGGCAGTTACCAGACTTCTCAACCCACAAACACCAAAGACAACAGAGAAGGTTAGAGGGAAAGGCTGCTGGGACAGAGTGAAAGGAGTTCACAGTTCCACCACCTCCCTGGGGGGCAGCAGACGTTGTGCAGCTACAGAACTATAGCTGCAGTTGCTTCTGGCCCTAGGCCCACCTGCTGGGAGGAACTAAGTGGCAGAGGATCAGGGCAGGAGTGCAGAGCCTACTTAAGATCTGAGTCTAGTCCAGGTTGGCAGTTCTTGGGGAAGGAGGAGTGCTGGTGTGGCAGAGCTGGCTGTATAGAAATAGCTCTGAAAACAACAGCACATCCCCTCAAGCTTGGGACAAAGTACTCTCTACTCTACAAGCAGTCATACCCTGATGAAAAACTCAAGGGTCAAGTAGTTGGCTGGGAACGTGGCCAGGCAGCGAAAACAGATTCAGATTCAGACTCAGACTTTGAATCTTTTTTTGGTGACAAAGAAGACCAAAACATCCAGCCAGAAGAAGTCAACAAAGTCAAAGAACCTATATCAAAAGCCTCCAAGAAAAACATGAACTCAGGCCATGGAAGAGCTCTAAAAGGATTTGGAAAAGCAAGTTAGAGAATTAGAGGAAAAATTGAGAAGAGAAATGAGAAGGATGTGAGAAAACCATGAAAAACAAGTCAATGATTTGCTAAAGGAGACCCAAAAAAATACTAAAGAAAATAACACCTTAAAAAATAGACTGACTCAAATGGCAAAAGAGCTCCAGAAAGCCAATGAGGAGAAGAATGCCTTGAAAGGAAGAATTAGCCAAATGGAAAAGGAGGTCCAAAAGACCACTGAAGAAAATACTACCTTAAAAATTAGATTGGAGCAAGTGGAAGCTAGTGACTTTATGAAAAATCAAGATATTATAAAACAGAACCAAAGGAATGAAAAAGTGGGAGACAATGTGAAATATCTCATTGGAAAAAGGAAAATAGATCCAGGAGAGATAATTTATTTTTTGTTAGGTTGGTATTATAACATTTATTAAAATAATGCTATGGGTTAATAGAAACAGCAAAGAACCAAAGAATTAAAATGCAAGCTATGTAAAATCCCAACTAAAACCTGAATGTGTCTAATGTATTCATTCAGTAGCTAACTAAAAGCCCAAGAAAGACAACACTCTCAATATAATAAAGTACTGCAAAACAATTAGCAATTTTCAGTTATCAAAATTATGGGTTTTGCATTTTGTATCTTTTTCTCAATCAGGAAAAATATTCTTTTTGAATGTTATATAACATACATATAAAACAAGATAGAAAAATACATGATAAACTTGTAACAATGGCTGTAAATACATTATCTTACATGTTTCTCATAGGCAATAAGTTGGTTATGGTACATACATAGCATGAAACTACTAAGATAATAAAGAATAGACAAAATACATGTCAGCTGTACGGTAGCATACAAGTGACACTCCCATCTACCCACTCTAAAAAAATTACATAATACTGTCAGAAAAAAAGTCTTAAAACTACATATTTTAATAAGAAATAAATTCAATAAAGAATGATAATACTGAGAACCAAGGCATTCAGAGATTTCAAAAGTCATGCTTTTTTTAGTTGATCCAAAATTTTGTCAACTGAGTTTTCAAAAGTTTGTTTAGAGCAAACATTACTCATAAATGTCACACATGTATTTCATACAATTACTTTCTTCCCAATAAAAGACCTTTGATAAACATCTAAAATGTCCAGGTTTGTCATAGTTGAGATGAAACTGGAACAAATACTGGTATCATTTTAGCAAATCCAGGAGAGATAATTTAAAAATTATTGGACTACATAAAAGTCATGATCAAAAAAAGAGCCTAGATATCATCTTTTAAGAAATTATCAAGGAGAACTGCCCTGATATTCTAGAGCCAGAGGGCAAAATAGAAATTGAAAGAATCCACCGATTGCCTCCTCAATTAGATCCCAAAAAGAAATATCCTAGGAATATTGTTGCCAAATTCCAGAGCTCCCAGATCAAGGAGAAAATACTGCAAGCAGCCAGAAAGAAGCAGTTTCAGTATTGTGGAAACATAATCAGAATAACACAAGATCTAGCAGCTTCTACATTAAGGGAATGAAGGGCTTGGAATATGATATTCTGGAGGTCAATGGAGCTAGGATTAAAAAAAAGAATCACCTACCCAGCAAAACTGAGTATCATGCTCCAAGGCAAAATATGGATTTTCAATAAAATAGAGGACTTTCAAGCTTTCTCAGTGAAAAGACCAGAGCTGAATAGAAAATTTGACTTTCAAACAAAAGAATCAAGAGAAGCATGAAAAGGTAAACAAGAAAAAGAAATCACAAGGGACTTACTAAAGTTGAACTGTTTTGTTTACATTCCTACATGGAAAGATGATGTGTATAATTCATGAGACTTCAGTATTAGGGTAGCTGAAGGGAATATACATATACATACATATAAATACATATATACACATATATATAGACAAAGGGCACAGGGTGAGTTGAATATGAAGGGATGATATCTAAAAAAATAAAATCAAATTAAGGGATGAGAGAGGAATATATTGAGAGAGGGAGAAAGGGAGAGATAGAATGGCGTAAATTATCTCACATAAAAGTGCCAAGAAAGAGCAGTTCTATAGGAAGGGAAGGGGGGCACGTGAGGGGGAATGAGTGAATCTTGCTCTCATCGGATTTGACCTGAGGAGAGAATACCATACACACTCAATTGGGTATCTTACACCACAGGAAAGAAGGAGGAAGAAGATAAAAAAGGGGGGATGATAGAAGGGAGGGCAGATAGGGGGAGGAGGTAATCAAAAACAAATACTTTCGAAAAGGGACAGAGTCAAGGGAGAAAATTCAGTAACGGGGGATAGGTTAGGAAGGAGCAAAATATAGTTAGTCTTTCACAACATGATTATTGTGGAAGGGTTTTACATAATGATACACATGTGGCCTATGTTGAATTGCTTGCCTTCTTAGGGAGGGTGGGTGGGAAGGGAAGAGGGAAGAGAATTTGGAACTCAAAGTTTTAAAAACAGATGTTCAAAAACAAAAAAAAAAATGTTTTTGCATGCAATTAGGAAATAAGATACACAGGCAATGGGGCATAGAAATTTATCTTGCCCTACAAGAAAGAAAGGGAAAAGGGGATGGGAGGGGAGTGGGGTGACAGAAGGGAGGGCTGACTGGGGAATGGAGCAACCAGAATATACACCATCTTGGAGTGGGGGAGGTGGGTAGAAATGGGGAGAAAATTTGTAATTCAAACTCTTGTGAAAATCAATGCTGAAAACTAAATATATTACATAAATTAAATAAATAAATTAAAAAAAAACACAATGATCCAGGACAAGAATAAATGACTCATGAAGGAAAATGCTATCCATATCCAAAGAGCTAATGAATTCTGAATGCAGATTGAAACATATTTTTTCCTCCACTTACTTTATTGTTTCTCATGTTTTTTTCTTTATTTTATTTCTTCTTTCACAACTATGACAAATAAATATTTTTACATGACAAAAAAAAATAAAAATAAAAAAAAGAAGCAGGGTTTGCGTAAGACTTAATATCTGGAGATATAGAAAGGAAAGAGATAGATCTTTTTCTGGAAAGAATTTAGTTCTCTTGGTAATGTTCCCTAGTTGTATTTTTAGTTTGCAGTGAACCTCATAGAATAATAATGTCTCTGTTTGAGGACAGTGATATTAAGATTTTTAGATGAGAGATGGTGGAGGGGTAGGAGAGTGGAAGTTTTCCTGACACTTGGGGATATGGCCTACGCCAAAATTTCTTGTGAATATGACTAAGGTTTCTCCTGGTCTTGGTACAGTAGCTCTTGACAAATCTGCAACACATACCCCACCATTTTTTACATTTGTTTCAATCTCTGGTACCATTTTTTAAGTGTTAACATCAGATGCAACCAGCTATAATACAGGTCATGGGCAACTAATTTTCTTCCTTCAATAAAAAATTAACCTGGCTTGAAAAGACTGTGTAGGAAAAAGTGAGAGAGTGCTTCTAACATTAGTACTCCAAGAACATGAGAAAGAAGAGTCACATCCATTGGATTTTAACTTAAAATTCAGCCCATTTTACTAACAAGAATAAAATTGATAGTTCATTGGATTTTCCCAAAATTAAATTTACTGTTCACTATGTTAATCAAACAGCAGTAAGGAGCAACTTTAGTCTATTTTTGGCTCAGAGGTATTTTCACTAAAGTTTCTTTTTTTCTTCTTCTTCTAAGTTCAACAGACATAAAAGATGATAACATTTAATACTGCACATTAAGTAGACTGATTACTCCTCATTTTGTTCATTTCATTGTTGGGATCATGTCACCTTTCTAGACATTTTCAAGTGCTGCTATGGAATTAGACATGGGGAGCGGGCAGAGGTAGGAGTAATTCTGACACAAATATGCCTGTCGGAGGTATTGCTGAGAAAAATTGAAAGGATGCTCAAGAGGGAGGAACAGCATAGCATTAACACACAAAGACTACCCTTAATTTTCTACCTCCTTGCCTTCTCATCTTTATGGACGTCACTTCCCTTCTTTGTCTCTGATACAGACAAGGACAGCATGGTGTGTAGAAGATAACTTCACATACTTTCCCTTTCCTCCTTTCCCCACTTCTAGAAGCATAATTAGGAAGCGAGGCTACAATCACATTGGGGTCATGCCCATATGGTGATAGAGAGGTCTCAGCTTCAAGTCTTTCCCATTAATCCACTAGTGGAAAGAATGGTGGGTATGGAGTCAAGGATCTGGGTTTGAATGCTGACTCTGCTACTCATTGTGTGTGTGACTTTGGACAAACCTTTTAACTTCTCTGTCTTTAGTTCCTAATCTATAAAATGAGGGTATTACACTAAGTGGTTTCTAAAGTCCATCCCATCTGTCATTTGTGATACACTCTCAAGTTACTTATATTTTCATGTACCCCTTAGCTATTTCTTTTAGTTAAGAAAAACTCTTTTGTGTATAGCCCTATTGGAAAGGAAAGCCCTCTGAGATTCGATAGTTATGAAGTACCCTTTTACATGTGTAAGAATGGCATCCCATACCCTTCAACTCCAATGAATACAACAGCATTATCGATGACTTAATGCATTTATCAAGCAACCAAAGGTATAAACTAGTTATGAACAGATCCAGATATTGCCATGACTTGGTCAATCAAGGGTATAAACTAGGACTCAGGGCTGTCCAAAGTGTGGCCCGAGCTACCGCAGAGCTCTCACTAAAATGGCAAATCAAAATATATCGTCTATTGTTTCAATAAAAACCTAAAGTTGGACAGCCCTGAACTAGGTACAAATTGAATTCAAACAGATGATATCATACTAGAAAAGTCTTGTTATAATTGAAGAGAATCAGTCATACCCTGCAAGCCTTGAATTAAACAAGACAGTCCAGAATTCCAATAGAAGTGAACCCTTACAATGCAGCAGTTTCAGCTAAGATTTTGAAAGGCAATTACTTGTGGGATAACAGAGGGGAAGAAGAGATATCATTCTTTGCCACCCTCATACCCTACAGTAAGATGAACTTGTGAACTTTGAAAGGTCTATGATTTAGACTTCCATTAATGTTGGGATCAAGGACAAATTAGATACACTGAGGAAAGGAAGCTTCACTCAAGCTATAAAGGCATCAACCCTTGGAACCCAATAGAGAAACACAAGACATGCACATGCACACGCACACGCACGCACACACACACACACACACACACACACACACACAGGAGAACTTCATGAGGACTCCACAGTGGGAGAAAAAGACTTCCATAAAGCAGGACCACTGTACCCTGGATTCAGAATGTACTGGTGGAAGACTGCATCTGAGTCTTTTGGGGGAATGGTTTTGACCAACTGTTGTTACTCCACCTCTATTTTCTAAAAGCTAATTTAGTATGACTCTTTGGTAATTAATGGAAAGTACACTGATTTGGGCTCATGAGGAATAGTAATAGAAAAGCCCTCAACTCCTTAGAGTTATCCCTAAAATCCCAAGGGGAAAAATAATTATTCCCTAGCTCCACAGAGCAAATGAGAGAAAGGAAATAGCCCAGAGTGAGTATATACATGTTTACAATAGTAAATAACTACTTACTATGAACATATTTATCCATTTCTCTTTTTCTCTTCCCCCTCCCAAGCTTTCTCCCTTCTATCTTCATGAGTTCCTGAATATATTTGGGTCTGCTTTTCTTTTCAGAGGTGGGAAGGTAGAAATGAGCCACATATCAATGTTCTACACTTTAAAATATCTCTCAAATGACTGTCATATACAACATATATATGAACATACAATTATTGTTATAAGAACATATAATTGTTTAAAATATAAATTAGTTAAAGGAATGGATTCTCCATTAAAACATATTCCTCTATAAGACAAGGTCAGCTAGCACAAGATCAGCTCCCCAAAATTTGTTCTATAACTATTTTAAACAAGGTATAAATTAATTTAAATGCATAGTAGGAAGACTGATCATGGAATCTTTGATCAATTGAGTTCCCCAGCCCACTTAATGAAATAATAAGATGTAAGGGGCAGAAAACAGAGAGGAGGGACTAAGGTCCCACCTGCTTCAGACTTAAAGTAGTCCCACTTAAACCTCATAAATGCTGTGAGACCTTGAGAGACTTAACACCCTGAGTGGCCGATTTATAGATTTTATTGTGTTAAAAACTGGGAGTGTCTAGTTCACACTTGTAAAGGAATATAAAAAGTTTGTTTTATTGATCCTTTAGGAGTTATGAAGAAATTTTCTCCATCAATTTGCTGGAATTATGGGGCATTTAGCTCTATAGCCCTATTGGTTGGCTGGCTCACCCTGTTGGTTGAGGATCACTCACACCCCTGGTGGCTTTTAAAAAACCACCAAGTTCTGAAGGTATACATTCTCTCTAAGGTGTTGGTCAAGAGAGCCATCCCTGGTAGTTGAGAAGAGAGTCAGTAAGAGTGGAAGAACATAGCTCTTGAAAAGAAACTACCTATTTGGTAGATCAATTCTCCTTTAATTATTTTTTTAAAAAACTTAATGAAATACATTATTGGATGATTTTGGCTTTGATTTTTTACTTTGACTTGACTTCAGTTTCCTCACATGCAAAGTGATGAATTGAACTATGTTGCAGGTTCCTTCCAACTCAGATTCTGTGATTCAAAGTTAAGACACATTTCTCTAATGTTTCTTGAATAGCTTTGATGGTGGAGAAAAGCTGCTTCAATTCAACAAACATGAATTAAACACCTACTTGACTATTGCAAGGGACTCTGCTGGGAACTGAGGCTGCACTGCCAAAAATGAAAGCAGTCCCTGCCTTCAAGCAGCCTTCGTGGAAAGACAAAGCACAATCATGTACACTGACAGGAAACAGCAGGATGTACATTATAGATTATCTGATGTATGAAAAGCTCTTCACAAACAAAAACTAAGCAACTATCTTGATTCTTGGAAGAACATTTGAACCAATGTGAAGTTCTGTTTTGTTTTTTTGTTTTGTTTTGTTTTGTTTTGCAGGGGGGAACGCAGGGCAATCGGGGTTAAGTGACTTGCCCAAAGTCACACAGTTAGTGTGTCAAGTGTCTGAGGCTGAATTTGAACTCAGGTCTTCCCGACTTCAGGGCCGGTGCTCTACTCACTGTGCCACCTAGCTGCCCCAAATGTGAAGTTCTAATGAGGCAGAGTATTTATTTAAAAGCAAAGTGATGAACATCAAAGGATATGCCAAGATCTCTTCCATTCTTAAAAGAAAACGCAGGCAGCTAAGTGGCAGCATAGCAGAGTGCTAGGCCACAAATCAGGAAGACTTGAGTTCAAATCCAGCCTCACATACTTCCTAGCTGTGTGAGTCTGGGAAAACCACTTATAAACTCTATTTCCATTTCTTCACCTGTAAGATGGGAATAATAACAGCACCTACCTTTTAAGGTTGTTGTGAGGATCAAAATGACATAATATTTGTAAAGTGCTTAGCACAGCACCCAGTACACAGTAGGTGCTGTATAAATGCTTATTCTCTTCCCTTAAACAAACAAACAAATTTGAAATAAAAATATTGAAGCCAACGGCTATGAGGGTGTCATGTGGGGTCTAGATCCTGAAATGATAAACATGGATACAATTTGGGGAGATCTTGTAACATCGTGCCCGCCTTCCCCCCCTCTAGGAGAGCCCTGGCAATATCCTCTCACCTGACAGCAATGACAACAACAATCATTGTTATAATATTATTATTATTAATCTTTAATTCATGTCCCCAGCCAGAGAAATACTGGGAATATCAATATGTGTCATTTTGCTTTCCCCATAGGGACGCTGAGCTCCCCTACAAACACTCACAAGGCCAACGAGACATGGACTATAGGAAAAGGCTTTTTTTAGTCTCGCAAACAAATTCAGAATAGTCTTATACTACAGTCCCTCATACAACAGGGAAACTCTCTTCCTTTTTTTACAGAAACCTGTGCAGTCTCTCCAATTTACAGTGATATACTTCCTAGACCAGGGTCGCTGGAATATGTGCCCTTCACTCCCCCATTTACCACTCCCCTCTCTCCAGGGATTTACATAGTCCACATGGTTCACATGAAGGCATAGGTCCAGGTTGCTCCTTTGTGTGTGGTTTTCTGCTACAGCAATCTCCAAAGGCAAGATCCGTAAGTTCCCTCCTCCTCAGGACACTCTTGCCATTTTAGCTTTCTTTCTGACTCTTGAAACTGATAGGGAAGGGTAGCAGAAAGACAAGTAGGAGTTTAATATAAAGAGATGTTATCTCCTTTCTGGAACCAGAAATACTAGTCTAAACTATCACTCAATACTCAGTATTTGGGGACATTTATCCCCAATAACTAAGAAATCTAGAGTATTTAGAAAGAAGCTACATATCAAATAAGAACCTTAAAGAAGTCAAGAGATAATTTCTCTTTTTTTTCTTTACCATGGAATTAACTACTAATTAAGAAAAGCATCTGTATCTCACAAGGATATAGGAAACTTCTTTTCCCCCGTAACCTTGAGTCCTTCTATCTAAGCCAAGGGACTATTAGATCTCATCTCATTTGCATTTCAGCAATGGTTGCCAGAAAGAAGGCAAAGATTCATTCTCCAGGAATTTTTTAACATGATTCACAAGGTTATAGTAGATGTTGAAGTGAAGTGGCTGGGCTGTCAAAATTCTGAGCTCATTCATTGAATAAATATTTCTTGAGCAACTTCTACATGAAAGGAACTAGGAGGGCAACACAGGAGTGTGAAGACAAACTTCCTGCGTAGTAGTTTTCAGTAAAAGTTATGGTACAACAATCTCTTCAGAGTCGCAGACAGCATAAAGATGATTTAGACTTTTCCCGAAGTGTAACACCAATGTGGCCAAACTTGTAAATACAGCACTTCTTGTCTTCCTCTTCCAAGAGGCGAATTTGTGATAATTCTCACACTTTGGAAAAGTGACGAGTGCTCTCAAAGACCCCTAAGCTTTTCCCTTCTCCTAGATACCTTAAAAAACAAAACCAAACCCCGAACATTCTTCCAGTGATACTACATGGCTACAAACCATGGGATACCATGGTCTCCAAAGAATTCAAATTGCAAGTCACCCAAAAGACCACAGAGAGGCCCATAGTGGGCATGAATAGGATGCCACCAATTTATAACACAGAACTACTTAAAAGAAATTGTGTGTGTTAATGATATTTTCAAAAAAATGTATAACTGGAAGAAGAGATGGGTTGTCATGTTTTAAAAGGAAAGCATAACTGATAGGGTCCAGTGGATAGAGTGCCTGGCCTGAAGTCAGGCAGGCTCATCTTCATGGGTTCAAATCTGACCTCAGACCCTTACTAATTGTGTGACCTTGGGGAAGTCATTTAACCCTGTTTACCTCAGTTTTCCCATCTGTAAAATGAGCTGGAGAAAAAATGGCAAACCACTCCAGTATTTTTGCCAAGAAAACCCCAAATGGGGTTAGTCAGACACAACTGAAAAACAATTGAATGCACATTAAGGTACCACTATTGAGCAAAAATCATGCTTCAGAGGCAAGATTTCTCATTTTTGCTTAAATTATAGGGATCATATTGTAGAGAAGATCATATTTAAAACTAGAAGGAACCTTAAAGGTCATAGAGTCAGGAGTTTTTTAACCTGGATGTCTGCGAACTTTTTTTAAATATATGCTTTGATAACTGTATTTCAATATAACTAGTTTTCTTTGTGTGGAGAAGGAAATAGCAAACCACTCCAGTATCTTTGCCAAGAAAACCCCAGATGGAGTCACAAAGAGTCAGACGTTACTAAAACAACTGAACAACGAAGTTTCCTTTGTAATCCTATATGTTTTATTTTGTACATTTAAAGACATTATTCTGAGAAAGGGTCCATAGGTTTCCCCAGGCTGTCAAAGGGGTCCATGACACAAACAAAGTTAAGAACCCATGATCTAATTCAACCTCCTCATTTTGCAGAGAAGAAAACTCCTTATACCTTGACATTTCTTAGAGCCGAATTATGTTGAACCAAAGCTGTCACCCCCCAGAATTGTACCTGAAGCCCATCATACACTTTAGTGGATTTTGGAATGAGTGGAGGCAGGAGGCAGATAGCCTGGGCACAGAAGACAAATTGGACAGGCCTGGGTAGGCTGGGGCTCTTAGGACAACAGGTACCACGGCATCTAAAGCCTATATGTGGGGCACTGAATAGTGGAAAAAGTGAATTTATAATCTGAAGTAGAGATAATACCAACATGAAATAACTTGCAGATGTAGCATCCTCCTCCTTCCCTCAAAAAAAATAGCAGTTAAAATGATTAAGGAAGCACCATCATAAACAAATGCTTTGGAATATGTTTTATGCGTAGTTGAATATGGATAGGTCATCATGAGTAGCATGTTAAGAAGCAAGCTTCATGAAAAAATTCCTTCCATTCATCTGAATATTTATTAAATATATCTACTATGTTCAAGTATTTTATGCTATGAGACATAGTCAGGGCTTTGTCCTTCAGAAGTGAAAGACAACTGTCACATAAAGTTCTATGACAGAAGGTGTTGAGGGAAGAAATCATTGTAAGCCTAGATTCTCCTTCCATCAAAACATTTTCCTCTTTAAAGCAAAGGCAATTGGTATAGGTCCCCAAACAATTTTTCCTTTAATGATTTAAGAAATAACTTTCATAAAGTAGGTTAAGAGTTCATTTTAAGTTCATTCAGATTAACATGAGCCATGGACTTACACAGATGCCCATTTGTCAATAATGATGATGATTTTTTTCTAAATTAATGTTTTATTGATGATTTTTTTATATCACAGTTATTACAAGATATATATCCTCCTTCCCCAAGTCACCATCCACTTAGTGAGCCTTTCTCCTAAGAGAAAAACAGTCAAGTAAAACCAATTGATATAGTAACCACATTTGTCAGGGTGTACGTAGCCCCCAACCTCTCCAAAGGAAAGAGAGCGGTACATATTCCCATCCCTGGTACCACAAGTGCTCTTTAAAATGAGACAATATTCAGCTTCATTGTTGTGCTATTTTGCTTTACATTATTTTACTCCTTGTTTATGTTTTCCCAGTTTTACTTTACTTTTCCCAGCTTACTTTACTCTATCAGTTCATACAAGTCTTATACTTTCAGGAATTCCCTTTTCTTATGGCACGATGATATGCCACCATTTTTCAGCCATTCTCAAATTAATTGGCATCCACTTTGCTTACATTATTTTGCTTCCACGAGAAGTACTGCTATACATATTTTAATGCATGTGGGGTCTTTCTGTCTTTGACTTCCTTAAGGTATATGCTTAGCAATGGGATTTCTCTCTCTCTCTCTCTCTCTCTCTCTGTCTCTCTCTCTCCACCCCCCCATTTTGAAATCATTTTCCAGAACAATTGGACCAATTCATAGCTCCACCAAAAAAAGTGTATTGATATACATGGTTTCATGCAGGCCTCCAATAATGACCATTTTTGTTGTCATCTTTTCCAATAAACTGGATATGAGATTTTTAAAAATTTGCATTCCTTTTATTATTAATGATTTATTATTAATGATTTGAAGCAATCTTTCTTTTTTTCTTTTTTCTTTTTTGAAAAACGACTTGTCTTTATTGCTATGTTTGCAGGTAGCTTTTTAGCAGTCACACCGTCCCAACCCCCCACCCCCCAAGACCTATAGTGGGTCAGCCTCTGTGAGGCCCGTTTTGGCTGTCTGTCAGGGATTTTGCTTTTTGACACAAGGCAGGTTAAAGCTTCTGTGTGGAAGACTGAGACATGCAAAGTATATCAGACATAGAAGTGGGGCATGGGCAGGGGTTCTCTGAGATGCCCTCCAGTGCCCCTTCTTTTCCCCAGATCATACCTTTCCCTTCCTAGGATGGCATTAAGGGAAGGGGCTGGGGTGGCAGTGAGTGTGAACAGTGGCACCATGGACTGTGCCAGGTTGGTGTTTTGGGAGATACCCCTTCCCTCTCTCCTAAAAAGCCAGGCCTCAATACATATAAATACTAGGCACCATGCCACAGGCAATCAGCATTGCTGGGGAGGAGGCAGAGTCAGGGATCTGGTCTCCCAGACCTGAACTCCCCTCACCACTCTTGGTGGTAAGGAAGGACAGACTGAGGACCAAAAACCTGGGACAAAACCAGGATTGGAGGCTTTTTTTCAGCTTTTTTTTTTCCTAACAAAATTAGTCTCTATCAGGCTTTCTTGAGGTTGGGGGTAGAGGAGGTTGTTTCTCTTTTTAGAAATATACAGGCAGAAATCACTCTTCTCTTAGAGTTTTTACAAAATGTGCAAAATACAAGTCTTCTTTGCCCTCAGGCATAATTTATACCTGGTATTCTCAATATATATGTGTATATATACATATATATATGTATATATATACATATATATGTATGTATATAGTATGTATCTACATAATGTATATCTATCTATATTCATCTATCTAACCACTGTATATATGTACACATACATGTATAGACAAACATACCACCCACTCACACACACACACACATACACGTCTTAAACTTGGGGGTTGTAAGGAATTTGGTCTTGAGGATCAGGGGCCAGAAGACTCCTAACCAAGTTCTAAAAGCTACGATGAGCTGGAAAGGGGTTGAGAGGAGGGAAGGGAAGGAAGAGACTCAAATCGTTTACTCTAGCTGAGTTGCTCCACACACACATAAGCTGCAGCTGGCTCCCCCATAGGATGGAGCGGACCTGACTGTAGTGACCCAGGGGGTCAAGGGAGTCCACCCATCCACCAAAAAGGGGCTTGCTCCTCAGGAGGTCAGCTCCCCCCCCCACCTGGGGGGAGACTGGCAATTAAAGTGGCAAACAAAATTCCCACTAACTAGATTGGGTGCCATGGGTGCAGGTGGGGTCTTGATTTGAAGCAATATTTCTTAAGGTTTTTTGGCAGTGTGCAATTCTTTTGAAAACTGTTGTTCAGATCCTTTAGCCACTTAATGATTTATTTTCTGGGAGAGACATACAATTTTTTTTAAAAAAAACAGTGTCTTTGCTAGATGTATGAGTTTAGCAGGAAATATCATTTTACAATGAACTTAGCACAAAAACAAACAGTATTATAGGTTCAAAAATGATTCTCTTTCCATTGTCTTTGTTCTGCCATCTAATTTTCTGCTTTTCTAATTTCTTGAAAATATTATCACGGACAAATTTTAGAAGTGGGTATCAAATCATGAATTGTGTTATATGTTTGGCATTCATTCTCTGACTGACAATAGACGGATTGACAAGGTATCTTATAAATATCTACCCTACATTTGGCTTTTGTCCCACAGGACTCTGAGACTTCTGCCCAAAGTTAGAACAATAAACCCATCTAACTGTCTCTGGAAGCAGTTGCAAGTATAGCTACTAGCTATATGCAAACGTAGAGGCTGAGGAGACACCTAACTCCTCTTTGGTCTTTGTGGGGCTCCAAACCTTGAGGCATATTGAACTAAGACTTCTACTTCTACTTCTCCTTTATAATCAGGATTATTCCAGGGATGGTAGATCTGGAGAAATGAATTGACACTTTGGTCTCCCTAGTTGTGAGAAAGAGTAGAAGTGTTTTTGATCTCTTTGGAGAGTCAAAGAACACATCCTACGGCCACAATAGCTCCTCCTGCAATATCTTCCCATCACGAACCCTGATCCAGTGGGTTTGAGTCCTCTATCCTCTTTTTTTAAAAATAAGAGTTATAACCAATACTGAGTATTCAGGGGAAAATATATGTATGTATATGTATAATTAAATGGAAAAAAAGATATAATAGTCTTGCCCACATGAAACTTATTTTAATTCTAAGAATTTCTTGTCATAATACATTGTTTTTTTTTTGCTAGGGTTATTTATTTCCTTTTCTCCCTTAGGATGATGAAATAGAAAAGAAGATTATTTTGGGGAGGAGAAACAATACTGAGCACCTACTTATGTGAAAGGTGCTATTCTAAGCGATGAAGATTTTGTAGTTGTATTTTTCCACAGAACCTGTGATTTCCTGTTGAGAAGTTTTGGTGAGGAAACTCCCTATATCAGTTCAGATCTACACCTGCTCTGCAATTAAATCTTAGGGATTTGTCAGTGGGTACTTTGTCAGTTAAGTGACACATTCAGGGTCATACAGCCTGGATCAGAGGTTGGAAATTTAATCCAGTTCTTAATTTCCAGGCTGACTCTATTCAAGATATCAAGGTGCCTTTCAAGTGTTGAAGAACTAAAAACAAATAATAAGCAGCAGTTTTTGTTCCAAAGGAATTTAAGACATACTTTAAGAGAAGGGATTATAGACGACAAGCAGAATACAAAGGGAGTTCAATGATAGATCTCAGCTGTTCTGGCCTGTCCCAGGGATCTCTTATTAGTATTGGTCTTTTTCCTTCCTCCACCTTCTTCAGGAATGAGGAGGGCTATTTAATGAGTTTGACCTGTAGGGGTGGCAGTAGGAGCAACTCATACAAAAGATGGGGCAGGGGTAATTATAGTCTTTTTTCCCTCTAAACCCTGTGTGCCTGGAGGACAGTGTTTCCTTTGTATTTTCCATATTTCCACCTCTGTTGTCAGCACCCATCTCTTCCCTGTACCAGGAAAATTAGAGCAGACCCAGAAAGTGTTGGAACTGTGTGGGACAAGTGAAGACCTCTCATAAAAGAGGACAAATTAAATAAATAGAAATAAGTAGGATAGTGAGTCCCATTCCTCTACTTAGATATTTTCCTTTCTGTAAAGCCATTTCTCTACTTAGATGTTTTCCCCTCCACAAGCTTAGCTAGTGACCATAAGGCCCCCGAGGTTAAGAATAGGACACAGGATGCTCGCATCCTGTGTATTTACCTAATGGCGAGAGGCCTGAAAGAAAGAAGGGTTGAGGTGAATAAGTCAGCAACCATAAAATCCTCTGAAAGTAAGGATAGGACACAGGATGCTCACCCCCTGTGTACTGACCCCAGGATAAGGGACCCTCAGCTCAGCAGAAAAATGAATGAAAAGCTGGAAAGCCAGGTGCAATGTAGACGTGCAAGACCAGTCAGGTATGAATGATGGGAGACAAGGTGTAAGGGTGCTGGGGATATCCGTCACAGATGTATGGGTGATGGGAAAGGCTAGTTTGCCACAGATGTGAAGATGAGGTAACCAACAACTGGCTTCTGCCTGTCACAGACAACCAAACTATTTGTTCATTGTTATTGTCATTAAGATAGATTTATCACTTCAGATTGATTGGAGAATGGGATAAGAATGGTGGGAAGGTTATGTCTGTCACCTGCTTGTCAAAAATAACCATACTGTTTGTTCCTTGCCATTGTCCCTGGGTAGATTTATCGCGTCCAGATTGTACCCTCAAAGCTTACGTCTGCAAGCTGAGAGGAAGGAGGTTGGGATGGGGAACTGCGGTTAGGGACCTATATAAACACCCCAATTTTCTGTGTCCAGTGCGCTCTGACACTGAGAGGACCCCCAGTCCTTTCAATGTCCGGGTTGCCCTTTCCTGCAGGATCGTAATAAATTTTCCTTTCTACTTGCACCTTGACATGCCTCTGTTTTTAATTCTTGGATTCGTAAAATCCATCCCACACAGAACCGTATCCATGCCAAGTCCTTACTGTGGCCTCATTGCCCATTCTTGCCCTTAGCAACAGTAATGGCACAGTGTATCTTCTACAAAGTTCTTAGAAAATAGCTATAGTGTTCTGAAGGCTACTGTGCTTAGGAAGCAAAACAAACTGTCATAGGACAGTATATTAAGAATTGTGTGGCAGGGATGTAGAGTGTCAACCTGAAAGTTTGGTTAAAGGACATAAACAAGTTAGGTGATATATAATTCTTATTGTTTATTCCCTTAAAGCTGGCAGATACATGAAACTTCTGATTGACTGAAAGAAGAAAGACAAGGTTTAAGTGACAATCCCAACTCCAGTTTATGATCTCCACAGCTTAAGAAAGGAAATTCTTAGTTGAACGAGACAATGTCACTTAGAGATTATGATCACAAGATGCAAATGTCCCTAGAATATCAAGATAAAAGAAATCCCACTGTTCTGGTTGCAGACATCCTGTCACCAACAGAAAAGATACCCCTTGTCATTCTTATCTGGTCTTTGAAGTTGCTGACGCAGAAAGGGCATTTTCAGAGTAGAGCAAAAGCAGTTTGGATGCTTTGGATATTATTGGGGTTCACATAATCTGAAAGGATTGTCAAGAGAAAGGTCACAGAAAAGGCGATGAGTGCAATAGCTAGAGGAGAGGGGAAGGAAAGAAGGAAACAAACATTTATGAAGTGTTTGCTATGTGCTATTCACAGTTATGATATCATTTCATCCTCACAAAAATCCCAGCAGGTAGGTGCTATTATCCTCATTTTTACTGATGAGGAAACTGAGGCAGAGGTTAAGTGACTTGGCCAAGGTCACACAGCTAGTGTCTGAGGCCCAATTTGAACTCAAGATGAGTTTTATTGACTAAGTGTCTATTGAAATAGGGGTTTTTTTTAAGAGTTAAAAGAGATTGGTTAAGAATTAATATAACCAGTTCTATTTTGTTCTGTATTTGCTGTTACTTTGCTTGTTTTGACTAAATGACACCTCAGCAAATGCTTCAGGAATAGCTTAAAGGGAAATATCTCTCCCTTTTAACATCTCCCTAACTCCTAATTGTTTTACAAAAGAGGACCTTAACTGTTCTTGGAAGTGGTATCCTTTGTCAGAATCTCACTCTGAATTCTATGCATTCAAATAATCCCTTCCTAAGCAAACAGCAAAGTAGTCCAGTGGATAGAGTGCTGGGCCTGGAATCAAGAAGACTCATCTATCTTTCGGACTTCAAATCCAGCTTCAGACATTTTATTAGCTGTGTGACCCTAGGCATCTCACTTAACCCTCTTTGCCTCAGTTTCCTCATCTGTAAAATGATCTGGAGAAGGAAATGACAAACCACTCCAGCATCTTTGCCAAGAAAACCCCAAATGAGGTCACAATTGTAAACGACTCAACAGCAAAAAGGTAACTCATGGCTTTCCCATTCCCCAAAGATACCATTAGAAAGCAAGTATTCTCTTGAAATTCTGCCTCCTACACAAAATCTTCTCTGTAATCCTTGAGACCAATTAAGGACTCTGATACTGCAGGTAAGGTGGTTGGGACTCTTGTTGAAGAGTTACTGGCCAGAAGGAGATGGGATCTTGAAGCAGAAAGACTGATGTTTGAATCCTAGCTCCAACATTCTTAGAAGCTGTGGGATAACAGTGAAAACACTTTAGGCTCAGGGGACCTGCATTCAAAATCCTAGCTCTGCTACTTATCACCTTGAAAAAGCCACCTAACTTCTCTTGGCCTTTCTATTCTGAAAGTTGTAAAATTGATCAAAAACATTCATTAAATATCTACTATATGCTAAACAAACACTAGTGTGTGTCATGGATTTACGAATCCAAGAATTAAAAACAGAGGCATCTCAAGATGAAAGTAGAAAGGAAAATTTATTAAGATCCCGCAGGAAAGGGCAACTCCAGACACCTCTCAGTGTCAGAGCGCACTGGACACAGAAAATTGGGCTGTTTATATAGGTCCCTAACTGCAACTCCCCCTCCCAACCTCCTTCCTCTCAGCTTGCAGATGTAAGCTTTGAGGGTACAATCTGGATGTGATAAATCTATCCCAGGGACAATGGCAAAGAACAAAGTTTTAATTATTTTTGACAAGCAGGTGACAGACATAACCTTCCCACCATTCTTATCCCATTCTCCCATTAATCTGAAGTGATAAATCTATCTTAATGACAATGACAATGAACAAATGGTTTGGTTATCTGTGACAGGCAGAAGCCAGTTGTTGGTTACCTCATCTTCACATCTGTGGCAAACTAGCCTTTCCCATCACCTTTACATCTGTGACAGATATCCCCAGCACCCTTACACCTTGTCTCCCATCATTCTCATACCTAACTGGTCTTGCACGTCTACATTGCACCTGGCTTTCTGGCTTTTCATCCATTCTTCTTCCGAGCTGGGGGTCCCTTATCTTGGGGTCAATACACAGGAGGTGAGCATCCTGTGTCCTATCCTTACTCTCAGAGGATTTTATGGTTGCTGACTTATTCACCTCAACCCTTCTTTCTTTCAGGCCTCTCACCATTAGGTAAATACACAGGATGTGAGCATCCTGTGTCCTATTCTTAACCTTGGGGGCCTTACGGTCACTAGCTTGGCTTATGGAGGGGAAAACATCTAAGTATTGAAATGGCTTTACAGAAAGGAAAATATCTAAGTAGAGAAATGGGACTCATTTCTATTTATTTAATTTGTCCCCTTTATGAGAGGTCTTCACTTGTTCCACACACTAGGATTCAAAAAGAGGCAAAAGACAGTCCTGTCCCCAAGGAGTTCACATTCTAATGAGGGGGTTGGAATATGACATAGCTTTGATTCTAAATTATGCTTCTATCATTCTATGAGGGCTAGGACAAATAATTTAACCTTTTTGGGCCTCAGTTTGGTCATCTATAAAAATTTATAAATCTACGATCCTATAAATAGATGGCCTCAAGTTCTTTCCAGACCTCTAGCTATGATCCTATGATAACTTAAAACTAACATACTTAATTTCTAAATATTAGTTTCATAATGTGGAAAAAAAGTTGACAATTATACTTGCAGAGAGAAAGCATGGTGTAATGGATAGAGACCTTGTTAGGAATCAGAAAGACCTGGATCTAAGTCTAATTTAAACTGACCCATACAACCTTAGGCAAGTCACTTAAACTGGCAGTGCCCCAGGCAACTAAGACTGTTGCTTGCAGATAAATTGCTGACCTGCATCACAGAAGCTAATTTCCATTCAGGAAGTTTGCATAATTTCACAGGTCCTAATAAAAACACAATTTGCACTTTCATGAGGTTGTTGGGAATCAATGGATTAATCCATTAGTTAATAACAAGCGGTTTGATTAGTCCTAGCATACAAAGGACATCCAACTAAGCTACTGTAGCTCTTAGCTCTATAAGGAAACACTTCTCTTTGGGAGAGCGAGGTGTGCTGACACCTGTGATCTCAGGGCACACAGGACATCCATCAAGTCTGAAGGGTTCTGACTCCATGTGGGTAGGCCTTTTTATGACTTTAAGTGCTCAGAAACCCAAGTCAATACAACCAGAAGGTACCAGGAAACTGAATCTAGGGAAGCATGGAGTCTTGCTCTACTACTAGGCCAATGAAGTCCTGGCTTTGACTCCTTTTCAGGAAAAATCTAATTCAATTCAAGTCAGGGAGGGGAGAACCCTAGTAGGTCTGTCTGTTCCTATCATACCCTCCTTCCACTTCTTTCCTCCTCTTCCCCTATTTTCATCACCCCTTTCACTTTTCATTGTTTCCATTCAAGACCATTCCCTCTCAGATATTATCTTACCTCTTAAACCCCCTTCTCCTCTCCCTGTTAGTTTTCCTGTTGAGTTTGATGTTTTTGTACACAGCACTGTGTATAAATTCAAACTTTTTTTTTCCATTTCAGGTAATAGTGTGGTTCATCTGATGCTGCTTTGTCTACCCCTTTCCTCCATGTTTTATTTTCTCCTTACACATTCCAATTATGAGGAATAGTGAGTTCTACCCCCTTCTTCCTCTTTTTGACATCAGGGTATTCCTTTTGTCCTCCTTTTTCTTTTCCCTCTCAAAACCCCCAAAAGAAAACCAATCCTAACCCATGTCCTCAATTTTCAAAAAATCTAAATTCCTCAGTACCCTTTGAGAGAACTAACATTATGGAGGAATACTTGTTTCTTCTCCCTATATTAGAACTTTAGCACTATATCATCACATAACTCCTTCTATTTGCTCAAATAAATTTGTCTATCTAGGTATACCTTTTGATTCCTGTATTTGCATTAATTGATTAATTAAGTGTCTTTGATTGAGCTTTACTAGGTCCAAAGCCCCAGGCCCAAACCCCTATCTACTAGGTGCTAAGCCTATGTGGGTGTGAAGCCTTCAGGGTCCTAAGGGGAGTTGCCAGCACCAGAGCCTATAGTAAGAGCCTAAGTTCTGGTCGTTCAGATGACATTTGATGTTGGCTAAAGAGTGAATAAATAGAGAGAACAGAGCTATTTGCTTAGGACTCTCACTCTTGGTGGTGTGCTGATGTGGAGACTCTGGGCAGCTGTAGTTAAGAGCCCTCCAGCTTGTAAACCCGGATGTTTGGACTTTGTTAAACTCTGGTAACTATGCATTGAGATTTGAATCAGACAAGGTCTGTCTGTAGATGTTTGTAATTTGTTTGTATTTGCTCTGAAGTTCAGGTTGCTGGCTTTTCCTCCTGAACTAAGTGAATGATATTTGTATGTTGGATTAAAGTAAGATTGTTAACCCTTTAGTTACTTTGCTTAGTAAAGCAGATCAAAATAACCTGTGTTAGTGGCCTTCTGTGTGCTGGTTGTTGTTGGTTTTACACAGCCACACAGCTGCTAGCCACATTGTTGTTACAGTGTGCTAGCTATTATTATCAGTAGTAGAAGCTGCCAGGCCTTGTGTGATCCTTGGTGGTTCACTGGTACTTGAATTCCTTTCTGGATGCTCATAGTAGTTTTCTTTGACATCGATCAATTAATAAACATTTATGAAGGCCTACCATGTGCCAGGCACTGTCCTAAGTGCTGAGACAAAAAAGAGGCAAAAGACAGTCACCACTCACAAGGAGTTTACAATCTAATGGGAGAGACAACATGCAAACAAATGTAAGCAAAGTAAGCTATGTACAAGATAAAAAGGAAATAATTAACAGAGGGAAGTCATTACAATTGAGGTGTTGGGAAAAGTTTCCTGTAAAAGAGGAGATTTTTTGTTGGGACTTGAAGCCAGAAAGTCAGTAAGTGGGCCTGAAGAGGAGGAAGGGCTCCAGGCATGGAGGACAGCCAACGAAGATGCAGGGAGTCTGGAGTTGCAGTGTCTTATTCATGGAACATCCAGGAGGCCAGTGTCACTGCACTGAAGAATACTTGTGGGGAGTAAGTGTAAGAAGACTAGAAAGGTAGGAGGGGGATTAGTTTATGAAGGGCTTTGAATGCCAAATAGAGCATTTTGTGTTTGATTCCAGAAGCTGTAGGAAGCCATTGAAGTTTATTGATAGGGAGATAACATGATTGAACCTAAGTTTTGAGAAAAATCACTATAGTATTGTGGCATTCAAAAAAATTCCAAGAGACATAATTTCTGGGTAATTTAATCATTTTATTTATAAGGTCAGCATGTTTATTAATAAAATGATGATCCTCTTAGACCAAAGACCTCTCATGGTGGTGGGCTCACAGTTCATATGCCCTTGGAAGAGCAGGTGTTCCTGAAGGTGGTAATCAACTCTGACTGGTTAACAATTAATGAAAGAATGAATATTACAATGAGAGGATGGGCTATATTACATTGAGGGTCTTGGGGTAGTGACTTGGGTCACCCAAATCTTGGTCAAAGAGACTTATCAATTTCCATATCACCTGGCAAAAGGGAGAATCAACACTTCCCAGACCTAAGCAAACACAATGAGGAGGGATATATCCATTAGCCCAAATCTAGAATTTCTTTTACTATCTTTGATTATATCTTAGCTATCCTGGCTGGATGTTTTAGAAAGATTTCCCATACTGGTTAATCTCTGGGTGAGGAAGTAGAAAAGGGGAAAAATATTGGTCCTAATGCAATAGTTATTAAATACAAGAGAGAAATAATGGTTTTTCCACAGTGTCTGAATGGAGGAAGGAATGGAACAGGGAGAAACTTGAGGTAGGCAGACCCACCAGCAGGTGAGGTGATGAGGGCCTACCGCAGTGTGGTGGCAGGATCAGAGGAGAGAAGGGTGTGTATTCAAGAGATATTGCAAAGGTGAAATCAGCAGGGCTTAGCAAGAGCTTGGATACAGGCAATGAGAGAGAGATGGTGAGGAATCCAGAACTCCTAGGTTGCCAGCCTGAGGGACTGGAAGATGTTACCACCTTCTATAGTAATAGGGACTAGGGATGGTAGGATAGGTTGGGGGGAAGGGTTAAGGTGAAAGATAAGTTCAATTTTAGAATATGCTGAATTTAAGGTATCTACTGGACATCCAGTTTGCGATGTCTGAAAGGCAGTTGGAGATGCAAAACTGGAGGTTGGCAGAGAAATTAGGGAAGGAAAGGTAGATTTAGATTTTGACTATGACATTGCTTTGATGTTTTTTTCCATTTGTTTTCTTTCAGGATGTGATCAGTGACCTCTATTTTCACTTTGCCCTCTGGTTGAAATGCATCTAGGTGGTTTAAATTTCTGATTTCCTGAAATATGGTTTCCAGGCTTTTAAAATCATAGTTTTCATAGAGTCCAGTGATTCCTAAATTATCTCTCCTTGATCTATTTTCCAAGCTATTTGTTTTATTATGAGATATCTTACATTTTCTTCTATTTTTTCAATCTTTTAATTTTTAAAACTGTTGCTGTCACATGGAATTATTTTTGTTTGGTCAGTTCTAGTTTTCTATGGCATCTCAGGATAGAGTGCTAGAGACTTCTGAGCCCAAAGTTCAAAGCACCCCCTTAATCCCCAAAGCAAATTACTTGCTACAGTTTTCTGATGCCCCTGGAGCTTCCTTGGGGGAGCACTGTGTTCTTGATGCCTAGGGACACAGGGCTTTGCAAACAACATATGTCTGACCCATTTCTTCCTACATTAGCAGGCAAGGCTGCAGGGCTGTTTGTGTATTCTGGTGCTGGTAGACCCTTTTCTTTTTATGCACTTTTGGGGCAGAAAAAGTCACTTACCATGGTGTCTCATTGGATTTCTTCATTAGTTCATCTGGTGTGAATTTCAGGTTTTTGCTTGGAGCTCTGACTATTCAGGTAATTATCTTGGCCTGAAGTGTCTTTTCTTCTAAACCTACCCTTCCTCTGAACTACTTTATTCCTGTCGAGGATCACACCATTTTTCCAATCACCCAGGTTCACAACTTTATCATCCTCCACTCATTTTCCCTCACTCTGCACATCTGCTCAGTTACCAAGTTTTGTTGTTTCTCCCTCCACAAGGTTTCTCTAATCACATGGACCAGATCCTGGCGGGGTGGGGGGTGGGGGGGGGGAGAAGTTTTGTTTCCACAGAGCTGAAGGTGTCCCTTTCCCCCTCCCTCACCCCAGCTTAAGCAGAAACCAGGCCTCAGGTCGGTCAGGTGAAAGGTCAGAGGCTTGTACGCATGATTAAACAAGCCATTTGAGGAGGGTATGACATAGGCAGTCAGGGGGTTGTATCTGGCCAATGAAGAGCCTGGTGGGAGATTTGAGGTGAGGGTCTACTAAAGTACTAACATCCATCTGAGTCCTTTGTACTTTCTCCTGTACTCTGTTCAAGGGAGGTACCCATTTATTCAGGGGGAATAAATTTAAGTTATAATTAAAATGTTCCTGGCTTCCCAACCAGTCTTGTTTATTCCTAGACAATGTAAGTATGTTTCTAACATGGTGATGAGATCAGTTCTCACCTAGACAATGACAACAGCCTTTTAATTGATCTCTCTGCCTTCTGTCTCTCATCATCCCAGCTTACCCATTGCACAAGCTGCTAAATTAATAGTCCTAAGCTACTACTAGTTTACCTGTTCCTTTCTTGTTTAAGAAGCTTCAGTGGTTCCTTATTGCCCTTGGAATAAAATTCAAACTCCTCTGCTTGGCATTTAAAACCTTTCAAAATGTGGCTGACTTATCCAAGGGATGCTAGTGTCATCGTGGACCTCAGAGATATTGTTAAGCGTTCAGTGTGAGCAGTTACACCTTGGAAATTAGGAAATGCTACAAATCAGGGCCTGATTACTTTGTTGATTGTAGACTTAAAAAAGTGATGGGGAAAATATTAATAATGTAGATTAAACTTAAAAGTGTATTAAGTATGTATTGCGTGGGGTAGGGGGAGAGGCAGCTGCTAACAATTTCTCAGAACACCTCTGCCTCTATTTCTACACTGATCACACATGACTACCACTCATTCCAGACAAATGGGATCACTTCTTGTTTCCCATATATAATACTCCATCCCCTGCTTCCATGCCTTTGCCTAAACTATCTCCACCCAGAAAGCCTGGAATAGTCACCCTAACTTCTCCTTCTTGGAAGTCCTTATATCATTATGGCAAAATTCATGACCTCAAAGAGGACCATGAGCATGCCTGAATATGAATATAACAATATAATGAATTCTCTGGGTAGAAGGCAGAGGAATTATAACATTTATTTAGACTCCAAAGGATCAGACCCAAGGACCAAAGCCCCCAGTTGGATACTGTGGCAACAACATTCCAAAACCAATAAGCTCACCTCACTATAGTAACAAGGAGGTTACAACAAAATATCATAGCATCAAGCCAGACCATACTCGTGCTCCTGAATCCTGCTGCTGTTTCTGCAGCTTCTCACTTCAGTCCTCCATTCCTCAGTTTCTAAAGCTTCTGCAGTTTCTAAGCTCTGTTCTCTTCTTTTATACAGCCCTTAGCAGTCATCTGATTGACTAAGATGTCATCTGATTGACTAGAACTCAGGCACATACCATTGGCTCTGGTCTTAGGAACTCCCCTTAGGGCCCTGAGGGCTTCCCACCTCTCTCAAACTAAGAAAATGGTTTGCTAACCAGCCTGGGACCTCACACCTAATTAGTGAAAGGGTGTGGGCCTCTCTCTCTAATCAGATCTCCCTTGGTTGGCCCCACCAGAAGCCCCACCTGAAGCCTATTCAATGGGTGGGAAAGATCTTTTCACTTACTGATAGGCTTTACAAGCCTTAGGAGCTCAGCTCAAGTGACAGCTCTTAAATGAGGCCTTTCCTGATATCTCTTTCCCCTCTGATTATTAGTGGTGCCTTATCTTCCTTTACTTTTTACTTAGCCACGGATATATTTCCTCCCCCATTTTATTGTAAGGGCCTTGAAATCAGGGATGATTTCACTTATTTTTGTATCTAAAGTGCCTAGGACTGTTTGACAACATTTTCAAGCACTTAAATGCTTCCTGAATTGAAAGAATTGTCAGCTTTCCCAAAAGAGGTATTTAGCCACCAGTTCTAGGGGCTTTCTTTCCCTCTTAACTATCTGAAAGTTATAACAGTGCAGTACACATCTGTCTGGCAACAGCTACCTACTAAGTGCATAAGGTGCTCTGCCAAACTGACACAGACCCTGCCCAGTGAGAAATCAATGGTTAGCATTTATGTAGTGTTTCTAGTATCTGCAAAGTGCAAGTATTATCTCATTTTAGGCTCTCAACAAGCCAATTATAATCCCCACTTTACCAAGGAGAAAACTGGAACAGTCAGAAGTTAAGTGATTAGCTTAGAATCACAAAGATAAGGTCTAGGGCAGAATCTGAACTAGGGCAGAATTCGACTCTTGGTCCAGTGCTCTAACCACTGGGCCACCTAGCTACCTAGACAAATCAATTCACCAAGACGGACATATGCAAATACAAGAGGGAAAATAGACAAAGACATGCTTTTAATTTTAGTAACTTGCTGTGGTGCATTGCTTTAATAAAGGGATATGTTCCTTTTGGAATTTTCCATTCTGGAAGGCATTCAGAATCTATGAATTTTAATCTTTCTGGAATGCTTAGGCATGGTCCTTCCAAAGTCAGGAGAATGAATAAGATGGCTTATGTTTGCTTCAGTGAGAACATCTCCCTGAAGGCTATAACTGGAAGGGTCATTGACACAGCTGCATCAAAACCAGGAATTTCACTGTGAGTAGAAGAACATTTCCCCATATGGAGAACAGTGAAAAATGAGTGTAACGAAGAAGAATTATATTCTACAAAGCAGTTTAGGGTATATGCTTAATCATAGGAAATCAGATGACATACTTGCGGTATGATGGAAAGAGTGATGGTCAGAGTACTAGGGTTCAGATCTTGGTTCTACCACTTACGGCCTGTGTGACTTTGGGTAACTCATTTTACTTCCAAGCCTGTAAGGGGGTTGGACTAGACTTCTAAGGTCCTTTTCAGCCCTAAATCTATGATCCTATGAGCCCAGAATACATGTAATATAGGAAAGATCCTAAATTCAACTACTTTCTTCATGAAGCAAACATTTCTGATCCCCTTAGAATATGACATCAGCCAACAAAATATTTAGTAAGCCCTGAGCAGACACTAGGCTAAGCTCTGGTGATACAAAGAAAGTAAAAACATAGTCCTTCACTCTTGCGGAGCTCACTTCTTAACAGGGGGAACAACATGCAAATACATGACTATGTATATACAAGATCCATACCATGTAAAAGGAAGGTAATCTCAGAGGAAAGGAAAGGGGGAGGGAGAGTTCAAGAACTCCCTATAAGAAGGTAGGATTTGAGTGGGCTCTTATTGGCCAAAATCTTGATTCCTCACCCGTCCCCCGTTCACCCAGCCGTTTTTATGAGTAACTCAGAAGTCAGTATCTAAAATTATAATGGTTCAAGCATAACTCCAACAAAATTAATAGTAAAAAGAGTAGTCATTTTGTATTTTATTAATGAACAATATATTTATTTTTAAGAATGTGATTTTATCATACATCAAAACAAAAATTAAGATTTTTATTATGTTTTCTCTCACATACATTTTCAAACCTCTTACATGGGCTCATTCCATAATTAGTATGCATTTGTTTATTAGCTTCTTTAGTCCTGCTTCAGAAATAGCAAAGGTACCTTGGTAATTCTCTTTAGAAGCATATGTGGGAGGAAGATGGAAGGAGGGAAGAGGTGGTGAAAGATTTGTCTCAAAGGAGTCTCAATATTTCTCCCCTTTTCCTAGGATAAAATATACAGGTGAGTAAAGAACTATACAGGTAGGTTATGCCCAAGAATGTTTTTTTTTTCCTGAATTCATAAATTAACCTTAGTTTCAAAAGACAAAATAACTCTTTGGTCATAGTATATTGTCCCAGAGCTTCCACTTCATAAGTTTAAAGAACTGCCCAACTTTGGCTTCATGAAATGACAATTTAACATCACAAGTGTTTAGAGGGATACAGCATTACAGGGAGCAGTGGACATGGTGCATGGCTGAGGAGTCTGGAAGTCCCAAACTCAGATCTGATCTCTAATACATATATAACATGGCCTTATCAGTACAAAATCACAGGCCTAGAACTGGAAAGGGTTTCAGAGGCCATCTAGTCTGACCTCCTCATTTTAGAGGTGAAGAAAATGAAACCCAGGGAGTCACATAACAGTGACCTGCCCAAGGTCACAAAGGTAGTAAGTATCAGGGTAGGATTTGAACTCCAGATTCTGACCCAAGAGCCAGCTCTCCGCTATATTTCATTAGGTCCCTTTGGTGACTGGAATCTTTAAATTGCTTGTGGGCAATATAGACATGGTTGTTGTCAGGAAAAAATGAGAAAATATTTTTAAAGAGCCTTGTAAACTTTAAAGTGCTATATGAATTCTAGCTTTTAATCAATGAACATTTATTAAGTGCCGATGATGAAAATGATGGCGCATTGATAGGGAGATATACTCATTTTCACTTGGCTAGTTGATCTGTGTTTCTTAGTGGGTTTCAGAGCCTTATGTGATATGAAGGCAGCATGATGTAGGAGAAACAGACTGGGAATCCAGAGAGACCTGGGTTGAAAATTATTAGCTGGAAGACAAAAAGCAAGGCTCTTGACCTCTTAGTCTTAGTTTCTTGCTCTATAAGAGAGGGGTAATAACTTGTAATACTGAGGAGGTTTAAGGTTGAGGAGTGCTGGGCACCCCAAAATATTGACACACCGGGTCCTGCCGAAAGAATTCGACTCAAGCCTTCTCAGCCAAGGGAAAAGACAAAGTTTATTAGGGATTCACCACAATGGGGTGTCTTAAGAAATCCCACCCTTTGTGACGCCTGTTTCCACAAGCGGGCCAGATTCAACCTACTGAATTAGATTGAACCTGAGCACCTTCATGGAGGCAAGATGGAGATTATATACACAAAGATTGTAGGAGGGATTGAGGGGTGGTCTGGGGTGACTAGAGGAGGGGTTTAGGGAGGGTCTTGAGGGGAAGTCCAAGGAGGGCAAGGTGAGGTAATGGGATTAAGGGTGGGAAGTAGCTGAACAACAAAGGGTGAGGCTAGGTAGAGATTTGGGCCTAATGATAATGTGAGGCTTGTGGCCTTAGGGGAAGGCCGGATCCAGTTGGAAGATTCAAGGACAGTTCAAGGGGGCTCCCAGAGACTGTGCCCTCATCAATACCTTACAAAGTAGTGGTGAAAATCAAACGAAAATGCATGTTAAAAAAAAAAAAAAACAAAACTCTTTGTAAAGCTGAACACTACTCCTTTTGAAACAGAACAAGGAAGTAATAAAATGCATTTCCTTGTCTTTATGAATGCTTGACAACACCTGCTCTAAATTTAGATCTCCAGTTATAAAAATTACACAGAAGGAAAAAACCAAAGTCATGAGGACCTTTGCTCATACTCTTCATCAGAAAATGCCTCCCTATGATCAATTCCCACCCTCTAAGCTCCACTAGTATAACAATAGGCATTGAAGACCTGATTCAAATATATGTAATCTCTTCTGTTTTCAGAGGCTTTTCCCTTCCCTCAGGCTGTGATTAACTTCCTCCCCTGGTGAACTGTCTAGCTACTTTTTACCTCTGCTTAGCACTACCTCAAATTATAGCATAGCCCATGATAACAGTTAATAGCTAGCATTTGTTGTTCAGTCGTTGAGTCATGTCTGACTTTTCATGATCCCGTAGACCATACTGTCCATGGGGGTTTTCTTGGTAAAGATACTGGAGTGGTTTGCCATTTCTTCCTCCAGCGGATGAAGGCGATCAGAGGTTACAGTGACTTACCCAAAGGTCACACAGCTAGTGTCTGAAGTTGGATTTGAACTCCAGATCTTCCTGACTCCAGGTCCAGTGCTCTATCCGATGAGTCGAGATATCTAGCTGCCCAGGTAGCGGTGACACAAAATTTTTTAACGTTTTCAAAGTGCTTTACCTATGGTAAGTAGGGGCTATTACTATCATCATCTTTTTACAAAGGAAAAAAACTGAGGCAGATGTAGGTTAAATGAATTGTCTGGGGTCACACAGTAAGTATCTGATATAGGATTTGAACTCAGGTATAGCCTGGTTCCAAGTCCAGCACTTTATCCACTCCACCAACCAGGTGCCTACATGCCTTACTTCCCCTACTTACACTAGGCACTGCAAGAACAAGGCCTTATCTTATTCACTATACTCTCCAGAAGGTCCTGCATAAAAGAAGTCCTCAAAGAATGAAAACACTCAAAAACCATAGACATTTCTAAATGCTGTAGGACCGAAAGGACCCTACCACACACTCTGCTGTATTCGCCTACCATACAAAAACACTATAAAGCAAGTATTAAGTGAATCCAACCTCAAACTCTGGGAGGATTGCTGCCATTTTCATATAGGGTAAACTGAGGCACAGGGAAAGTAGAATGCTCAAATTGATAAGAATAAAGTAAGGATCTAGAAAGATCACAGGTCACTTGATTCCCAAGCTGGTATCATTACTGTAGTCAAGCCGAATCTTTCTTAGACAGATGGACACATACACACATGAAGCAATAAATATACAGGGTGACTGTATCTAATAAATGATTAAAGCCATTTAGTTATTCAGGTAACTATCAACATTTCAAACTGGCTAATACCCACTTCAGAGCTCTTCCTAACACATTTCTTGTCTAGTGTAGACAGAAAGTACAAATGTATTCTTTTCTATTCTGCTAACTTGAGAATCAATGTATATCATGGACACAGGCCTAAAAAAGTTCAATGTCTTTGGTTTGTGCTCATTTTCTTAAATAAGAACCTTAAGGTTGTACTAATGACAGACAAAAGCTATAAGACATTTATAAGGCATTTCATGGCCTCTGACAATTGAATCTTTTTCCCATGAAAACTGAGACAATGCAGAAGCCATTTTTTTCTTCTGTTCCTAATTATTCACATACACAGAACAAAAACCACAGTAGTTTGAGGCTTTTCAATTCTAGATGCTTTACACACACACACACACACACACACACACACACACACACACAGAACAAAAACCACAGTAGTTTGAGGCTTTTCAATTCTAGATGCTTTACACACACACACACACACACACACACACACACACACACACACACACACACACACACGATGTAGGAGAGTAAAGAAGAAAAGGCTGCCTAACTTAACTATCAAAGTTGTTATCCCCCGGAAAGGACTAGATCCCTAGGAAGTCTCTCCTGATCAAGCCCAGATTAAAGGATTAATGAATACTTAAATACATTAGAAGAAGCTTGAATACAGAATCACCAGCACAAAGTTAAAATTATAGACCTTAAAAAGGTTTAATATGGAATGCAAAACTTTTGAATATATACATTTAAAAAACCCAAACACTGTCAAACAAGGAAAGTGGCCCCTTCTGTGAATAATGGTAGTTATAATGCCTAAATCAATGGAATAAACTACCAGAATATCCTTCAAGAAAAAAAAGGCTATACATAAAAACTGTTAGCAAAGTCAGGGCTGTAAAGTTTTCTTCTGTAGTAGTAATCTTAATAAAATAATTCAACCTGGAAGTCTTTCCAAACATGAAAGAACTGTCTTCTTATTTAAAAAAAAAAAAAGGAATAAAAAACCAAGCATAAACATTTTGACACTGTTTAAAGAAGACAAGCTTTGAACACATGTTCTAGACCCAAGGCATGGAACAATTTATATAAGTTCCATTTCCAACCAAGAAATTCAGGCACCCAAGGATACCACCATTTCAAAGAACCATCCATAGGAAAAGTTCCAATACAGCAGTTCATCTGGAATCCAGTCTCAGTTTAAGTCTTGAAAGGTATAAAGTCAGCCATCATTTTACACCAAAAAAAGCAGTACGGGAAACATTAACAGCACTGGGATTTACTCTCTGCCCTCAAAGTGTCCTGGTCCAGCTTTATTTTGTCCACGTCATCTTCATTAGGAAAATTTTTATGGTTTGCAAGAATATTCTCCACCAAGAATCGAACTGCTTCATCTATATTGATATTATCCTGAAATGAAGAAAAATAAAATCAATGTTGTATCTTCCAAAGAGTACTAAAGCTCTTCAGGAGACTCAGAGAAATGATTTTAAGAACAGGATTTGATGCATCCTAGGAAATTTTCCTTGTTTTAAACATTTCTTAAGTACCTGATTACTACAGAGAATACCTAGCTCTGTTCCCTTAAGGAAGAAACCAAGTTTTATTAAGACATGATCCTGCCATCATGGAATTTACAGTTTAAAAGAAGAATAAAACACACACACACATACACACATACTATACATATATATGTATATACACACACACTATATATGTATATATATATATATATGTATATATATATATATATAAACACATATATACTCCTTTAATAGTAAAATGCATTTTATCACTGGCCCCAAACACTCATTACATTTTCCCATTCATGTTATTCTGGGACCTTTAGGACAATCTTCCTTTTTCCAGCTTTCCCAGTTCAAATATTACCTATGTGTCTTGAAGTCCTTGAGAGAGGCAATGTGGTATGGAAGAAAGGCATGTGACATAGAGACAAAGCTTGCATTCATATCTTACATCTTCTGCTTCCTCTTTGCATAACTTAATAAATTACTTTTAACTCTCAGTTTGCAACCAGAAAAGAAATACTTCCCATTTCAAGAAGCCTCTGCTGCATTGTAGATCAATCATTAACAACCCTACCATACCAGGTACCTCTGGAGATCTTGTTTTCTGAGGTTTACTCTGTTTTGCAACAATAGTTTGTAAATTCTTGACCTTCCCGGGCCCCCCAACCCTCTTATTTTCCTTAGTACTTCTGTGCCCCTGACTCTTGCTTCATGGTGGGCTTGAATGATGGCTGAAATTCTTGAGTTCTCCACAAATACTCTAATATTCATTGAAATGTACTTTTTAAAGAGCTAAAACTTTGACGTCTTTGGAATAACAGCTATTCTTATGGTAAAAACATAACAAAAAAAAAGCCCTAAACAAAATTTAGCAATGAATTAACAGAAGACTAACTAAAGATTGAGCAAACAAGCCCAGTCTGGTTTCATCTGGTCAAGATCAGATGTTCCAAGTCATTGGTAGGAGCTCATGAATATGAATGAGTGTTGATATCACAAAATGAAACCATGTCAAACTATAGTCTGTCCCAATTAAATTCACACACTACTGTAGCTCTTAAACTCTATGATCTGAAAGAAATCAACATCACACTCTTACTAGTCTTGTTTCAGTCGTGTCCAACTGTCTGTGACCCTATTTCGGAGGTTTTCTTGGCAAAGATACTGGAGAGGTTTGCCATTTCCTTCTCCAGCTCATTTGACGGTTGAGGAGACTGAGACAAACAAGGTTAAAGTCATACAGCTAGTAAGCGTCTGAGGTCAGATTTGAACGCAGCAAGATGAGTCTTCCTGACTCCAGGCCTGGCACCCTCTCTAGCCACTGCACCACTTGGCTGCCCACTCCCCTAAGAGAGTTCAGACAAATGTTTGATTGTGAGGCAGGCCCCTTTTGCCCCAAACATTGAGTATATGATGTGAGCCGGTGGTGATAATATTTCCAATGGTCTCTTCACTGAAGCACATAATGAGTTCTACACACAGTCGCTTATTTTTTCCCCTTAGTACTGATTGTTGTTTTGCGGTATCATGCACAAATTAGTTAATTTTGAACAGGATGATACCTGTGGAGCTTTGTTAAAAAACATCCTAAGGAACCAGCAGCTATCACAACATTCTCCTCCGTGATTTATAAGTTGTCATTAGATACACAATGGGTAGTATAGAACAGTCGTGATGCTTTTCATCCTGAGGCACCTCTCACAGCATCAGCACCAATTTTTACTCATTCCTTCAGTTTCAAGGAAGTGGATAGTTTTGACTTAGGTAATATGCTTGGAAAACATGCTTTCAAAATGTTTAATTCAATGCAATCATGTGTTGCCTCTGCAATAACATATACCTCATATTAAATCTGGAATTTCAAACACCTATTACCTTCACAGAGTAAAAACGAATTTCTAAAGGCAATTATTCGCGAACTTCCCATCCTAAAGAAATCATTCATCGATAATGAATTTCTACAACCGATGTAATAATATCCTTTTAACTAGCTTCCAAGATGGACAATGGATACTCCTCTTTTCTATGTTTTCCACCACTGAAGTTTCAGGAGAAATGAAGACTAAATTCCTCACACTTATGTTTGGGCCCAGTGATTCTATTAATCAAGTCTCTATTCAGAAAAGGAACTGAAATCTATGGAGATGAATTATTTTATTATAGCCTTACCACCTAAAATTGGTCAATAAAACCATTCTGCAGCACGTGCTGAGCAGAATAGATCTCCTTTACTCCACTTGTTAGAACAGTGGGTTTTATGAAAGCATCATACATATTTGTGAGTTTACAGAATCTCAGAAAGCAAAGGGACCCCAAAGGCTATCTAGGCAAATCTATACCTAAAAAAGTATTCTCTCTACAAGCCATCTGGCTTCTGCTTCTGAATAGCTCTAATAGTTTCTAAAATTTTATTTTTAATATTCATTTTCAAAAAAAATTTGAGTTCTAAATTCTCTCTTCCTCCCACCCCCACCCATTGAGAAGACAAGCAATACAATATCGGTTAGACATGTGAAGTCATGCAAAATATTTTTCGATAATAGCCCTACTGCAAAAAGATGAAAATAAAAAGCAAGAAACATAAAGAAAGTGGAAAAAGTAGGCTTCAATCTGCACTCAGAGTTCATCAGTTCTCTTTCCTTGACAGCCCCATGAAGGTCCAGGCTCTCACCTTTGCAGACGTTTCAAACCATCCTGTAAAGCCATTTTCTTTGCAGAACTGGTCCATCTGAGAAGGGCTATGGCCACTGTCCTTGTTCTGATCACATTTATTGGCTAGGAGAACCGTAGGGATCGGGACACCATTTGGAAGCTGTACCTTACTGTCCAAATCATTTTTCCATTTGAGGACTGCCTCAAACGTAGACCCTCTTGAGATATCAAAGACCACAAAAGCGCCCACGGCTTCTTTGTAGTATACTCTTGTCATGTTGCCAAACCGTTCTTGACCTGAAAATACATTTACAAGAAAGACTCTTCAGGATGAACAAAAAATAAATCCACGAATCAAATGTCTGTTTTTTTTTTTAAGATATTCAAATCAAACAAACATTTATGGAGTATCTCATATACCCAAGGCTTTGTTCTAGGCACATCAAAATAAAAATTGAAACAATCCTTGCCTTTTAAGAAGCCTATATTCTCCTGGGAGGATAAAAACATGTACATAGATAAGAAATGCTAGGTACTCTGAAAAGGAAGAGAGCAGTAATAACTGCCGGGGAATGGAAGGGTGGGTGGTGATAGAATGTGGAGCTCAGGAAGGCTGGGAAGAAAATTGAGCAAAGACTTCCACAGGAGGCAGCACCTGGGCCCTGAATTCCTACGGATTCTAAGAGGCATGGGACTCATTCTAGTCATGGGAAACTGTCCGTGAAGCAAAGAGTTAGATGGAGGTGGGAAATAAGGATGCCAGGAGTAGGCAACAGCAGACTAGTCAGGCTAGAATGTACAGTAGGGGAAACAGATAATGCCTACTGTGTGCCTGACACCGTGCTAAACACTTTACAGATATCTCATCTGATCCTCACAACAACCCTGCAAAGTAGGTGCTATCATTATTCTTATTTTATAGGTTAAAGGTTAAATGACTTGTCCAGGGTCATACAACTAGTAAGTGTCTGACATCAAAATTTAATTCAGGCCCAGCATTCTATCTACTGAACCAGCTGGTTGCCTCAGTAAGTAAAGGGGAATAATACAAAATAAGTTTGCAAAGGTAGGTAAAAGCCAGATTGATGACACTTTTGGATGATAGGCTGAGTTGATATTTTATACTAGATAGCCATTAAAAAGATTTCCCCCATTGGAACATAAGCTTCTCAGGGTCAGGGATGAATTCAGTTGTGTCTCTGTATCTCCTGCACAGTGCCTACCACATAGTATCAATCAATGAATCAGATTTATCAAGCACCTATAAGAGCCTGACCCTGTGCTAAGTGAGGGCAAAACAAAAAGAGGCTAAAGACAATCCCTACCCTCAAGGGGTTTACAATCTAATGGGGGAGAAAAACATGCAAACAGTGTATTCAAAGCAAGCTGTAAATAGGAGAAATAGGAAATAATTAATAGAGGGAAGGCACTGGAATTAAGAGGGGTTGGGGAAGGTTTCATGTAGAAGACAGGATTTTAAAGAAGCCTAGGGAAGCTAGATAGCACAGAATGCTAGGCCTAGAGTCAGGAAGACTCATCTTTCTGAGTTCAAATCTGGGCTCAGACACTTACTAGCTCTGTGACCCTGGGCAAGTCACTCAACCCTGTTTGCCTCAGTTTCCTCATCTGTAAAATGAGCTGGAGAAGGAAATGGCAAACCACTCCAATATCTGCCAAGAAAACCCCAAATGGGGTCATGAGGAGTGGGACACGACTGAAAAACAACTGAATAACAACTCAGACCTACCATACCACATACTGTACTTAAATATATATTTGTGATTCCATAAGCACTGGTGGTACAGCAGATAGAACATTGGGCCTTAAGTCAGGAAGACCCGAGTTTGAATCCTGCCTCAGACACTTACTAACCATATGATAAGTCACTTAACTGCTGCATGCCTCAGTTTCCTTAAATGTAAAATGGGAATTAAAATAACAACCCTTACCTCCTAGGTTTGTTGTGAGGATAAAAGCATATATGCATATGTACACATACACAAATATAAAATAAATGTTAGGTGCTGTAGGTGCCATCCCTAATCCCTTCTAGCTATCTAATCTAATCTGAGCACATGGAACCAGAAGATTCAAATCATACACGCCCTACACAATGCTGGGGACGACTGCAAAGGAGAACTGCCTTTTCTGAGATTAAGAGGCAAGAGGACCAGGAGCTCCAATAACAGCACCGAATGGATGTTTCAGAAAGATGATAAAAGTAAGAGAATGATAAAGCTTGCCAGAAGATTAGAGAAGGAAATTGTGAAAGGAAAAAAAAGATAAGATTTCTCCCCTTCTACCCCATATTCTTTAGTCATCGTCCCTTCTCATCTCGGCCCAGGCCTCCTGAGGTTTTGTGTATTTGGTTTTCTTATGGCATAGCTGCTCTTTTACTGTAGAAGTTGAGGTGAAAAGCATATATTAGGGAGCTATATTTGCATTTCAAAGTGATTCACTGCAGAGTCTCTTTAAGCAGTAAGAGTCTGTCATACAGTAAAAAAAAAAGCATTACCCAGAGGGGCAAAAGTTCTGTAGCACCTACAGCATAATAAACAAAGACCTCGATTTTTTTAAACAGTGCTTTGAATATCTTTCCTATCAATTACCTCACATGATCTTTACTCTGAGATAAAGAGTGGTCTTCTTTTAGAGGAAAGGAAAGTTAAGTTACCCAAGTCACTTAACTGGTAGTAAGATCATAGTTTGAGCCCAGGGTAACTCTCAACCAAGTGATTTCTCTAGTGGCAGTGCCAAGAGTTCTGGGACCTGGAATCTGGAAAATGTAAATTCAAATCTTGCCTCAGACATTACTAGCTGTATTAGTTACCCTGGTCAAGTCTCTTAACATTTGCATGCCTCAGTTTTCTCAACTGTAAAATGCAAATAAGAACCCCTGTCTCTCAAATGAGATGAAATTTGTAAGCTCAGGGCCTGGCACAAAGTAGGCTGTCAATAAATGTTTGTTTTCTTCCTTCTCTATTAGAGAATGTTATCTTATGGATTTAAACTTAATGCCAATACTGTGCATGGTCTAAATCTGGGGTCCTTAACCTGGGGTCTATGACCTTGTTTTTAAAAAATATTTTCATAACTGCATTTATTATAATTGGTTTCCTTTGTGATCCTACTTATTTAAGAACTGTAATCCTATGTATTTATGCACTTACAATTATTCTCAGAAGAAGTCCACAGACTTCAGACTGCCAAAAGGGTCCATGATACAAAAAAAGGTAAGAACCACTGGTCTAAAACACACTGTCCACAGGGCCTTAGGAAAATATTGCCTTCAAAAACTTAAAAGTATCAAAGCAGCTCAGATTCCTTAACAATCATCCAGGCGAACTGGCTATCAAGCGTTACATCTTTAACTGAACATCTGGATCTCAGTGCCACACATTTTATAAATTAAGCAGGCTAGGACAATAAACAGGTGTTGAAGATGATGGAAGAGCAAGACCAATGCAAAATTAAGATGTGAATAAAGGGGCAGCTGGGTGGTGAAATGAACAGAGCACTGGCCCTATCATCAGGAGGATCTGAGTTCAAATTCAGCCTCAGACCAAATTACAGATTAGTTGTGTGACCCTAGGCAAATCACTTAACCCTGACTGCCTTAAAACAAAACAAAGCAAAAGGATAATAAAGCTTGACCCTGGGCTGTTAGCAATTTCAAAATTCATAAATGCTCCAAATTTATAAACCTCTACATAACTTTAATACTCTTAAAAGTATTTCATAGTGCAATAGGAGAAAAGGGGGAAAATACCGATCAAGCTAAGATGGCTGATTACCTTGACAAGTCCCTCCTTCCAGGATCATTTGAAGCTCTGCTTGCCACAGTCAGAGCCAAACCTATTACAGTAACTGGTCAAATATGTCTAATCCCGATACATGAGTATGGTCTCATTTTCATGTTCATATTTTATTACTAACTTAAATCTGGGCAACCAACTGTTTAGTGTGTGATTTCTCTACATATGCTGACATTTAAAAACGGTGGCATCATTCCATTTTCCATTAACATTTAATATGCACCCACAGTGTATGCGGAGCTTGACACAGAACACAGCCCTCAGATCAAAAGCAACTTGACTGCTTCGCAAAGATGGTCTTGTTGGTATTCACTTCCATTCTCTTTTGAAAAGGCCCTCCCTACTAGCTTCATTATTGGGCTTTATTTTGGAACCTCTATCAAAGAAAAGAATGAGACTTAAACTTGCCTCGCTGAGACACCATGTAAAAATATTAGCTATACAAAAGATTCACCTTTGGTTTAGCCATTTAATTTGAGAGAGACACGATAAAAGAATCTAGGGAAAAGGGATAAACATGGAGCACAGAAGGTATCCAAAGCTATTAAGGCTATATTCATTGACTACCCTCTCATACCTTTAGTAAATCACATAATCAGCCTTCATACAGAGGCTTTTAAACAGATTATCGAAGCCATACAACCATCACCTAATAAGGGTAAAATACTGTTTTAGGTAATGGCAGAGAAAGAAAGATAATTATGATATAGGTCCTGCCTTCATTGAGCTTACTGGTTATGTCATGCACGGTTAAAAAAAGATGACATGGTAGGCACGAAACACCACGAAAAGTAAGAGGATGGGAAGAAGATTTTGGACTGAGATTATAAATTGGTTCCTGAAGGATGTAGGAGTTAAATTCAGCTTTGAAGGATGGGTAGGATTTGGAACAGCATGAAGGGGGGAAAACCTATAAACAGTTGACAGTATGGGAGAAAAGGTTAGATTTTTAGTTGGAGAGTAAAGCCCATATAGAAGTGGTTAGTGAGAGAAATTTGAAAAATCTAGGTGGCATGTGGACCTAGTGTTAGGAAGAACTGAGTTCAAATCTTGCCTCAGACAGGTAGGTACTAACTGTGTGACTCTTATGGAAGTCACTTAATCTCCATGTGCCTCAGTTTCCTCATCTGTAAAATGGGTGGTAATGAGAGACTCTACTAGGGTGGTGGCAGTTGGGATTGAAAAGCTGAGATACTGGGAGGTGGAATGGAAGAGAATTTAGAAACGTTTATACTTGATACTCTCATATTCACTGGCAAAGTGGTTATAGAGAATGCAACTTTATTATCAGTTATGAATGATTAACATTAGAGTCAGCAACTGGTTACCAGTTTAATAAGTGGCAATAATTTTTCTAAATGTATGTCTTCAAAAATATGCCTTCTTAAAATTAAATTGCTACACTTTCTTTTGATATTTTAGAGGTGAGATAGCCAAGGCAGAGAGAGAATAAGTTATACCATGGTCAGTAGCAGAGCCAGGATTTATACTTTGTCCTCTGAGTCCAAGCTCAGCTTTCCTGACAATAAAATACCCTATATACCTATAGCTCCTCAGTCTGCACTTGGGGGTTAGATAAAAAAGTCTTTACGTAACTATCAATGGCTGTCACCACCACTCTGCCTCCCCCTGCTCCCCAATTCTCTTTTCTAGACTCTACTTTCCTCAGTTCTTTAAAAATATCCACCGATCATTAGCAAATCAGTTACTTTAGAACAGTTCACAAGTGAAAGCAAATGGTTTCATTGATACGGTTGGTGTTTTCATTAAAGGATGATTTTGAGTCTGGTAGATATTGCTTAGTATATTTAGTAAAAATAGGCAACCATTGAGAGTAATTTTCCTAGTGTTTCCTCTAATCATTTATTCCTCTAATCATTAACCTCTGATAGCTCCCTATTGCCTAATGAATAAAGAGTAAACTCCTAATTTTAGACCTCCAGAATCCTGCTCCAACCCATCTATCCAACCTTGACCAATGCTACTCCCCTTCATACATTCTGTATTCCCCCCAGCCTGGACTACTTTCTGTCCTGAGTCTCAACCAAACATCTCCTAATCTCTGCTCAAGTCATTCCCCACAGCTAGAATAGACCATTAATAACTAGAATACTACTGACCTGGGGCTGTTGAAGTCCCTTCTTTGCTTTAAAACTCAGATTGGATCCCACCTAATTAAACACATCTTTACATTTAAAAAATTCACTATCTCTTTAATAATGTTGTAGAATACTGCCAGGGATTGAAGTCTAGCTCACTGGTTTATAGTTTGATTCCATTTCAGGAATTCCATTCCATTTTAGGCACATGGGGACATTTGTCATTGTCTAGTCCTATGGTATTTGTCCGATTCTCCATGATCTTTTTTTAAATTTGTGATTCAATTTTATTTTCCGTTCTGAATTCTTTCCCTCCCCCATTCACTGAGGCAGCAAGAAAAATAAAACTCATTACAATGTGTATAGCACATTTCAGCATGTGTCCTCTGGAACACATTTCCTTAACATTATTTCTTCTCCATCTCAAAACAAAGGGGTGCTTTCTCCCCTCAAATTTCCCAGCACTTTGCCTGGACCCATCTTCTGTACGTTGCTCTCCCTGGGATCGATTACTGGTGTATGGATCCCTACTCCCCTATTAGACTATAAACTTTGAAAGCACAGACTGTATTTTGCCTTTCCTTGTAATCCATCAGGGCATAGCACAGTCCTTGTACGTAATGCTTAAAAAATTCCACTGAGTTAAGCAGGGCACTCTGACTGACAGCAGCACCAGGTAAAAGATGGTGGGCATAAAATGTCCCAACCTCTGTGAGTCTGGGGAAAAGGGAGGGAGGGAGCTACTGTTTCCTGGAGTGGGATTCCCATCCTGGCTGTGCTATTACCTGCGGCCTTAATCTTTTTGGGTGAGTTTCCTCATCTATGAAATGAAAGGTTTGGACTAAACCACCAAGATCCCTTCCAGGCCTACGAACTTATTTCAATTAAGTCCAAGATGACATTTATACAAATAGAATTTATAAACTCTGCCATAAAGGCATTGTGTGTGGGGGGGTGGTGTGTGTGTGTGTGAAATGCACATATGTACTGCACAAGGTGTCAGAGAAGTTGAAGGTTAGAACCGTACAGCAAACAGCTAATATGGTACAGATTTGATAACTAATGCCTTGTTGAGAAGAGGATGGTAGAGTCAACTGGCAAAAAGTAATCTTTTAATATGGATTATGTTTGAAGTAGAGCAATTTTCACCATGAATTATAGATGCTGATTGTTTGTTTTCAGTGGTAATCCCCTTAGAATACAGAAATAGAGAGCGGTGGACTTGAGTCAGAAGACCAGAATTTGGATTCTGCTTCAGACACTATTCCAGTCTCAGGTTCTTCATCTGTAAAAGGCAGATAAATTATAGCACTGGACTCGCAGGGTTATTGTAAAGATCAAATTGGGGGCAGGGGGAGGAGAGGAAAGGGAAGAAATAAGCATTAATACAGAGCCTACTATGTGCCAGGCATTGTGCTACGGTGCCTTACAATGATTCTCACAACTCTGTAAGGTGGGTGCTGTTACGATTCCCATCTTATAGCTGAGGAAACTGAGACAGTGGTTAAGTGACTTGCCCAGGGTCACACAACTACTACATACCTGAGGCCACATTTGAATTTAAGTCTTCCTGATCGCAGGCCCAGCATTCTAACTACTGTACTACCTAGAAAAGGAATGCACTTAGGCAGACCCAGGAGTTTCTAAGTCAGTAATCAAGAGGCTTTAATAAAAAATGATAATAGCTAACATTTATGTACCACCTACTGTGTGCTGGGCACTGGGCTAAGTGCTTCACAAAGATTATCACATATCACATTGATCCTTACAACCACCTTGGGAGGTAGATGCTATTATGAGCCTCATTTTACAGGTGAGGAAACTGAGACTAACAGAGATAATCTGACTTGCCCGGATCACCCAGGTAGTAAGTGTCTGAAGTTGGATTTGAACTCATGTCTTCCTAAAAACGGGCCCAATTTATATCTACTGTGCCACCTAGAAAAGGAAGGCACTTGAGCAGAATTGGGAGTACCTGAGCCAGGAATCAAGAACTTGTAGTCCTACTTCCAACTCAAGTGCCAAATAGTTTCTCTCCAAAGGTGGAGGGAGGGGGGAGGCTTATGGCGCAAGAAAGACTGACTTTTCTAAACAAAAGCTAACAGTAACGCATCTGCTATGCTCTATTTCATCAAAACAGGCTAAGAGCTATAGTTTAAAAGAAAAAAAGTCAAAGGAAAGGAGGAAAGAGGTATTTGTACTAAATTCAGATTATCTAGCCAGTTTAAAAAAAACATTTATTAAGCACCTACTATGTACCAGGCAACATGCTAAGTGCTGGGGACACAAAGAAAGGTAAAAAGATAGTCCCTGCTCTCAAGATGCTCACAGTCCAACGGGAAGGCAACATGCAAATAACCACATACAAACAAGCTACAAATAGGATAAACAGGAAATAATCACTGGAGGGAAGGCCCCAGAATCAAGGGAGGTTGGGAAAGGTTTCCTGTATATAGAAGGTAAGATTTTAGCTGGGATCTGAAGGAAGTCAGGGAAGCCAAAAGATAGAGATGAGGAAGGTGAGAGCTTTCCAGACATGGCAGGTGAAAATGCCTAGAGTGGAAAGATAGACTGTCTTATGTTAAAAGTAAGGAGGCTGGTGTCACTGGACAGAAAAATAAGTAACTCACCCAAAGACCCTTATACTTCATTATGCATTCTTAGAGGCAGGTTGACTAGTGTTTGAACTTAAATACTTTTATTGTGATTCAGTTCTATTGGACCATATGATTTAGAGCTAGATCTAGTCTACCTTGCTTATTTCACAGATAAGTAAACTGAGGCCCAGAAGAGAAGTGATTTTCCCAAGGTCATAGGAAAAACTGCCTGCCTAATGGAGGACTGGCAGGTGGAGAGATGATGTAAGCTGTACACATGCTTGTTCCATAGCTAAGCAGGCCAAGGAACCAAATGCTATCCACAGCAGGAAACCCCTAAATTTTCTATTTCAGACTTTAATTACGAAGCCTATTTTTGTAAACTTAGAGCTTCTGCCTAGGTTACAGGCCACTGCCAAATGAAACTTGTTTGGATGCCACCAGAACAGCACAGGGTCACGACCAACAAATCTACTTTCACAGCATCAACTATTCTGTGGACAACTTTCCAATCTCTCCACGTCCATGAAGCCTAGTCCTGAACCTCCAAATGCCAAGAGGATATCAAATGTCTCATCAGCTCAAAATTAACGCAATAGAAACAGCAATCTACCCTCCCTCCCCTCTCTACTTATGAAAGAAGTATGCTTAGGATAAGACATAAAAGACAGTCCTTCTCTTCTGGGAACCTACATTCTACTAAAGGGAGACCACACAAAGAGGAAAGTGCAAAGAGGAAACTGCTTTGTTGTGGTTCAGTCATTTTTCAGGACCCCTTTTAGGGTTTTCTTGGCAAAGATACTTTTTAAAATTTCCTTCTCCAGGCTCATTTTACAGATGAGGAAACTGAGACAAACAGGGCTAAGTGACTTACTCAGGGTCACAGTAAGTGTCTGAGGCCAGATCTGAACTCAGGACGATGATTCTTCATAACTCCAGGTCTGACATTCTATCCACTCCGCCATCTAGCTGTCCAAGTATTTGCTAGGAAAGGGTGAAGTCACAGTGCAATCAAATGATGCAGAAGAAAGGGCAGTGCTGATCTGATTCTGTTCCCAGGTTGATCAATCCGTGACCACAGCAAGGGGAAGGGACAGGGTGAAGGGGAGAAAAGATGGCAGTTTCATGGCAACCTGGTATGGAGATGGTTTGAGTAAGAGCTACAGATCTGCGTGGGAGTGAGGGGACACATCAGGAGAGCCAGTGTTACAACAGAAGGTACTCACAGTATTACTGTCCACGACTAATGTTCTGTCTTGAAGTCTGATTCATCTTTATTTCTCCCTCCATATCTAGTCACCAATTCTCTCTTTACGATGACTTTTTCATCCACTCCTTTCTTTCTATTGCTGCTAGTCCATTTTCCCCATCTTTACATCATACCCAGATTTACTTTTCAATGGCTTCCTAACCAGCCTCAGTCTCTTTTCCAAACTGTCCTACTTATATATAGCATGGGGATTAGCTTCCCCAAAACTGCTTTCATTATAATCAGTCTCCTGCTTGAAAGCCTTGAATGGCTTCCTATTACCTAAAGGGTCTCTAGATCCTGATCCATACTACTTCTTCGTTACTCAAAAGAGCCTTTGGTTCTAGCTTGGCAGGCCTAGTCATTTGTTATCTTTAGCGGACTCACACCTCCAAGTCCCCATGCATTGTTTCACTTCTAGCCTTCCATCCAAGAATGCCTTCCTACTCCTCTCCAACAAGGTACTACCAATCTTCTAAGGCCCAATTCAAGTCTAACAGCTTCCCCAAAGCCTCCCACTGATCTTGGTGTCCAGTGTTCTTCCTCTCCTCTATACAGCACACCTGCTGTTCTTCATTTTTGGTTTTGCCACTTTACTCATTTTTTACTACCTAATAATCACCAAAATTTCAAAATGAGGGTGATATAGTTTGCTAGAAACAAACAGTTGCACATGCTCACTAGGCCTCATTTAGCTGTTTCTGAGAACATTTCAAAAAATCTCATATTATTTAACTTCTTACTCATAAGGCAGAGCAATATAGCATCATAAAAGAAGGGTATAAGGCTGGAAACAAAAGACGACTTGAATGCTGGCTTGCTTATGAGTTCGGTGGAATGGTCCAGCCTCTTAATCATCCTGGTCTTTTGTTTTCTCTTCTGTAAGACAGATTTATACTCATACTATCTATTCTGACAAAATCTGTAAGAATCAAGCAAGAAATTGCTCTAACTGTAGGTGTCCCTCAGGGTTCTGTCCTGGGCCCTCTTTTCTCTTCTCTCTCTATATTATTCCACTTGGCGATCTCATCTGCTCCCACTGATGTAATGACCACCTCTACTCTGATGATTTTCAGATCTACTTATCTTGCCTTAACCTCTCTGCTGGACTCCAATCTCACATCTCCAACTGCCTTTCAGACATCTCCAACTGGAAGTCCAGCAGACATCTTAAACTTGGTTATGTCCAAAATGAAACTCATCATCCTTCCCTTTAAATTTTACCCCCCTTCCTACTTTCTCTATTATTGTAGAGGGCAACCCCATCCTCTGAGGCCCTCAGGCCCACAACCTCAACTCCTCATTATTTCTCACCCTCCATATCCAAGCCATTGCCAAGGCCTGCCAATATTATCTTGGCAATATCTCTTGACTATGCTCCCTTCTCTCCTCTGACACTCTGGTGCACACCCTCATCACTTCAAATTATGTCAGTACCAGCTTGTGGGTCTGCTTGCCTCAAGTCTCTCCCTACTGCAATCCATTCTCCATTCAGCCACCAAAATGATTTTCCTAAAGCACAGGTCCAACCATGTCATTCCCCTACTCAGTAAACTCCAATGGTTCCCTTTTGTCTCTAGGATAAAATACAAAATGCTCTGTTTGGCATTCAAAGCCCTTCATAACCTAGTTCTCCCCTTCCTTTCCAGCCTTGTTATATTTTACAATCTGGACTCCTTGCTGTCTCACAAACACTCCCCTCCATCTCCCAACTGCTGGCATTTTCACTGGCTGTCCCCAATGCCTGGAATGCTCTCCCTCTTCCATTCCAACTACTGACTTTCCTGGCTTCCTTTAAGTCCCAACTAAAACCCCACCTTCTACAGAAAGCCTTCCCCAACTCTTCTTAATTTAAGTACCTTTCCATCTCTAGTTATTTCCTATTTATCTTGTATATAGATTGTCCGTGTTTGTTTGCTTGTGGTCTGCCCAATTAGAGTGTGAGTAGCTTAAAGGCCTGGCATGGATTGTCTTTTGCCTCCTTTAATAACCCCAGTACTTAGCACAGGGCCTGGCACATAGTAGGCAATGAATAAAAGTTGATTGAGAATGCATGTAGCCAAAACAGTGCTGTACGAATGTCAGATGTCATAACAGATACTCAGGGTCTATTTTTGCAGAAGCATAAGCATAGATAGTTGTAATTGACCTTCAAATTCTAGTCCAAACACTCTTATTTTATAAATTTGGAAACAGCCTCATAATTGCTAAGTGATTTACCCAAGGTCAGAGAGCTGGTTAAGTGGCAGATCCTAACTCCTAATTCAGATTTTCTGGTACTGTACTCTGTGCAACAGTGTGAGCTAGGTGCCATAAAGAATACAACGAAGAATGTGGCATGGGACTCACCCTCAAAAAGTTTACTATCTAGATGTGTATTTCGTCAAGGTTCAGTGATCATAGTCTCTTCCAACTTCATAGACGGTCTTGGAGAGTTGCAAAGGTCCATAAATAAGTCACTCATAAAACATTTGACAACAGTCCTCTCCAAACTTGGGTAGGCTGATCCTCAAACACACACTGTATCACACCAAGCCTACTCTTACTAACCCTTTGTGCTTGGTAGAACTGGCCAGAGTTAATGTTATGAGCCATAACCTTGATGAACCCAGGGCCACCTCATTCCATGAAAAGGTATGGAAATAAGACCTTAAGGTACTACTGCACTGTTTCAGTTTAGTCTTCTATTCAAGAATGCCTACCTACTCCTCTCCAACCAAGTACTACCAATCTTCTAAGGCCCAACTCAAGTCTAACATCTTCTCCAAAGCCTCCCACTGATCATGGCAGCCAGTGTCCTTCCTCTCCTCTCCTCCATGAAGTGGTATGGAAATAGGACATAAGAGGGCGTTGCATTGTTTCACGTCTAGTCCAGTCTAGTTTCACTCCTCACAAGATAGACAGGTGGTAAAGGCTAGCTTTGGAATCAGGATGACCAGAGTTCAAATCCTGTCTCAGACAGTCACTTTGGGCAAGTTACAGTCTGTTTTCTCACCTGCAAAATGGGGATAATCATAGCACCTACCTCACAGAATTGTTGTGAGGATCAAATGAAATTACATCTGTAAAGCATTTTGCAAACCTTAAAGCACTATATGCACTATTATTGTGTAAGTACTAAGTACTGAAATATAATTAGCTATGCATAAGAACACCTGAGTTCTGACTCTGTTACTTTGAGCGTGCACTTTGTCTAGGTTAACCTTTCCCAAGCTCAATTTAGCCATAAAACATTCTGGGGCTTTAAACAAAATGTTGGAAACCTAGAGAATTACTCTAAGTCTAAAAGGGAACTGGGGAGGGGGGGAGTAGAAGGGAGGAGAACGGAGGTTGCTTTGGAAAATATTGGCACAAAATATGAAAATAGGTTTAAGTTTTCTCTCCATTTGCAAAGGGGGGGGCAAGACAATGGAGGAGGCTACCTGTGTGTTTCAAATTCACATGACTTACATTTGCACACCATGAAGCCAAAGCTGGGCCAATATTTTGTTAATAACACTGATTACAGTAAAATGCCAGGGCAGGAAGGGACAGAGTAAGCCACGATTCAGTTGTAATGGCAGTACAAGCTGAATCAGAAGGCTGGAGGAAAGGAGACCAGTTAAGGAGGCTATTTTAGGTACAAGGTAATGAAAGCCTCCCCATACTTCGCTCACTGTAAGAACTGAGAAGGATAAACACGAAGGACAGAAGGAGTGACGATGTATTGGTTTTTTGTTGTTTTTTTTTTTTAACTATCTCCCACAGTTCTATGTATTGCTGGAAAAAAATACATATCATCTTTCAAGTCTAACATAGAAGTTGGCAAACTATGGTCCACGGTCCAAAATATGGCCCACCACCTGTTTTTGAACATTTTAAAATAAAACGTACTGAATTCTATTGCATTGTAAAAACCATTCTTAGCCCATAGGCATATTAAACAAAAATAGGTGGCAGGCCATATTCTGGGCCTACAGTTTGCTAACCCTTAATCTGACACACAGTAACTTCAACTGTAAAGATATCATTTCAAGTGTACAGTATACTGTTGTTGGAGAAGGGCCTCACTTAAATCCAACTCATGCATGAGTCAAGACACCACCCTATGAGGTCATTAGCCCTCTTCTAAAATGAAGGACAAACAACAACAACTCTGAGTAAATACTATCTGAATAAAGAGACTTCTGCAAAGGTAGGGGCAAGACGATGGAGGCGGCTACCTTTATGTTTCAAATTCACATGACTTATAGTGCACACCATGAAGCCAAAGCTGAGCCAATATTTTGTTAACACCACTGAGTACAGTAAAGTTCTTTCTCCTTAAGTAATTTTGGGAACAGGGATAAGCAAAAGGATAACTCGTGGTTTTGTTATTTGTTTCTTCCTCCTGTGGCCCTCATACATAAAAAAGAACTGAAATCTCCAAAGCCAGACCGCTCTAGGAGAGCCCTGGCTCACAGTACCTAGCTAAGTTACTGTATCAATTTGAGTCAAACATGGACATAGTCTGAGAAACCGGATAGATGTGCTAGCAGAACTATAATTACTCATAATGAAAAGGAAAGGGGCACCGGACAGACCCCCAAATCCATAGAGATGACCAATTCAAGTCAACTCCAGCGTCTTTGAGCACAAGCAAGACAGGTTGGAGATCACCGAGACAGAATGAATGCCCAATGAATTTTGACAGTTTGTCTTCCAGTGAATATGTACTCATTATATTTAACAGCCATGTGACAAAAAGAACCTACTTCTGCTCCAACTTTCAAGTACTTTTGATTTCAACTCATTTAACCCAAATGAGAAGTAGGTCATGTGTTAAGTAGGTCTCAAACAATTCAGTTATTAAGTAATTTTTAATCTAAATGATTACAAAGTTATAACCAGCTATCACGGTGCTACACAAATCATCAGTATATCACTAGAGTGATAGTTTTAATCTTATTATGAGATCTGGAGAAAGGCAGATGTAGGGGGGAAAAAGAATAAAATCTAGCTTTTTCTGAAGGTTAATAACCTGCCAGTTTCAATAGCTTGAGCTGGGCAATACATCCCAAAGAAAGATATTTTTATCCCCAGAAGCAGGGGAGCAAAGATTTTTTTTTTTAGTGTCTCATATTCCCAAGGGGTCAAGCTCATGAACAAATGACTTATCTCACACTGAAGTTGGATGAGAAGAAGGGGTTTTTGCTTAACTGAATCTACATCAGTAGAAGAAAGACCTATTATGCCAAGGGCAGATACCTATTGGGTGTTGAGCACTGTGTGCAAATATTTAGTTAATACGTGCTCCCTGACCATATAGAACTTACAATCCATCAGGCAGGAGAATGTGACACATGTAGTTAACCATGATATACAACATTACACTATAGGTACAAAAAAGGGGAGCTAATGAGTGGGGTATAAAGGCCATTTCCAATCTAAGGGGAATGGGGGAAGATGGAAAATCAGAGAGATTCTGAAAAGAGGCAGCATTTGAGCTGGGTAGAAGGAATTCAACAGGCCAAACTGGGGTAAGGAAAACATTTCAACTATACGGAATAACATGAGAAAAGGCAAGGAGGTAGGCGAGGAGGAAGGAAACATGCTTTTATTAAGCTCCTACTACCATCTGTTGGGCACTGTGCTAAACACTTTATAAATGCTATCTCACTTAATCCTTATACCAACCTGAGAAGGTAAAGTTGCTATTATTATCCCCATTTTACAGATGAGTTGTTGTCGTTGGTCCTTCATTCTCAAAGTGGACCAAAGGCATTACAAGGGTGATGTCTAGATTTGCACGTGAACTGGATTTAAGTGAGGCAGAGCTAAGCAAAGTCATCAGCTTCGCTCTTTCAAGTCATCAGAGTTGAGTGGCAAGACAAAAGTCAAGAACACTAGTGATGGTCCAGGATGTAGTGGGTGACCCTGGCCTTTTAAAATTAAGGTCTTTCCCAATTCTCAATCTGTCTGAAGCAATGCCCATTCAATGACAAAGGACTAGATAAGAACTGAGACAAAAATAGGGTATACAGAACACAAAAGTGAATAATCAGAAATAAAACAAGATATAAACAGCAGACTTTTTGGTTAGTTTTTTTTTCTTTTCTTTGTTTCTATTCTTTATTATTAAGGATGACTCTCTTGGGGAGAAGGGAAAGAGATGTACTTGGGAAACAGAGGCCATATAAAAACAGCAACAAAATTCTTTTTTTTTTTTAAGAGAAAGCTAGAAAGTTAAGCTGATACTAAATTATAGAGGGCAGTGACGATTTGATAAAGGAGTTTGTATTTATTAGGCAATAGGGAGGCAACCATGGCCAAATCTATGCAGAAAGAGGATTAGTCTGAGAAAGGTTAGGATGGGATAGAAAAAGGAAACCCTAATGAGATAGACTCCATAAAGCGAATGGCAGTGGGAATCAAGGCGGCCAAGGATGCATGTGAAAGATACTACAGAAATGTCATCAGCAGAAACTGTTAATTATTGGATATCATAGGTAAGAGATAGGAAAGTGTCGGAGATAAGCTAAAGGCATACAGATTTGGTAATATCTGGGTAGAGGTGATATACAAAGCCATCAGAGTGAAATTGATGGTGCCAAGAGAAAAGAATGGTGCTAAAGAGTCAAAAAGGATGGAGGTGGGGGACCAAAGGAAAGAGGAACAATAGTTCAAGTGATAAGAGAATGGGAGAATCTAGTTCAAATCCTGCATCAGATGCTTGGTGACCCTGGACACATCACTTCACTTTTATCAGTCTCAATTTCCTCATCTGCAAATGGGAACAAGAGATAGCTGGGAAGATTCATCTTTCTCAGTTCAAATCTAGTCTCAGACACTTACTAGCTGTGTGACCTTGGGCAATAACCTTGTCTGCTTCAGTTTCCTCATCTGTAAAATGAGTGCTGGAGAAGGAAATGGCAAACCACTCTATCATCATTGCCAAAAAAAAACTCTAAATGGGGTTGTGAAGAGTCAGACACAACTGAAAATGACTAAAAAAAGTTATTATTTCACAAGAGAAGAAAGAATATCTAAAAAAAAGGGGTGGTTGATTAATGTAAGGACGATGAGGACTGGTGAGGGGAGGAGGGAAGGCCATTAGATTTGATAGATTAGAAGTTGTTTGGTGAGCTCTGCCATGTTGGCTGATTTAGAGAGAGAGAGAAAAAGCTATCACGAAAGGTGCTGAAAAGATAAGAGATGATGAGGAAGTACAGTCAGACAACTTTTCCCCTCAAAAATTGCCAATGAGAGAAGAGGGAGACAAGGTTGTAACTGGACAGGAAAAGAGGCCAAAGGACTTTTTAAAACAGGATTTGAGAGAACTACACATGCTGACAGACAGATGGAAAAGGAACCAGTGGATAAAAATGAGGTGACTAACAGAATGAGGCAGGAAGACAGGAAATCAATGGCACAGACAAAAGGAACTTTAGATAAAGTAGTGAAGATGTTGGGGGAGCAGCTAGGGAGTGCAGTGGATAGAGCACTGGGCTTGGAACCAGGAAGACTCATCCTTCCAGAGTTCAAACCTGGCCTCAGACACTTACTAGGTATGTGACCCAGGACAAGTCACTTAACCCTGTTTGCTTTAGTTTTCTCATCTATAAAATGAGCTGGAGAAGGAAATGGCAAACCATTCCAGTACCTCTGCCAAGAAAACCCCAATCAGGGTCATGAAGAGTGGAACATGACCAAAATGACACAAGAAGAAATGATGATGTTGAGAAGTTTTAAAGCCCAGGGAGGGGAGATGAAAGCATCAAATTATCTGCTGTGAGTGTGGGGGTCAAGGGTTACAGCTGGGGACTACAAGAGAGAGGAAAAGACAGGGACCAGTTATTTGTAGAGACTAAGACAGGAAACAGATAAGAGTATCAGAGAAAAATAATCAAAAAGGATCAAAAAAGATCCTAAGAGATTCACTGTAGCAACTAGAGTGCCACTTATTATGCTGGAAAATCTTTGGTCATCCTAGAGGTCATCCAAAATGCAAGTGTGAGCAGGCTGCAAAAATTACAGGGATTGTGCAGGAAAGTGTAAAGGAGGCCAAAGAAATGTAGGACCAGCAAAAAAATGGGCTGGTTACACAGGAGAGTAAAGGACAACGAAGTGGTCAAGCCTGCATGCTCCCCAGGATCCACACAATAAGAAACAACTACGAACAATGTGCCTGATGGAAAATTGATAGGAAGGTGCAGACGGGAGTCATACGGGACTGCCACACAGGGAAAAATTATCATCCGTATCACTGGAGCTTTCCAAACTTGATGAGATCCAAGATCCCTGGGAGGACTGAAGTCCTCCAGCGTAGATCGACCTTTATTTCCAAATATATTCTTCTCCACCTCCAGTGAACCATCCCTTGCCACAAAGATTAAAAAAAAGAAAAAGAATTCTGTGAAACTAATTCATACATCAATAGAGTCTGAAAGTGTAAGCAATTGTCCCTCACCTCGCTGAAAAGGGGAGGGAGGCATCAAATAATTTTCAAATGGGATCTTTGGCTACGATGCTACAAGGAACAATCCCCAACCCAGCATGCTATAGGAGAAAGAGCAAACTCCTGAGTTAAAGGACCCGGTTTTAAATCCTGCCTTGCATGCTTTCTCTCCTGTGATCTTGAACAAGTCACCTAATTCCCAAGGGGTCAGTTTATTCATTTACAAAGAGAAGACTAGCTATATCCTCAGGATTGTTTTCCACCCTTAGATCCATGATCTTAAGAGCCTCAAACAAATACTTTCTCATTTGATCCTCTTAACAATCCTGGGAGATAGATACTGGTATTACCCCATCTGAGTTGAGGAAACTGAAGCAAATGGAGAGCTCAAGTGGCTTGCCCAAGGCTATATAGCTAGTAAGTGTCTGTATAACTTGGGCCTTCCAGACTCCAGGCCTAGCATCCAATCCACTGCATCACCAACTTCCTCAACCTTTCAGGGATATTGTGAAGAGTAAATGAGGAAAATAAAAATTTAGAAACCATAAAGCTTGAAATGTTTGCTATTATTATTTTTGGAATAAGAAATACAGATGGAGAGTTAGTCAGTTGGGCTGGAACACTGAATACATAGGAGGAAAGTAGTTTGAGAAAACATGAAAGGTGAGTCTTGAATGATAAGATAAGGAATTTATGCTTGATGGAAATCAGAGAGGATCCACCAAAAGTTCCTTGAAGGAGGGGCGTAAAACGTGATCACGGTAACATATAAAGAAACTACCAGGATCAGGGAAGATACTGAGAGATTGGGTTGGGGGGGGCGGAGGTCATCCAGTCCAACCTCCCACTCAATTTTATGCTTGAGGCCCAAAGTGATTAAGCGATTGCTCAGGGTCATACAGGTTTTAAGTGGCAGAGCCAGGATTTTAAATTAGTTCTTTCAATTCCAAATCCAGTGCTCCTTCCACAGTGCCATGAAATTCTGTGCCACTCAAAAAGCAGATGAAGTTACTGCTGCTTAAAATTTTACTTGCTCTTTTTGGGGGAAGAAATATGAGATAGCTTTGAACCAATCCTACCAAATATTAAAGCACTTTAAGATCTTCTAATTAGCAAGGCATTTTAATTTGTCAATTTAGAATTGGAGTTACAAGTTCTCAATGACAATGATAGTGATTTATCTTAATATTTATGTACTGAGATAGGGTTGGGAAGTGAATAAGCATTTATTAAGCCCCTACTATGTGCCAGGCATGGTGTTAAATCTTTATAAATATTATTTCATTTGACTACTATCCTTATGTGAACAATTTTTAATGTGAGCAATTTTTAGATTTATGAATGGTAACCAACTATGAACAGAAAGCAAGATATTGTGTTGAAAAAGGAATACTATAGACAGCTATGACATTTCCTCTTCCGTAGGTACAGGAAACAAGAGTGAAGATTCCCAAACATCAGCAAGGTTATGCAAGCAAGGATGCGGATTTCTGTGGTCTACATGCCAATTGCAGAGACAATATGGCATTATAAATGGAATACTAGACTTCCTGCCACAGATGCAGGCTGCATGACCATGGGAAAGTATGATGGTTTGAGGCACTATCTGAATACTTTCAGCCCTCTTAAGGGGGCCCTATACAGGAAGATGTGGCTTTCTAGCATTTGCTTTTAAATTTACAACCAATTATTTGCTGAAATTCTGTCCCTGATAACTATTGTGTCACGCCTAAAAAGGTTACAATTAGGCAAAAAGAGCTTTCAAAGGAGCAGTATGTTTATTTGAAAAAAATAAAAATTATCCAACGTTCATTCTTTAGGTTTTATAGGTACACATGTAAAGACATCCCCACACCTGCTAACAATTTCACAGTAGTTATTAGAATTAAATTTGCAAGGTCCTCCAACAGATATGGTAGTGATATGGCAGACCTTTCAGTCTGGGGTAGGTACAACGGAAAGACTACTGAGTCGAGTCTGAGGATCTGGCTTCAAATCCCTGCTTTGACATTTTGCAATGTTAGACATATCATTTGACCTCTCTGGGCCTTAGTTTCCTCATCTGTAAAATCTGATGTGCTGGACTGGATGATTTCTGGAGTCTCTTGGCACTCACAGTCTATGAATCATACAATCACATAACCATAGCTGGAATGGACCCCAGCAGCCATCCACATATACAGAAAATGAATCTCTAATTTAACATCTGACAGGTGGTAGTCCAGACTCTGTTGGAAGACTTCCAAGGAAGAGGAACCCATAACCTCCAGTGACAGCTCCATTTCATCGTTTCAAAATCTCTAATTGTTAGGAAGTTTTCCCCAATATCAAGCGTAAATTTGTCTTTTTGTAACTTCTACTCATTGCTCCCGGTTCTGCTGTTGGGGCCAAACAGAACATATCCAAACTTGGACATGACAGCCTCTCAAAGAAGTGAAGATAGTGAGCCCCTCTCCTCCACACCCTTCTCCAGGCTAAACAGGCCCACTTCCTTCAAGCAAGAGAACCTCATATACCATGGACCTTCACCATCCTGCAAACCCCTCCTCTGGACATTGTCCAGCTTATCAATGTCCTTCATAAACTGTGGCGTCCAGAACTGAACACAAATACTCTAGACAAAAAACGGAGAGGGCAGAATACAGGGAGACCGTCGTCTCATTATTTCTAAAAGCAATGCTACTCTAGCTCAGAGGCTGCTAGGTGGTGCTGGGTCTGGAGTCCGGAAGGTAAGTTCAAATCCAGCCTCAGACACTTACTAGCTGTGTGATCCTGGGTAAGTCACTTAACCTTTGCCTAGGTTTTCCAATCTGTAAAATGGAGGTAATAATAGCACCTACTTCCCAGGGCTGTTGTGAGGATGAAATGATATGATAATTGTAAAGCACTTTCGCGATGCCTATGTATAAATATTGAAATATTTATGTGAACATATAAACATTAACAATATTTGCATAAACAAATATTAGAATATTTGTATTAGTACAAAAATACTTAAATATTGTAAATATATAAAATATATAAATATTAGCTATTATTATTTTTTTTTTAAAATCTTAATGTAGTCCAAGATTAGCTTTTTTGGCTTCCATATATTACTGCTGACTCACACTGAGCTTGTCAACTGTGTGCCAGATCTGTTTTCAGTCAAACTGTCATCTAACTATGCCTTTCCTATCTTTTACTTATAAAGATGTTTTTTATACCTATTTCTAAGACTTTACATTCATGCCTAATAATTTTTTTTTTAGATTCAGCCCAATGTTCTAATCCATCAAAGTCTTATCTCATCATCCATTTTTAGCTATCTCTCTCAGCCCATTAGATTTGCAAGTCACATCAAGGCCTTTACCCAAGTAATTGTTAAAAGTGCTAAATCACAGAGCTGAGCATAGATCCCTGGGGTACTTCACTGGATACCTTCTGCCACAACAATAAAGAACTATGAACAGCCATTGGTTGAGTCAGGCCTTCCAATCCAATGCTGAATCCACCTAATTATCATCACCAATCCTTCTCTCTCCACCTTTTCCATAAGAATTGTATGAACTACTTTATGGAAAGCTTTACTGAAGTGTAGGTAAGCTATATTGATATTATTCTCACGTACTAGTTTAATAATCCAGATGGGGAAAACAAAGAAGGAAATGAAGTTAGTCTGGCATGACCTATTCTAAATGAAGCCATGGGGGCTCTCTTTAATCACCGTTTCCTTTTCTATCTATTCATCAACTATCTTTTTTAATGATGTGGTCAAGATTTCCCCTAGGAAATAAAAGTCAAGTTCACTGGCCTATAATTTGCAGAATTGGTTATCTTTCCTGTTTTGAAAAAGGACATTTCCTTTCTCTAATCTTGCGGCACCTCTCCCATTTTCCAGGATTTTTCACTGGTTTTCAGTGGTTTATCACATTGACCTGTTCTTTTAGTAAACATCTGATCCAGTTATCGTGACTTCAACAATGGCTGCCAGGTATTCACATATTATCGCTTCCCTTTTCCTGGGTAACAATTCCCCGTCACATTTTTGTTCCATTATACTTAATACAAAGGGCATCCTCCTTTGCAGAGAAGAGCAAAGTAAGAATTAAGCTCCAAAAGATGCCCAAATAACTGAAGGACCCCCGTCCCAATAATATTATTTTATACTATTACACCTGACTTGTAATCTGTTTCTCAAATTCCATTTCCTCTTTCTAAGTGGTTTAAAATATATGCCACTGTAAAAATCACTGATGTCTCTCCTTGCATAGACCTTCACCCATCTGCTGTCTCCCTCTGGTTTCTGGATTTATGCTATGCTACCTTACCTTTTACCTACTGTTTTTTTTTTAAATAAGGTGTATCCATTCATAGTATATTCCTATTATGGGTGCTATCCTACCAAGTCTGAGTATACTTCCTTCTTCCTTATACCTCCTTGCTTGTCTCCAAAGCTCTCTTCAAAAATAATCCCTAAATGAGAACTGTCCCAATCACCCAGTTGTAAGTTGTCTTGTATAGACTAGTGAAAGGGATCAATTCATTTTGGGTCTTTGTATAACCAGTGACTAGCACAGGGCAGGTCCTTAAGAAATTCTTGTGAAAACTAAAAATTAATTAATAAAAGGAAATTTTTTTTTAAAAAAATTGCTTGTCAATTGATTACCCCAGTTCTTTAAAGAAAAATGAAATCCCAAGTTAGCTGTATTCCTATCCCCTCTGATTATGTAAAGGGAAAAAAGATCAAAGGAGAAATTAATTTAATTTGGTTTACAAATACATTAAATGTTATGCTTAGTTTGGATAGAAATCACAATAGCATAAATGCATGTAGAATTGAAACTTGACCTCGATATGGAAGATTTGGCTGGCTGAACTAGCTCAGACAAACCAGAGCTGCTAATCATGTCTCCAGGAGGAAGAGCCATTCAGTGTAACAAAATGGAGAGAAACCTTTGATCTTCAGAAGCCTGGGGCCTTCTGTCCTAATTTTTATGTTTGGAACACTGTCATTGCTTAAGAAATACAATATAAAATACCAAGTCCACATGTCATCTATGTTAGCTGTGTATTCTAAAATGGGCAGTGATACTTGAAGGTCAGAGGGAAAGATGGAAATTTGCTTAACAAACATTTTAGAAACAAGGGCATATAGTTAAATTAAAGACAGTAAGTTAGCTAGCATCAAAAGCACATGCCAGAAATTTGGATTGACAGTTCAATACTCCCCAGTGGCTACTTAAAATAGCACCTCCCTCTCCTCCAAATTAGCAGAGCATCTTACTATGCCCAAACTAGAACTATTAAATAAAGGCCAAAACACTGTACTAAACAACATGGTACTGACTGGGGAGGGGGGTAGGGAGGGAGTGAGGGAGAGAGAGAGGAGAGCAAGTGCTAAATAAATGTGCTAGCCACAGACCATTAAACTAGTAGAAGATACTTCTACCCATAGAGTTTAAACCAATATTTAAATACTTTAAAGTGTTTACATCCCAATTATGAAATGACTTATACTGGTCTGAACAGCTTGGATCAGAAATAATTTGATCAAATTACCTGTGTAAATTTGTTATGCATTAATTTGATGGAATTACTCTAATCCGGGCTGATCAAATCACTATAAGTCAAGTCTCCTTTTTCCTACTTTGTTTTTAATAGTAACACCTTCAATTTCAAGAAGTGACTAAGTCATTTTGACTATTATAAATACCCAAATTAACTACAAAGGACATATAAAGGAAGATGATATCTGCATCCAAAGAACTGATAAATGGATGTATAGAGTGATTTTACATATGCGCACGCGCACACACACACACACACACACACACACATTTGTATCTAATGGTAGCCATCTTGGTGGGGGGTGGCAAGAAAAAAAGGGGGAAAAATCTACATGATAACTTTATCATATATTTAAAAGGAATAGCAGTTGTATATAATTTGCAGTTTTATGTGCAATTATCTTTTTTATTATACTATGTTATGGAAATGCTTGTTTTATTCCATAAATTAGAAATAAAGAAAAATTTTTAAAAAACATATCATGTAGAATAAAAGCATCCTGTCCCCTGATCAATGCTGGATGCAGACTGATATAACCTTACTCTCACTTTGAGTGTTTCAGAAGAGACTCTGAGAACTATATCCTAGCAAGTCACATCTCCCTACTAAGGTACTAGGATCTATAATTTAAAAAGGTTATTTGAACACATACATAACTCATTTCACAGCATTATATATATATATATGTATACATACATATATATAACTTGGTCAAAGTATATTATGTATAATTTGACACAATTATATATAAATATAAATGTGTAACATTGTTACAGATATAATTTGATCAAATTTTCTAATCCAGGCTGATCAGACCACTATAAATCATTTCATAATATTTTATAGATATAATTTGATCAAAGCATATCACATATACTTTGATCAAATTATATATAACAAATATAAATATAGGTAATTTGATAAAATTATCCTAATCTCAGCTGATCAGACTATTACAAAGCATTTCATAACTAGGATACAAATATTTTAAAGCATTTAAATATTGCTTTAAACTCCATGGGTAGAAGTATCTTCTACTAGTTTAATATAGTCTATGGTCAGTACAAAAATAATTAGCAACTACACATCATGAGTATTTTCTAAATTAAAAAGCTAAGCAGTCAGACATTCTAAGGGGACAGTACTCATTTACTAAGACAGATATTTTTGGTTCACACTGAGAAATAAAATGTTACGTCAAAAGAGACCATGGGGCTCATACTAAAGATTACACTGAAAAGTTCCCCTTCCAAGGGTGTTGCTACTTTTAAAGTACCAAGCTAATAAGACATCACATCTAGAACAGCAAGGGAAATGATGAAAAAAAGAAATAGAGCTGAAGGAAGAATAGCACTTCGAGGCCTCAAACTATATTATAAAGGAAGAAAGGAAGACAGGAATGAAGGAATGAAGGAATAAGTATTTACATAGTAACACCTGCTAAGTAACAAGTACTGTGCTAAGTGCTTTTTACAAATAGTTTCTCACGTCATCCTCACAACAACCCTGTGAAATAGGCATTATTTATTATCTCCATTTCATAGTTAAGGAAACTGAAGCAAACATTGGTTAAGTGACTTGCCCAGGGTCACACAGTTACTAAGCGCCTGAGCCCGGATTTGAATTCCTAGTATTCAGGACTCTAGCCCCAGAGGTCTATCCACTGCATCACCAGCTGCCTTTATGGAAACAGTTACTGAAACCATTTGATATTAATTAAAAAACAGAGAGATCTATAGATCAATGGAACAGACCAGACAAGGAAAAATCAGAAACAACGGAACTCAATAAATAACCCAGTATTTGATAAAATGGAAAACATAAACTATTTATGAAAAAACCTACTTATTTCATAAAAATGGCTGAGAAAACTGCAAAGCAGGCTGGCAAACGATAGACCAATACTTTACACTATATTCCACAATATAGTGGATACTGGGGATAGAAACAGAAGACATAAATAAAAACTCATTTTAAAAAAGGGTATTATAGTGCTGTTTTCTGAAGCTAGTGTTACCTTAAATTTGGCAGCACACTTCAATATTTAGAGTGCCAAAATTATACAGGTTGTCAGAGTGAAAACAAGTGTCTAAAGCTTTAAGGTCCTGTGGCATTTCAATGGGTCTGAGATCTCATCAATGAGGATGTGCTCCTGCTATTGGGACACATCTGATCCTGGCCACGCCTTTCTCATAAAGTCCAAATTCTTACAGGCATCCATCCAATAGACTGCCTTCCACGTTCCTCTCACCAAGCAGACAGCAAGCCATTATCTCACAGGATAGAAAAACAAGTCCCGCCAAAGAATATTTTTTTTTCTTGAAAGGGATTCATTTTCTACCATGAACATTTAAAAGATAATGCCTGCATCAGCACCATGTTCTATTTTAACTTGCCTCCTACAAATTTATTAAATACCATCTATGTGCACTGAAGCAGTTCAGGTTAGAGATGAACAAATTTAATAGTTCAATTACAAATGCAATGAAATGGGAAGGGAACAACGATTTATTAAGTGCTCATTACGTACCAGGCACTGTGCTAAGTGCTCAACAAATATTACCTCATTCTATCTTTCAGATAACCCCGGAAAGCAGTTGCTATTATTATCCCCATGTGACAGTTGAAGGAAACTGAGGCAGACAGAGGTTAAGTGACTTTCCCAGGGCCAAGCAGCTATGTCACCTGAATTCTAAACCAAGGCCTAAAGAGTTAGGAAGCTAGATGGCACAATGGATAAAGTGCAGGACCTAGAGTCGGGAAGATGAGTTCAAATCTAGTCTCGGACACTTATTAGCTGTGTGACTTGGGGAAGTCACTTAACCTTTGTTTGCCTCAGTCTCCCCAACTGTAAAATGGGAATAATGATAGCACCTATCTCACAGGGTTGTTGTGAGGCTCAACTGAGATATTTGTAAAGCTAAGACTTCTTATCAGTGGTATCTAAAGGTTAGCTATTATCACTATTCCCTCATCAAGGTAGACCTCAACATTATACAATTACAGTCTTATTCAGGTCAACCCATTCTGGATTGTTCCTTGTTGACTTGAGAGTCAGATTTTATGGCCTTTCCCCTATATTTCCATGGCCTCAATTCCACTATATTCAACCGTTCATGTCTTTCAGGCTGAATGTGGAAGGAAAACTGGATTTGATGAACATGATTAGAGAGGGGAAAGAAATTGAGTTACTGCCTTGGTTAGTGTGTCCAAAGTCACAGTCTTCAAAGGGATTTACCTGTTGAAGACTGCAAATAAAAGCTGACAAGAGTGCTTCCCACACCCCATGAGTAACGGTGGCACGGCGGCCTTCTCATACTGGGAAGCCAAACACACCAGGTATATCCACAAGCCATGCTCACAAAGTAGAGCACTGAGATAACCACAAATACAAGGAAGGAACAATTAGTACTGTTGGTGAGTGATATGTGTAAAGACTTGGAAACAGGAACTTGTGGGAGAACAGGGGTTTGTTCAGTTAAAGGGCTAAAAGTTACAGTAGATAACTAAAGACTTTACTTTGGTTGAAGAAGCACCAGTTTTTAAATACTAAAATCGTATTCTCCTTGAATTTCAGAAGAAAAGATTCCTGAATATGTATAGAGGGGAGGGGGTAACTAGGTGGCACTGAGGAGTTGGAATTGGGAAGACTCATCTTCCTGAGTTCAAATCCAGCCTCAGACACTAACTGTGTGACTCTGGGCAAGTCACTGAAATGGTAAACCACTCCAGTAGCTTTGCCAAGAAAATAACTGTCACAAGGAATCAAACATGACTCAACAACAACAAATTATTTGGGGGAAGGGCAGGAAAGACTTGGGGAGGAACAGAAATTAGAAAGAGGAAGGCACAGGGTATTATAATTTTGTAGACTTAAGGATATTATAACTTTTGCAGGCTTGTAGAAAATAGAGATACAAGTGTAGATATGAGAATATGATGGGAGAATTGGAGCGCAGCAACTCTAGAGGACTCATGATAAAACAGGCAGCCCATCGCCCAAAAGAGAGGTGAAAGACACAGGATATAGACTGAGACATATGTATTATGATCATGGCCAATGCAAAAAATGTTTTACTTGACTATGCATATTTATTGTAAGAACTTCTTCCTTTCCTTCTCTCCTTTCTTTTCTTTTCTTTCTCCATATTGGGCAGAACAGGGAGAAGTGGGAGAAAAAGAAAGTGGATTTTATTAAATGAAAAAATTGAATTTAAATCTTCCAAAAGAAAGAAAAAAAAAAGAATTAAGAGTCAGAAATCCAATGACTAATAGATCATTTGCTTTCAGAGCTGGAAAGGGCCTTAGAGATGATCTAGTCCAACCCCTTCATGTTTACAGCCTTGGAAAAGGAGGTCCAGTGACATAGAATTGCTTGCCAAAGATCACATATTAAGAAAATTCTAGAACTATGATGGAGTATGCAGATTTTCTGACTCATCATTCAGTACTCTCACTAAAATTTATTTAGCCACCTCTAGGTGTAGTGGATAGAGTGCTATGTCTGCAGTCAGGAAATCTTGAGTTCAAATCCAGCCTCAGACACTTCCTAGCTATGCTTCTGGGCAAGTCACTTTACCCTTTTTGCTTCAGTTTACTCATCTGTAAAGTGAGCTGGAGAAGAAAATGGCAAAACCCTACAGTATCTCTGCCAAGAAAACCCCAAACAGAGTCATAGAGAGTGGGACAGGACTAAAAAAAAAACAAAAAAAAACAACTGAACAAACGGTTGAAAGAAAGGGAAGACAAAAACCTGGTTGACAATAATAGGGCATGTCAAGAAAAGGGAAAGATTTTACAATGGGCTCCCAGTTTTAGGTGCTAGACTTTACACACACTAAGAAATTCAGGACTAGAATAATACTCGATGGAGACCTTTTCATGATTTCCTCAAGACAGTTATGTCCTCTCCTTAGACTTTTCAGAGCACCTGCCAATACCTGGCAGAACTGGCTATTTGCACCCATCTTCTCTCCTGTTAGACTATAAGCTCCTTGAGGGCAGGAGGCATATGTCTTACTAACGTCTGGCTACCATGGAGTTTTCTCCATAGGTCTCCTGTAAAGCTGACATTGAATAAGAGTTTGTTGAATAGATCTAGGGATGTCATTTTAAAACCTGTCAGATCCTACCAAAGTGATTTCCCTGGAGCCCAGATTGGCCGGTCACACCCCCATACAACAAAGGACACGACTCCTACTACTAGAATAAAATACTAAATCTCCTGTTTAGCTATGGAAGTCCTTCACAAATTGGATCTCAACCTCATCATACATTTTTCCCCTTCTGGCATTCTTCAGTCCAGTAAAATTAGTCTTTTCTCTTTTCATCATTTGCAAAAAAAGTCATTGATTCTGTCATAAATGGCCTATTGGGCATAACAATCCAACTTTTTTAAAAAATTGTTTTTTAAACCTGTTTTTCAATAACAGTGAAATACATGTACTCTATTAATGTTAGCTTTTAAACTATAAACTTTAGAGTCCCACGAGGCCTCTTTTGGGGCTCCCTAAAGTGATATGTGATCATAAAAACATATCAAATACCCTTCTGGCAAATTACCAAATTCTATCTTCATAGCTCACATTTATATATTACTTTGTTGTTTCTGTCCTTCATTCTTGAAGAAGACCAGTGACATGAGGAAGGTGACGTCATAACTTGCAGGTGAACTGGATTTAAGTGAGGCAGGGCTGTGCAAAGTCACCAGCCTTCCTCTCTCCTCCGAAGCCGCCTGGGTCCAGTGGCAAGAGAAAGATCAGGAGGACTAGAGATGGCCCTGGATTCATGGGAGACCTTGGGTTTTTTAAGCTAAAGTCTTTCCCAGGTCTCAGTTTGTCTGAGGCAACCAACACCTCAGTGATTAAAGCTAGGTAAGAAATGAAGCAAAAGACAGCCTCTTTTACCTACTCAAAAAAACAAAATCAATCTAGGAAAGGAAGACCTTCAGGATTTCTGGCCAGAACAGAAACAATTGCTATTTACACTCATTCTGAGCCATCAAAACCCAAACAATGACCAACAGAGGCATTTACTAAGGAAGATCCCACTGCCCCCATCCCAACAGGCAGAATCTGAATCACTGCAGGAAGTTATCTTTACTCATGTAGACCAGATTCTCATATTACTTTAAGAGTTTTGACAGACACTTGACCTTTCTGCTCATTTTATCCTCACAGTAACCCTGTCAGTAGATGGCGAAAATATTATCTATTTTACAGATAAAGAAACTGATGCTAGAGGTTAAGTGACTTGCCCAAGCTCCCACAGCTATTGCGTATCAGTGCTATGATTTGAACCTGGGTAATACCACAGCAGGAGTTTCAGCATTTTATAGTCCTGAGGGGGAAAAAAGTTTCACAGCCTCATCATTCAACATAGTCTTAGACTATTGATACAGGGAGCAGAAAAGAAGGTTTCTCCTCTTTTAAATGAATATTCAATAAATTTCTTGATGATCATTTACTTGTTTTCCAGAAAAGTCACATAAAGAGGATATAGTTGCGTAGCCTTCTAGGCAATATAATGTGGGTTCCTTTCTGCAAAATTAATTATTTAATCAAAGGCCAAAACAACCATCTTAAAACTGCCTGTATAACCTTCTACTTAAAAACAAACAAAAAAACCCTTTCCCCGGGATCATCCCTGTCTGTACCTTAGCTTTTCATAACTCAACATAGAATTTCTATATTAGTAGCATTGTAACACTTCAACTCAGTTGTCAGCTTCAACCCACTCTCTCCCACCTTCCCTAAGTTTATTGATTGGATGTGAAGGCGTATTCTTTGCCACTTTCGGGAGGAGGGCTAGGAATCACACAATGTAAAGCTTTCAAATTCTCCTCCACATCAGAAGAGTTCTGCAAACATAGCTCCAAAGACCACAACTTCCTCTAAGTGCTCCTGAATATTCTGCCTTTGGAGGAGGGGTTGTTAACCTTTTCTGAGTCACAGACCCTTCCAGGAGTCAGCTGAAGCCTATGGGATCTTTCTAGGAATGTTTTTAAAGGCATAAAATACGTAATAGGTTTAAAAAATGTTCATATTGAAACAGTCATCAAAATATTAAAAAAGAAAGATCATAGACCCCAGTTCAAGAACCCCTTCTTTAAAAGAATGCTAGGCACCAAGGAATGTTAAAATTTAAACCCAAAATTGTTTGAAGATATAAAGTATTCTCATACCTTGCTCATGGGGTCTCTCCTTAATATATAATATATAAATGTGAGCTATGAAGGTAGAATCTGGTTCTTATTAGGAACAACCCCAGTCTACAGATTAGTCCATAAGGTATAATCTTAAGACGGTCTCTAACAACAATTGACTAGCAAATTACTATCTCAGTTAACTTTAGGTAAGCAGGTAATTCTCCCCGTGATTGGTTTATAATCTCTTAATTATATCATACTAGATAAACAGCTGGAAGGTAATAAATGTTTGTTAATGGAAAGACAAACATGAAACCAGTTAGATGGATGGAGTGTAAAGCAGAATCAACAGCTTGGAGAGCCTATAAATGCAGCCACTAAGACATGCATTGGCCAATTTGTGTGCATTAAAACTCTTATTCTTGCCCTTTGTAGGGCTGGAAGTCAGAAGATGTGGGATCTAGATTTAGCTGTATGACTGGGCGAATCGTTTGTCCTCAGTTTTCACATCTGTAAAATGTGGGAATTGGAACTCGAAGGCCCCTTCCAGCTCTAAGATATTCTGATAATGTGGTAGTGGCTGAGATCAGGGAGCATGGAAGGGTTAGAGAAAAATATAATGACTCATCTACATAATCCTTTCTTCACTTCCTGTGAGTTAAACTATGGGTGCAGGTATTATCATTTCTGTTTTATACATGAGAAGACTGGAACTCACAGAGGTTAAGTGACTTGCCCAAGCATATACATCTAACCAATGGCAGAGTGAGAACTTTAAACCAGGTCATCTGACTCCAAGTCCCTTTTTCTTTACAAATACAAAAACCAGTTTCTATGAAAACATTCCAGTATTTGGCCAATAGGTGTTGGCTCAATATACTGGAATGATGGCCAGAGTTCAGTTAGTTGCATTATACCATAAAGAGATGAAAGGTGATATGCTGGACACCATAACCTTCTATTTGCTTTATGCCACAAAGGCTTCTTTCTTAGAAGATTCATAGGTATAACAACTATCCAGAAACAAACACATAAGACTATGTCCCAATCTAACCACTAAGACAACAATTCAAAAGTTAGGAGGTGATATTTTATATTCATTTTTCAAGTCTAACATTGAAGCTGGGTAGAAAATTCATTTATGTGGCTAGTTGGCTAGGAAGGTGAATTTTGTGACTTCTGATCCCTGCCAATTTCTTCAAACTAAACTGCCACCTACTACAAGAGGGCTTGAAATTGATAAACTCCCTCTAGGGCAGCCATATTAATATTCTCCCATTAATGCCCTTGAGTTTTGATGGTTATTTAGGACTGGTGTCACAAGTCAGTACTTTTCAAAGATGAGCCCAATCATACATGGGCACTTGGACACATTACCTCACTTTTGCATCCTGTCTATTGCAAAAATCGAGGAAATTTCTCCAAAAAGTGATTGTCTACCACAAATTTGGCCCTAGGTGAAGAGAAAGCATATGGGGGATGAGAAAAGGGATCAATATTAAATGTTATTAAACTTATCAGACTGAGGTAGCCAAATATGTGTATATCCACATATACACATAGATATATACACACATACACACATATACATATATATATGTGTGTGTATATATATATATATATGTATCGGCTGTTCAATATTAATTTACATCTGAGTTTTCCTCATAACAACCCTGCAAGGTAAAAAAAAACATAAACATCCCCATTTTACAAATGCACAAACTGAGGGTCACAGATTAAGTAATTTGCCCACGTTCAAACATGTAGTTAAGTGCGTAAATTTTTGCAAGCCATTTAAAATAAGTCTATTACTCTTTCTATTAGATGACACTGCCTTAATTATTGAATATATCTAATCCATACTGAAAAATCCCTAGTGTTAAGACTCAATGACAAAGAAGACCTGGTAAAGAAACTTGGCAAAGAATAAGATATGTTGTTAGATAAATAGTGAGGAAATTGCTAGGAAAAAAGGTCCTGTTAGTCACCCCAAAGTAATTGAGATATATGTAATTTTTCCATACCATTAACATATCCAAAGTTTATCTCACAAAAGTTGTTGTGTTTGTCCTTCGTTCTTGAAGAGGACCATGGCATCAGGGAAAGGATGACATGACTTGCAGTTGACTTTGATTTGAGTGAGGGAGCCCTAACCCCTACTTTATTATTTCTGTAGAGGGGACCACCATCCTTCCAGTCTCCCAAGTTTCTAACTTTTGTGTTCTCAACTCCTCATTCTTCCTCATCCTGTAACTCAAATCACTTACTAAATCTTGCCATTTTGACCTTTTAAAATATTTTTCCCATCTAAGCCCTTCTCTCTACTTGGGTAATGACACTTCCTGCCTGGACTACTACAAAGGAGGGCCATCTCTCCAGTCATCCCAGTCGATATCTGGCCACTGGACCCAGACAGCTCTGGAGCAGAGAGTGAAGCTGGTGACTTTGCACAGCCCTTCCTCACTTAAATCCAATTCACTTGCATGTCACAGCATGTCACCTTCCTGACGTCATGGCCCTCTTTCAGGATGAAGGACAAACAACAACACTGCAATGATTTCCTAAGCAGTCTCTCTCAAGTCCTCCCTTCAATCCACTCTCCATTCAGCTATCAAAGTGATCTTCCTTATGCACAGATCTGACCAGGTTACACCCCTATTCAACAAATGCTATTAATGCCAGGTTCAACTACAAAATGTTCTGTTTTGCTATGGAAGTTCACCACAATTTGGTCCCAACTTCTCTTTCCAGTCTCACTATTGATTACTCCCATTGTCCAGCCAAAGTGGCCTCTTCTCCTCTCCTCCCAGGAGACCTTCCCTCTGTCATATCCATGCCATACTGGTGTTGCCCTTGCCTAGAATGTACTTCCCTCCTCACCCTTCTATCAAGAATCCCTTACTTCCTTCAAGACTCAGCCCAGGCATGCATCTACACCAAGCCCTTCCTGATCTGCCCTCTGCCCAACTGCCAGTGCCTGCCCTCTCTCCCTTGTACAAAGTTTTCTATTTATTCTGCATATATTTAGATATACATGTGTTCTCTCCCAATACAGTTTCATTGAGTGTCTCTGCACAGTCAGCACCTCATACATAAGCAAGTGTTTAATAAATACTTGTTGGTTGATTGAACAGTAAGCTAAAAACTATTTCTTATAAATGAGGAAGCAGCAAGAAAAGATTAATCAGGCATTTTGGTCTATAAAGCCCATATAGACGACTCCATCTTGATTTAGCAGGCATCTCTATAAGCTCAACCCCCTTCAAGATAAAGTACTTCAGGCCTAAGAACCTCTCTATATGCTATGGAGTGGGAAGCCCTTACCTTTATGAAGATCTGGGGAATGAAGAACTCAAGTACAACTGAAGGTCCAGCAACAGCCTAACACTGAAACGGGATTTTAAATTTACATTATAAATCTGGGCTCTTTTGTATTCAGTGAGAAGCCATTTACAGGTCTCATATCAGAATGACTCATAACTCCATTTACCCAAATTCTTTCCTGCCTTATTTCACAGGAATTTCAGATTAATCATCTCTGATAGTTTACAGAAAATATTAAATATTGAAGCCCTGCCACTCAGCATTAAAGCTTTCAGAGGCAAAAACCATTTCTTGCCGCTTGACTTCGTTAAAGAATCCCCTTCTTCCCTTTTCCCCAAACACAAATTGTAGAAAACTCTGCAACTAGTACCACAGCCCCATGCTGTAGCTTAGTCATTGTCTTAGTGGCAGACTCCACCTACCTTCTATTTTGGGGGGAATTAATCAGGCCTCAGCTTTATGTGCCACAGGGCCTATAAATTCAAAACAAGAGTCTCTAGATCTCTATAGGTACAATCTGGTTTAGTAGAAAGAGTTCTGGACTTGGTTATTTGAAGACTGGGTGCAAACCCTTCCTCTGATACTCAATGAGTAGGGAAGTCACTTAACTTTGTAAGTCACTGCCCATCTGCACAATGGAAAAAGTACTTTCACAAGCTACTGGATGGTCCTTTGTGTAAAAAGTATTTCCAGTTATCCTGATCTATATCTTGCCACTGGACTCAGATGGCTCTGGAGGAGAAAGTGAGGCTGGTAACTCTGCACAGCGCTCCCTCACTTAAATCCAATTCACATGCATGTCATGGTCCTCTTTGAGAACCAAGGACAAACAACAACAGCTTTGGGATTCTAAAGAACTACATAAATGGGAGCCATTATTACTACTCCATTCAAGTGTGCTGTAGTTAAGTCATTTAAAATAAAAAGTGTTAGGTCCCATTAACACTAGTTACTCCATCACCTTGCAAACAACTGCATGTCTCCTTCATTTTAAAGTACACGTGTGTACATGCACATACACATACACACACACAAACCCACACCCACCATCAGTCTCAACGGATCCAAGTACTTCAAGGGCAGGGGCTGTTTCACTTTCTCATTTGTATCTCTACCCCAGTGTCTGGCCCATAGAAAGCCTTTAATAATTGCTTTTTCATTAATTTGTGTAAGAACAAAGCTAAGTTGAAGCAAGAATGCCCCACGCTAACGGTAGCCAATATGTCACAGCTGTTATCATCTGCTATTTCTGTTTTCCCACTTACACATCAGTACAGTTGAAAACTGCTTTCCTTCCCAACAAGGTTCGGGCTTATTGATTTTTAAGAACAGTAGGGAAGATTCTCTTTCGAGTCTGATTAAAATTTAGCTTACTGAAGGCCTACTATGCATCTCTTTTCAAAGATGAGCAATATACTCTGAAAATTAATAACAGCTAACATTTGTATAGTATTTTTCACTTGATTTCACTTGATTCCCACAACAATCCTGGGAGGTAGGTGCTATTATTATCCGAATTTTACATTTGGGGAAACTGAGATACTAAGTGCCTTGCCCAGGCTCAAACTCAGCAATCAAACTCAAGCGTTCTGCAATCTGAGTCCAGCACTATATCACTTTTTTTTTTTTTAAATCTAGTTATGTATGCTAAAGTTACCACCCAATAGTGGTAATGAAGGCTTCCCGATTTTACTTCTAAAAAAGAGTCAACGGGCTGTTAGGTGGCTTAGTAGATAGAGTACTGGTTCTGGGGTCAGGAGGATCTGAGTTCAAATAGGATCTCAAGACATTTGACACTAGCTGTGTGACCCTGGCCAAGTTACTTAACCCCAATTGCCTCAAAAAAATAAAAAAGAGTCAATCACCATGTTTAAATTCCATTTAGAGAGAAGACCACAACTGAAAATAGACCTCAAAAAGAATGATGATCATCACATGCTGAAGCACCATTTAAAAGGACAGATTTTGTTAGGAAGCGAGGCAGTTTATTGAGTTCTGTGCATCAGTGTTCTGTGCAATCACAGGAAGTGTTTCAAAAGAGAAATATGGGCTTACAAAGAAGACTTTTCAACGGATGGCTTCAGGAAAGCCACTGGCAGAAAGGTTAAGCCAAGGTCTGGAAACCTCATTTCACATTAATCACTGACTGACTCTAAGCAAAGCACAATTTATATGAACATTTCCATAACTGAGATTAAAAAAGGGGAAAATATTTTCTCAACAAAAGTATCTTTAGTCGTGGATTCCTAAACCATATAGGGCAGGAGCCTGGGGTTCTAACAGTAGTTAGCTGTGTAACTTTGACGAAATTACCTCTAAGGGTCTCAGTTTCCTTAGTTCTATAAGTAAGATGGAGGATCAATTGACTGATTAAGGACCCACTCAGCTGTAGAAATCTCCTGTTCCCTTCTTTTGTTTTTATTAAGTGTTAGAACACATATAAAATGTTTACCAAAAAAAAAAAAAAAGATAACTTCTGGAAAGAATTCCTGGACCACTTCAATCCCCAAAGGCTCACTGTAAACTTTAGAGCACTCTATTAAATTCAAATTGTGTGACTTACAGCTAGCTTAAAGTTATTTGTTCTTGCCTCCTGCTCCTTAAAAAAAAAATTCCAACCAACCTATCCTACTAAGGGTCTCTGAACAAATTCAAACAAGCGAGATCCTAGAGGGCAGGGCCTGTCTTTTGCCTTCTTTTATATCCCCAGTGCTTGGTACCAAGCCTGGCACAAAGTAGACACTTAAAGAAAGTGTAAGGGCCTACTGTCCTACTATGGGCAATGTGCTGGCAGAAAACCAAAGACAGTCACCCCAAGGAAGCCTGCATTCCCCTCTCTCCAGCAATGGTTCCTGTCTGGCACATTTTAAAATCTCATTAAATGCTTGTTTGTCATCACCTCATTTTTTTTTCCTAAGTCAGTGAAGAATTGCTATTTAAAAGAGCCAGACGACTACCCATTTGCTGCTGGTCCTACATTGGTCACTTTCCTGCCAGTAGATACCTTACTCTAACAGTTTCCCTCTCCTATCCCACACCCGGCAGGGGGATGGGTACACTCTGCATGGCGATTTGAGGATTCAGATTTTAAAAAAAAGAAGTTTTAGTACCATCCCAAAAGGGTTATGCTTCCCTATCAATCTTGCTATTATTGTTGTATTATTGTGGTTTTCGTTGTTGTGTTTCCCCATGAGCTTTCCGAACGGAAGGAAGGCTCCCAGGAGGGCCAAAACTCAGCACCGAATTTTTATTTATTTACTGGAAGGAAGGGAGGAGGGAAGTTGTACTGTCCCTATGATTTCCTTGGCACTGGGAACGCCCAGCGAGAAAACTCTTATCAAGGCATTTCAGCACCAGCGCTGCAACTTTTGTCTTAAAGAGAACTGACTTAGGCACTAAGTTTAAGTATCTTAAGTGATTTTAAGTGCCCAGGATCACACAGCCGGTATGCGCCCAGTTTCGAATTTGAACCCAGGTCTTCCTGACCCCAGGACCGATCTCTATACATTCTGGCAGGTATTCACTAAGGTCTTTTAATTTCAAAACTTAGAAAGTTGTTAGAAAGTTGTCTGCTGACAACTCCCTTCTGGGTAAGTGCGCAGTGGATGCCCCCAACCAAGCTGCCTTCCTCCGGTGGGGTAGCACTGACAACCATCAGTCAATAAACAGCTGACGCCCCGAAGCTGCCTCCAAGCCAGATGGGGAAGCGCTGAGGGCGACCAATCAATCCATAATCAATCAATAAACATTTATTAGGCACCTGCCATGTGCCGGGCACATCGCTAAACGCTAGGAATACAAATACAGGTAAAAGACAGTGCTTGCCCTCATGAAGCTCACGATCCAATGAAGAAGACGACACGCAAATAAATATATACAAAGAAAGCTATATACAGGATAAATAAGAAATGATTAACAGAGGGGAGGCACTGGAATTAAGAGGGGCTGGGGAAGGCTTCCTGTAGGAGGTGGGATTTTAGCTGGGTCTTAAAGGAAGCCGGGGAGGTCAGTAGGTGGGGGGTAGGGGAGGGAGGACCCTGGTAGAGTCCCCCATCCCTTACCTGCAATATCCCAGAGCTGCAGACGGACCAGGGTCTTGCTATCCCAGTTGAGGACTTTGAGGGCGAAGTCCACGCCGATGGTGGCCCGATAGTGCTGAGAAAAGAGCTGATGCACGTATCTCTTGATGATGCTCGTCTTGCCCACCCCAAGCTCGCCGATGACCAGCACTTTGAAGAGGTGCTCCTGGGTCTCGGGCACCGCGGTGCCCGCGGCCGCCCCCGGGCCGGGCTCCCCAGACGCCCCGCCAGCCATCCCCGCCGCCGCTCGGAGTCCCTAGCCCAGGGTGCCCGCCGGGAGCCTCCCGTTTCCCGACCCAGACGAGAGCGCACCCGGCTCCTCCTCCGGGCGCACAGCTCTCGGAGAGCGCAGAACTTTCTCCTAAGCGGCTCTCAACTTTGTTGGGGCAACTTTCCACTCCCTCCCCAGCTGTCTACACATCACCTGACTCGAGTCACAGGACCCGGAACCTTCCGCCTTATAAAAGCCCCCTCCTACGGGGCGGGGAAGGGGCTGGTCGGGGGAGGAGACGGCCCCCTGGCCACTCCCTCCCTGTCCCGGCCCGGGTCCGCGCAAGGACAGACTCGGTCTGCTGCGGTTTCTTTCCTCTGCTCCCGTCTCTCTTCCCTTTGGTGCTAAGTAAAGCACTGAGCTCATTTGGAGACATTGACACTGCGCCCTACCCCGCAAACGCCCCGCACCCCACCCCCTCTCCTGGGCTGGGCAGAAATTAGGAGTGAATCGGCAAAACAGGCCAGCTGGTTCTCGCTGTAGGCAAGCTCACTTCCTACTTGTTGCGCACTCAGGCTGACTAGGGCTAGACTGATCCCGGCCACGAGCAGACCGAGCTCCAAGCCGTAGGGGAGTTGCATTTGGTCCCTAGGGTTGCTTAGAGCCACCACGGGGAGCAACATGTAGAGGAAAGGGTCCCTGCCTCTCTGCCCACAGAGAAATTAAGTAACACTCTCTGCTCCTAATCCAACATTAAGGAACCGATGCTGGTTTCAGATTCTAGGACTGACCTCATCACCTTTCAACCCTGGTCTCAGATATTTGGTGCGGGTGGGGTTCAGGCCCCGGGAGGAGCCTCGTATCTAATGAGAGAAGAGTTGGGTTGTCTCTGGTACTCGCCAGCTCCGTAGTCCCCCTCCAGGACAGCCCAGGGAGAAATTTAGATTGGGTTTGGAACTGAAGTTTAGGTAATCCCCAAAGGGTGGAGTATAAAAGCACTTAGTTTACAAGATGATTTGTGTATGAGACAGGCATTTTATTCCTCCTGGCAAAAGAAATGCTAAGCACAGATGCGGTCATAGAAAACCTGTGCTGAACAACTTAAAAACAGAATTCAGCAACAGCTTCTAACTATTGTTATGATCCGCTGGGAAGCGGATCATAACCTCATCTGAACTTAAAAGTTTGCCGAACTGCTCATTAAGCATTTTCCATTTCCTCTCAGCTCTACCCTGCTTCCAAAGTTCAAGTCCTCTGGCAAGCCAAGTCAGGCCCTTGGTCTCCCCTTATCATGATCATTCTCTTCAGCACAGAAATTCCCTGCCGTCCAGTCAGCTTCTTTTACTGGACCTGGGACCTCTCTCTCTGCCTCCCAGCCTAGATATGTCCATCTTGATGCTCAGTCAACTACTTGAGTGAAAGGAAACATTATCAGTCAACTAACATTTATTTATTAATCACACAGTGCACAGAGGCAGCCAAAGGCCTAGATGCAAGCCCCCTTAATGGAGCCTTCTTAAGGGAATTGTTACAAGGAAAGGTAGCCATGGTTCTGGAGTAGAGAAGGGCCAGCCTGCCTATCTGTAACCTTCCCTTACTGGAAGAAATCTCTGAGTTATGTTGTTGTAGTTGTGTTTGTCCTTCATTTCCTAAGAGGACCATGACATCAGGGAGGTGATGCCAGGACTTGCAGTTGACTTTGATTTGAGTGAGAGAAGGCTGTGCAAGGTCACCTACCTTACTTTCTCCTCCAGAGCCATCTGGATCCAGTGACCAGATATGCATCAGGATGACTGGAGATGACCCAGGATGCAATGGGGGACTCTGGGGCTTTCAGATTCACAGATTGGACCACTAAAAAAAAAAGCCCTGTCCAAGCTGATGACAGTATTTTGGACCCTCCTGCCTGAGAGCGAAAGTCAATGGTAATTGTTTCTCTTTGGAACAGCAACCCTGAGGGTCTTCTCCCAGCTAGATTTTTTTTAAAATCTTTTTTTCCTCATTAAAGGGGCCATCCCTTGACTCACTTCTTTAGAGGCCTATTCACTGAATGGGTGCTACCTCACTCTAAGTGAATACATGATGCTGCCTGTAAGGCCTCAGGAAAGCACAAACTTATCTCTCTTTTTAAAAGGACCATTGAATCATCAGCCACTCCAGCTCAGCATCCAAGCAAGGGATGACTTCGTGGTATCAAACCTCCAAGTCCTTTACCCACTGAGCCTCCACATGCCTAGAAAGCAGCTGGAGAGTTTATCATCTCTGAGTGACCATGTTCCTGGAGTCTCCAGAAATTTCCTGGGGAGCTCTGGGCACAAGCCAGCTAAGATAGCCCCAGTAGGCCAGTGCAACCTCTGATAAACTGATCCTAGCAGCTGTTTTAAGAGGGAGGACAAAGGACAGAGGAGACTGAGATCACTAGTTTTAACAAAGCCTTGTTGTTCAGTTGTTAAGTTGTTCTTTCTGTCATGTTCCACTCTTCATGACCCCATCTGAGGTTTTCTTGGCAAAGATACTGGAGTGGTTTGTCTTTTCCTTCTCCAGATCATTTTACAGATGAGAAAACTGAAGCAAACAGGGCAAAGTGACTTGCCTGGATCACACAGCTTGGATTTGAACTGAGGTCTTCTTGACTCCGGGCCTGGTGCTCTATCCACTGTGCCACCTACCTGCCCCTAGGACCTTACTTGGAGCAAAGAGCTCCTGGAATATAAGCAGAAAATGCCTGGGGGGATCTTAAGGAAAGGAAATGGTTGATTTTTTTTTATAAGGATTGAGGGTCAAAAGGGTTAACCGGCCTTAGTCACATATAGTAAATAAGAAAACTGTGAGCTCAATCCAGACCTTTTACCAATACATGATAGCTGTGGTCAACTCCATCCCCCTGCCCTCAGGAATGCTCATGTCTAATGCTAAAATCATGCACTGTATAAAGCTGTCAGAACTAGGATTCTATGTCCTTAAAGAGATTTAAAAACAAAAATTTACTCAGTATGAGATTTAAATACCCTAGGACTATGTATCGCTAAAACCAACATACCTGTGTCTTCCAAGTAGTCGAGAACTCTCTAACAAGGTAGCATCTAGAACAACTTCTGTTCCCTCAGGCCTTCTTCAGGTTTTCCAGGAGGACTGCCCTCTGTCCATTGAGTTCAAAGATCCTGCCATGGAGGAGACCGTTTTGAGGACTCCTCTTCTGAAACTGCTTTTAAAACCTATAGTAGATTATTTTGAATGCCTCAGTGGCAGGAAAAGGACTAACTTCATCCTTGAAAATAAGATTTGAGTTTTTTTGTTCTGTTTTTTTAAACAGCCAAAAGCCATTCAGGGTCAAGTCTGTTGCTAGAGGCAGGTTATCAAATTTGATAATGTTGTGTTGGTTGGTTAAATCATAGAAGTATGAACAGGAGTGATTTTTCTATTATGGCAGATGAACCAACTCATTTTAATGAATGCAATAATTTTTTAAATAAACATAGAATTTCCTCAAGTAACAACTTTGAAGAGAACAGTATTTATTTATCCATATGAGTATGTTTGTATGATTTTGTGTATGTGTATATTTTTGTGTATGAGTCTGTATGATTTTGTTTTTCTAAAGATAATACTGAATGTGTGTAGTTTCTCCCAGAATACCACCTTCTGTGGTTACCCTCTTCTCTTCAAGCCCCACCATCTCTTAGTCCAGGCCCACATTATTTTTTGCCTTCACTATGAGAGATACCATAGTATAGTAGAAAAAAAAAAACTGATGTGGTCTCAAAGCCAGGAACCCCTCTCACCTCAGACATTCACCAGCTAGGTCAATTTGGGCAAGTTATTTGACCTCTCAGTTTTCTAGGCAACTAACTCTATAAGTTGCATAGAAGGTGCTACTCTGTATTGGAAGATGGAGTTTCCTCACCATACCAATAAAATCTCAAATCCATTCCCTATCTCCCTTGACTGTGATAATTTCCTCCCAATAGATGACCCTGTCTCCAGTCTCTGTTCTTGTCAGTCTATTTTTAATACAGCTACCAGTGACTTAACACAGTTCCTGGCACATATTTGTGGTTGTGGTTGTGTTGTGGTTTGTCTGTTCTCTAAGACGACCATGACATCAGGGAGATGACGACATGTCTTGCAAGTGACTTTGATTTGAGTGGGGGAGGGCTATGCAAAGTCACCAGACTCACTTTCTCCTCCAGAGCCATCTGGGTCCAGTGGGCAGACATGAATCAGGATGACTAGAGATGGCCTAGGATGCACATAGTAGGTGCTTAATAAATGCTTATTGAGGGACTGACTACCAAAATACCTAAGACATAGGTCTGTCCACATCACTCCCCTACTCAAAACCTTCCCAGGTTCCTTAATGCCCATAAACTAAAAACCCACAGACAAATGAAAACTCAGCTTAGCCTTGAAGGTCTTCTCCAATTTGACTCCAGCCTACCTTTCTGAAAGCCCTAGTTTATATTACCTCCCATCACACACTCTACCTTTTGGCCTAATTGGCCTACTAGCTTTTTCTCTATCTCTTCTCATCTCTGTGTACTCCTACAGGCTTTCCCCCAGTTCTAGAATACATTCATTCCCCATTTCCAGATGTTGAAATCCTTCTTTCCTTCAAGGCTCAGCTCAGGTATTGCCTTCTCTCTGCGGCTTCTCTGATCCTTCTAACTAGATTCCTTCCTGCCTTACACGTTCCTAGAGCATGTTGGCTAGATTTATTCTTTGTACCTTTCACATTCTACCTCGTATCATAATTTCTGTACATGTCATATCCTACCTAGAGGAGTTTATGTTCCTTCAAGGCAGAGACATTTGTGTTTTTATTTTTGTTTTACCAGTCCACAGAACAAAGTTGTGAGTCCAGTAGCTACTTAATAAATGTTTGTTGGATTGAAGAGCACTTAAGAGATTAGTTGCTAAATTGTTTTTCAGTCATGTCTGACTGTCTGTAACCTCATTTGGGGTTTTCTTGGCAGAGATACTGGAGTGGTTTGCCATTTCTTTCTCTAACTCATGTTGCAGATGAGGAACTAAGACAAACGAGGTTAAGTGACTTGCCCAGGGTCACACAGCAAGTAAGTATCTGAAGCTAGATTTGAACCCATGAAGATAAGTCTTCCTGACTCTAGGCCCTGCACTCTATCCACTGTGTCACCTAACTGCCCCCCACTTAAGAGATGCAGAGTAACTAATAATCAAGATAGATATAAGTATATCTTCTATATGCTTTATTTCAGAAACATGACCCAAAATGATGCCAATTGTTTCCAGAAATAATGCATATCATATCTTCTGACAATATAATAATGATAAAATCAATGAATAAGTATACATCATGTTGCACATGTATACCATACATTTTTACCATGTGGGAGGAGAGGAGGAAGAAGAGAGAATCTGGAACTCAAAATTTAAAAAAAAATTCATGTCAAAAATTGCTTGTACATGCAGTTGGGAAAAATAAAATATATAAAAAGTAATCATGGTTAACTAATGCCTGGGAGAATGAAAATTGGCCTTATTTATTGACTTTCCTTCATATGTCATGAGGCTGTGTGATACAACGGATCGAGAGCTGGCCTCAGAGTCAAAGAACTGGATTGAAATCCTACCCTTGATACATATGAATTGTGGTACCTTGAGCAGTCACCTATGTTCTTAAATAACCTAGAAAAATCTCTGATAGCCTTAAGTTGCAGGGAAGGTATTGATCTGCATTGATAGAGTTATCTTCTCCACCAGAAATTTTCTATAGCAATAAATCTCAAGTTGAATCCCTATCTCCCTATCCTTCATATACAGTCCCAGAGTGGAGATTCTGATTATTCAACAATTTTTCCCCTTCTCCCTTCCTCCTTTTCCCCACCCCACTTGATATACATCCTTTTTTTACATTCAAGTTAAATGATCATTGACAAGACAGACAGGGTGAAAGCTACATGTTCAGGCAAAAAGATAAGTCTAAATTGGGTTGATTATTGTTGAAGTAAAGCGTCCCTTCTTGCCTTAACCTGTAATGGAGATCAAGGTATTCTTAGCAAAAGCCCTCCTGAATGAGAGGTAATGCAATAAATGCAAATTGCATCTTTCCAACAAACTATATCTCAAAGGTGTTTGTATTATAATAATTTTTAAGGAGCTTATCCCATTCTATCCTATGTCATCAACTATCTTAAATAGAACATGTTTTCATAAGGAGAGAATTTGGTAAGAGGATTAGGAGAAAAATCAGATGAGTGTTCCAGCAGAAAAGGCTAAGATGTGTCCATTTCCATTAAAATTTCAAGAAGAGATTTCCCCATCAACAATCTCATGAGGGAAGATGAGAAAAGAGGGTGTGGTCACTAGCCAAAGACTAAATAATACTTCTCAGACATTAAAAAAGGGCTACAACATATTTTAAATGAATGTTTATTTTTCAGTTCATCTGTGTCTGGTGCAACGCTATAATTATGGGTCTCTGGACATTCCATTTCAAGCTATTTTTCCCATTGCTTTCCTCTATGACTGAGTTTTCACAGAACAGGAATAGAATAAGAATGTTCTCAGTGAGATGCCTTCCTAACATAAAGTAGCCAAAATACATTTTTAAGTAATTTGAATTCATTTTACATTTAGGTTCAAAGCCTAAAAATTAGTCCATAATAATAACAATAACTGATATTTTCATAGTGATTTGAGGTTTGCAAAGTGCTATATATATATGTATTATCTCATTAGATCTTCACAATAACCTTGCGAAGTAGGTGCTATTACCTCCACTTTGCAGATGAGGAAACTGAGGCAGAGAGAATTTAATGATTTGCCCAGAGTCACCCAGCTAGGAAATTAGCGTCTGAAGTAGAGGTTGAACTCAGGTCTTCCTCATTCCAACTAGCTGATGAAATGCTTATGTCTTTTACATATGTCAAATCTATAGAGCTGAGGCTAAGCATGTATTAGGCACAGCTGGGCGGCTATGGATAGAGCACTGAGCTTGGAATCAGGAAGACTTATCTTTATGAGTTCAAATGTGGCCTCCCTTCTAGCAGTGTGACCCTGGGCAAGTCACTTAACCATGTGCCTCAATTCCTCATCTGTAAAATGAGTTGGAAAAGGACATGGCAAACCACTCCAGTATCTTTTCCAAGAAAACCCGAAAAATGGGGTTACAAAGAGTCAGATATAACTGAACAACAATAATAGTGTATTATGGTGTGGTTTACATGTAAGCACATCTGTTTTTAATTAACTTCTATTTCTACACAAATTATGTTGCATGTGATGGTGAGGATTCCATGTGCCAACCACCATAGAGAGCCAAATAAAACCAATATTACTTATTACTAATATGGCATCCATCATAGGTGGCCTATTACATTGGGATAGGTGGCCTTTTGAATGCCTGCTTCAACTGATCAATAGCTCATGAAGGGCAGCATGAGTTTGATGAGGTCAGTGCATGTGAATTTCTGTTCTGGTCTATTTCCTAGCTACATATATTTGGAGATCACTCATTCTGTAGCACTTAGCACAGTGCCTGGTACATAGTAGATGCCGATGCTCAATAAATGTTTATTGTTTAATGGTCATTCAGTTTTATTATTTTCACAACTGATACAATGATGCTCTACCTCTCTCCACTTACCTATAACAAAGTTGAGGAACTTCTTGTTTTAAAGAAATTGTTCCATTTATATCTGTAGTTAGGGTTTGTTGATTTGTTTCTGTGTGTCTGCTCTAAGTATTTCAAAAATATTTTAAAATTATTATTAATGTATTTTGCTATTATATTAATTCATTTCTGAATATATTTCCCTTCCATGAACCATCTCATGTAACATGTATTTTAAAAGAATGAGGAAAAAGCAAAAAATAAATCAAATATATCTGATTATCGGATGATATGTGTGTGTGTGTATGTGTGACAATTCTCTATATTCATAGTCCCCTACTTCTGCAATGAAAGGGAGGAGATGAATTTTCTCTTCTTTTCTTTGGGGCCAAGCTTGGTCAATATAGTGATAAATTATTGTGTTTTGTTTATATCTATAATTGTAAAAATACACCTTAAAAACCTTTAGTAGCAATAAACTTAAATATCTCAATACCCAGAGTATTGACTCTTTATTCTGTAGATGGTGGTCTGACATGCTGACTACTTACATAAACCCTCTGTAACTTATCATATTTTCCTTAATACTAGTTTCTTCCTTCTGTTGATTTTCTCTACTTTATCCTGCCTATATCTTGTTTATGGGGGTTATCTCCAAGAATCCTGATCTATATCTTGCCACTGGGCCAAGATGGCTCTGGAGGAGAAAGTGAGACTGGTGACCTTGCACAGACCTCCCTCACTTAAATCTAGTTCACTTGCAAGTCATGGCATCACCTCCCTGATGTCATGGTTCTTTTTGAGAATGAAGGACAAATAATAGCAACGAGCAACATTACATCCAGAGCTCTTTGAGTGCAGGGACATTTTGTTTTGTTTTTGATTGTTGTTGGGTTTTTTTTTTATCTCCAGTGCTTAGCATAATGCCTGGCACATAATAGGCTCTTGATAAATATTTGTCGTCTGACTATAAAAGCAAACTTTTTTTTCTTGATAAAATGAGATGTGACATTCCTCACTTTCATACTAGAGTTTTTTCCCATTGAAAATGAGTAAAAGAAAGATGTTGATGATACTTGTTTCCCTGAACTTTTGGTAGCAATTAAACCCCTTTGTAACAAGTTCTGAAAAAGCTTATCCTTTAAAGAATCCAGTCCAGGGAAGATCTTCAACTATAATGGAACATTGAGTTTCCATTTTGATCTCTTATGCTTCAATTTCTCAATCACCCTCCTCATACCTCTTCCCTTTTAGTTCCTTAGGTCCCTGTAGAATTAAAGTACCTATTTTATTTGCTATATTTATACATAAGAATATTTCAGTGCTATTTGTGAGGAGTAGGGAGGGTAACAGACATCTGATTTTACTGGTATAAAAAAAATCCTGATTAGAAAACTCCCTCCAATTATGCAAAACAGCCCTTGCTCTGAAACTTACAAATCTCAGAATTTCCTAACTAAGAAGGTCACTCAGCCTGTGTCTGTATCAGAGAAAGAATTGCCTCTCCTGACTCTGAGATCAGCTCTGCATCCATTCTACCATACCATCTCTTCCTCTTCTTAATGTTAAAAGTATTTAGGCATAAAGGATGAGACAACCTAAACAAATCAGGGGAATATTGAAGAAATTACCTGTCAAATCTATGGATTAGGGAAGAGTTCATGACTAAATAAGATAAAGAGAGGTTCACTGGAGGTTGACTATCCATTTTAAAATTAAAAAGTTTTTACACAAACAAAGCTAATACGGCTAGAATTAGAAGAGAATCAGGGAACTGGAAAAAAAAATCTTTGCAGAAAATTTCTCTGATAAGTCTTATTTCCAAGATGTATATGGAATTGATTCAAATTTATAAGAATAAGAGGCATCCCCCAACTGATTAATGATCAAAGATATGAATAGACAGTTTCAAGGAAGAAATCTAAGCTATCAATAGCCATATGAAAAAAATGATCTAAATTACTAATAATTGGAGAGATTGAGATTAAAATAATTCTGAATTTCTACCTCATTCTCATCAGATTGACAAAGTTGACAAGAAGGAAAATGTCAAGGCTGTGGGAAAACAGGCTCACTAATGAACTATTTCTATTCTGGAAAGCAATTTGAAACTATGCCAAAAAAAGAATTATTGAACTGTTTGTGTATACTGTTTGATCCATCAATACCTTTGTTGGGTCTATACCCCAAAGAGATCAGAGAAAGAGGAAAAGGACCTATATGTTCAAAAAAAATATTTAGAGCATTGTTTTCTTAGTGGCAAAGAATTGGAAACTGAAGGGGTTCCCTTCAATTGGAGAATGGTTAAACAAGTTGTGTATGTAAATGTGGTGAAATTCTGTTGTGCTGAAAGAAATGATGAAGGATAGTTTCAGAGAAACCTGGAAAGACTTGCATGAACTGATGCAAAAAGAAATGAACAGAACCAGAAGAACAGTTTATATAAAATAGCAACACTATTATAAAGACAATTTCGAAAAATATAGAAATTCTGATCAGCATAATGTCCAATCTAAATGGACAATTGTAAAGGACTCATGATGAGATACTCTACCCAAGGCTAGATGGAGAAGTGATGTGACTTAGAGTGTAGATAGAGGCATTTTTTTTTTGGTCATGACTAATGTGGGAATTTGTTTTTCTTGACTATACATTCTGTAATGGGTTTTGTTTTTCTTTCTTTCTCAATGGGTCAAGAAGAGGAGGTGAGAGGGAGAGAATTCAGAGCCAAAAATAAAATGAAATTGAATTTTTTAAAAAGTAGACAAGTTAAACATTTGGTTTTTCTTTCCCCACTCCCTCCCTCCTGCACAAAAAACTAATTTAATCTATTGCTTTTTATTTATGTGACCTTTGTTAACTTTTTTCTGTAGATCAATTGGCCATATAATATAAAAGCTTTCACCACCACCTCCCATTACATAAAAAGACAGGAGTGCTTATAGAGGAAAGGTACTATGTAAATGTAACATTTCCTTTAGTTCTAATATGCTGCTTAAGATACAGTTTATTCCCTTACTTTATGATTCTTTCATTCTGGCTATTTTACTCTTTACTCTGATTGTCAGAGAGTCTAAGACATATACCTAGTTGATCTCTAAGAGAGCGGGACTATATATTAACTGGAAAATCCCCATGATACCAAACCTTTGGCTGAATTTCTAAAGGTGACTGCTCCCTATCTTTCTTCCTCCTTCCAAAAAAGTGTGGAAAATGCACGTTAACCCCCAAGAAACCACAGAAAGTACCCAATATCTAGTCCTGGATTTCTGAAGTTCAGAGTTCCATACACATCCTTTATCAGTTTTCACTGTTTTCTGTTCAACTCAGGCCAGAACTGTCACAGTTCCCAATCACATGACTTTTCCTGTAGAATCAGCATTTTTCTGTTAAAATGGAATTTCACTTTTGTGCAATAGGGCACCTCATCTAAAGTCCAATTCTGATGCCTCATCAGGGTGAGGAGATGACCTTTGATTCTCAAAGATTTTGCCGAAAGAGTACAAACTCTGAGAGAGCCAACCAAGCCAGAAAGGCTTTGAGTATAGGCCAGGTGTTGGATAATTATCTGTTTTTCAAGAACCTGGCTGAGTTCAGAAGCTTATCACCAGGTCAGCCTGTATAATGACGAATTTTTCAGCTAGATGGTCTTTCAAAGACGATTAACCAAGTCATAGAGGAGTTGAATCTCTGTTAGTGAAGTAAGTACCCACACTGATGAAGTCATCGATCTTTAAAATATCCCAGAATATCTAATGGAATGATGTTGGATTTAAAGCCAGAGGACTTAGGATTCAATCATGGCTATTTACTATTTGTGTAGGTTTGGCCAGGTCACTTCATCTCTCTTGCCTCAGTTTCTACATCTGTAAAATGGGAAGGGAGGGCAGACTAAATGTTCTCTAAGCTATAACATATATGTGATATATATACATTATATATATACACATTAAATATATGTATACATATATGTATACGTATATGTATATATCCCTCAAGCTATAACATCTGTGATTCTCTCTGTCTGTCTGATTCCTAATCGTCCATGTGAGAACTCAGTGACATACACACATTTTATGAAATGTACTCTCATTGTAAGAACACTGAATTTACTATCAGAAGACGTTAGACTCTACTATTTACTGTGTGACTTTGGGCAACTCATTCCTGTGCTGCCACGGGGCACTGTATGTAATCCTCTTCAGAAGTGAAAGCCAAGGCACATGTTATCAAGCAAACATTGACATACATCTTCCAACACATGAGGCTGCCATGGGTTACCATCCCTAATCTTTTTGCCTCTCTCAATCTTTCTGAGAATTAACTGCCATTCTCCCTTTAGCTCTGACCTTTTGTGGTCAGTGCACATCTTCATGTTGATCTTAGAGACAGGCATAGATTATCTAATCAGATTATTATTGTCAACCCCCATCCTACTAGGAAAACCTCCCCTCAGCCCTTTTCCCGATGAGTGTTGTTAAGTCACTTAGAAAATAGGCAGTTAGGTGGTGTACTGGATAGAGAGCTGGACCTGAAGTCAAAAAACCTGAGTTCGAATTTGCCCTCAGACACTTACTAGCTGTGTGACCCTGGGCAAGTCACTTAACCTCTGTCTGTTTCATTTTTGTCATCTGTAAAGTAGGGATAATAATAGAATTGTTATTTGTATTATTTATTTACCACACCATTATTTAATTATTTGATTTCGGGGCCAGCTTATTATTTATTATTATTATTTGATATTATTATTATGTGAGGATCAAATGAGATATTTGTAAAGCACTTAGCACGATGCCTGAAACATGGTAAGCTCTGTATAAATGTTAGCTATTATCATTAGCTGTTACAATTAGTAAAACTTTACTCAAAGTAGTAGAAGTTAAATAATTTAACATCAATGCATCCAATCAGTATAATCTTCCTTATAATCCCCTATTGGCAGACTGGATAAAATCAATGGACAATTAGTTCTCCCCAACATGGAAACTGGCCAGGGCCATCACCCAGGGCTCTTCCATACAAGGCAGAAACTCCCAGGAGGCCAGTGTCCAGCCTTTTACAGCGACTCAGAAAGAATGGCATATTGAATAAAGGTCTGAGCTTGGAATCAGGAAGACTTAGATCCAAATCCTACCTCTGACACTAGTAATGGGACTCTTGCCCTCCATTCTTCATCTATAAAATGAATGGTTGGACAAGCCAACTACCAAGGTCCTTTCCAACTTTCAGGCTATAATCCTACGGCCCTGTGAATGTTTGGAAGAATGGTATAGTTATAATAGGCAGTCTGCATGTGTCAATTTATTTTCCATTCAGGCAGCCTTAATTCATGTCTAGCACTTTTCACATTTACTCATTGGAGTGGACAGAGCATGCTACCTGCGGTCAGGAAGACCCAAGTTCAAATGTGGCCTCAAACCCTAGTTGTATGATCCTGGGCAAGTCACTTGACCTCTGTTTGCCTCAGTTTCCTTTAAATGAGAATAGTAATAGTACCTATGTCACAGGGTTGTTTGGAGTACCATTTAAGATAATTTTTGTATAAAAAGCACTTAGCACAGTGCCTGGCACATAGAAGGTGCTATATAAGTACTTATTCTCTTCCCTCATCCAGTCTGAATCTTGACCCCAATAAGGAAGAGAGACCAAGCTGTCACAGTCAGAACCAGACAGCTAGAGAGGAAGAGTGCCCAGGGTGCCATTCCCTAAGTTTTCTTCATATTTATTCCTATCTGTCTTTTGAATCCTCTGCCACAGACTCCTTGAGCATCACATTCTGGTTATATCCTGCAGCCATAACTCTCTCCCATCATGGTATGTTGAGGGAGATGTCAGACCTGACTTCTCAGGCCTCAATCTCCTCTATAAAATGAGGGCATTGTACCAGTTGATGTCTGAGGTCTCTTCCAGTTCTGACTCTTATAAGACAGGAAGTGCATACATGATATGCTATATGTTTCATATTTAATAGTCAAATAGAATTAAAACTCAATCAATATTCCTGCAGGAGCCCCGCTCCTAACTCTTCAGACTTCTTTCTCCCACATAACACATTAGCTTTCTCACCTGGGAGGATCACTCTTCACCTGCGACTCTTTCCTTTGATTGGTCAGTTTCTCCCCAATGTCCATTTTAAAGAAAGTGCCCAGATCAACTTGCCTCCTCCCCACCCTCTGATTCCCTCCCAGAGCTTTTCAACTTCTTTTTATGTGTTGTTTTCTCCCATTAAATTGAAGCTGATTTAGGGCAGGGTTTGGTTTTTTTTTGCTTAAATTTGTATTCCTTGTGCTTAACACAGAGCCTGGAATATGGCAAGCACTTGGTAAATTTTTTTATATGATTTGATTTAGAATATGCTTAGAACTGTGCTCTGTGTGCATGTATGTATGTATGTGTATATATACATGTGTTATATATATGTATGTATATACATATATTCTACATGTTGATCTAAGTGGTAAAACTCTTTGGGAAACAATCATGTCTTCTTCAATGCCTATAATGGCAACTGACACAGGGAGAAGGACTTCCAGTGTGGGTGTTGTAGGTTAAACCTTTGTCACACATATTTCTTACATGTGTGACTCACTACTATTGGGGTCCAAGTTTGAGATTACTCCTCCCAAGGATGCTGTTTGTATTTGTGGGAAGGAGTGAATGAGGTTTTTATGACTGTCTTTAACATGTTATTTGAGAATAGGAGTAGCTGCTCTCAGAGGACCCACCTTGACAATTTGAGCAGAAGTTAGAAAATGCTGCTATTTCTCCTCCTCTTCCTCCTCCTTTCCCACCACTTTATTATTATTATTTTTAAAAACCTGGGACAATTTATTTTTGTGCTGTGTAGTTTTGATTTATGATTTATTGAAATATAGCTCTGAAAAAATTTTTAAAAACCCTTTGTTTTTCAAATGGAGATACTTGACTAGCTTTAAACTCAAATCACTCTGCTTTCACAGAATGCCCAATAATAGGCCCCAGAGCCTTGTGGCTCATTGTTTAGGTCAATTTGGCTTAGAATGAGTATAAATAGCAATTGTTTTCTGTTCTGGTCTGAAGCTCTAAGGGTCTTCTTCTCCCAGATTGATATCTTAGTGATGTCAAATTGAAGACATCTTTTGTCCCAATTTTTACCTAGCCCTTAGGCATTGAATGGGTGCTGCCTCAGACAAACTGAGACCTGGGAAAGATGTTATTTTAGAAACGCAAAGATCTCCCACTGCCACCTGGGTCATTGCCAGTTGTCTTGACTCTTGTCTTGCCACTGGACCCCAATGATTCTGGAGGGGAGAGTGAGGCTGATGACTTGGTCCAGCTCTGCCTCCCTTAAATCCAGTTCACACACAAGTCACGCCATTATCCTCTGATGCCGCTGGTCTTTGAGAAAGAAGGATGAACAACAACATTCAGGCACTCAAAATTGTAATCATAGACTATTAATGCTAAACGAGACCTTAGAAATCACATGGTTCAACTCCTCCCCCTCACTTTACAGAGAAGTTAAATACTTGTTCAAGGTCACACAGCATTCAAGGTCACATAGCTGGGCAGTGACAAAGCTTGGATTAGAATTGAGGCCTCCAGACTGCCAGTTCAGTGCCCTTTAAACCATACTGCTCTGTCTCCCTAGTAAAAAAAAAAAGATACTCCTGGGGTTACTAGCATATTAATTATGCTTTATGTAGTGATATCAATGCATTAGATAATTATAAAATTTTTTCAAGCTATTACATTTTACTATAATTTCCCATACATAATGTATGCTCATCTAATCACTTCCATTTTAATTCCATGTTCATTTTGTATAATTTGCTTTAATCAATGTAGAACAGGTCAGTAGAGTGTGAAAGGAAATTTCCGCCGGTTTACATATTATTTGTTCCCTCCTCTCTCTCCACTCTGCACAGTGATTTAATATGCATATGATCATAGAGCCAAATACAAGTCCCATCTGTCAGCATAGTATCAATTGTGTTTTAGATGTAGTGATGGGTAAGGAACACAGTCGTTTGTCAGGGAACATACGACTGGCTATCCTTTTAAACTATTTCTTCACTGGTAGAATTGGTCTAGTCTGCTAGGGAGTTCTCAGTCATCAAGTTTACCTAGAATTACAGTTATTGACTCCTGCTTTGGAGATCCTGTACGGTTTCACAAAAGAACATTTCAAAAAAAAAAAGGACTTATCTTCATGAGTTCAAATCTGGCCTGATACTTCCTAGCTGTGAGACCCTACACAAGTTGATTGACCCTGTTTAACTCTGTTTCCTCATCTGTAAAATGACTTAGAGAAGTAAATCCCAAACTATTCTAGTAGCTTTGCCAAGAAAACCTCAAATGGAGTCACAGAGTCAGATGTGACTAAAATGACTGAATAACAATAAAATTTCAAAAACAAACATCTCATTACCTACTATATGTATTTCATGTCTATAAGGCATGGATTTTAAGATAATACCTGTGTGCTTCCTGCCCGCCTCCCTCCCCCCCCGCCATTTTTCATATAATCCATGTCAACCTGCTTGTCTAGCAGTTTTGTGTGTCTACTCCCTTTATGTGAGACCACCTACCTCTTTTTTTATTTTATTTTTTATTTTTTTGCTTTTCTGGGGAGGCTTGCTTGAGGTCACCAGCTGTTTTTCTGAGATTGGATGAATTCAGGTCCTCCTGACTCCAGGGCTGGTGTTTTATCCACTGTATTACCTAGCTGCTTCCAGCTACATCTTTAAAGAGAAACTTTAAAGAAAACTACAGTATAACTGTGTTGTAAAGTCATTTTCTTCTGTCTGCTTAAAATAATTTGCAAAGAAAAAGGGGAGAAAAGGAAAATTCCTTTAAGCATAGGTTTAAAGCTGAAAGTTTCTGGCTTCATTAAGAAGTTTTATGGAAAGGAAGCATGGAGTAGTGGATAGAGGGCGGTAGCCTCAGGGTGAGGAAAAAGCTGAGTTCAAATCCTGCCTCTAACAACTACAAGCTAAGTGATCCTAGGCAAGTTATTCTCTTAGTTTCCTCAAGCAACTCTCTAAGATTGTAAAGAGTTGCTGATCTGAATTGAGAGAGGGAGTTGTTTTATTGGCAGTTTCTTAAGCCAGTGAAATCACTGGTCTAGTTAAAAAAAAGTATGGAAAAAAAGAAGATAAATGCACTTTACTGAAAGGAATGACTCAGTGGCAAGGGAGGAGACGGATATGCATTTGGAATTTAAGGTCATATAAAAAGAGGTATCAATAAAAATAAGATAAACAATCTTATAAGAAGTTATGTATCATGTAAGTTAGATACTAGCCAGGAGGAGAAGTGAATGAATAGTTAAAGAGAAGTGAGTAGGAACTACATAGAAAGTTTAGTCACTCAGGTCACGCCACCATGCACAGATTGGAAGATTAGAGTCGTCAGTAAGAAAGAGTCTAAAAAGGGAGAGGCAGGTCTGGTTTGTGGCATTGTAGTTGCCCTTCCTGGGAAGAAGGGCAGGCATAACAGCAGCTGTAGAATAAATAGTGCCTGTGGAGTACCCAGAAGCCATATCTAAGCCCACATTAGATTACTTTTATTCGAATCACTAGGCAACAGGGGGATTTCCAAGGCGGAGTTGAAACCAGTCCAAGTCGGAAACTCATCGTACAAGGGGGAAGGTAAAAGCAGTTCCAAGGTGACTAGGTGGGGAGGACACTGGGCTGCAGGGGGAAGTGTGAATACTATGCTAGGGTTGGAAGAAGAACCTTGTATGATGGACACCAATAGAGCTGGGGGTGGGGTGGCATTTTCAGTCCTGATCTATATCTCGCCTCTGTGTAATACAGGGAAAATTAGGAACCCCTGAGAAACCCCAGCTACTGACAAGCACCCCCAGAAAGAATGGACTCAGATATCTTTGGCATTTAGCAAACCCCCTGGGACTCCATGACTCCACCAAGGAATGTCAATAGATAGGACCATCCCACTGAAGGATAACCTGGCAGACCCTTTCTAGCAGATATCCCTGGGGCTCCGTGACTCCACCAAGGAATGTAAATGAGATTATCCCACTAGTAAGATAACCTGACTGAATCTTTTGATCAGCCAGGACCTTTGTTCCTGTTCCCCCCCACCCTGTACCTCCACATATCCTATATAAGCCAAGCTGTCATCCCAACACATTGCCATTGATATGTGGTGCAGTACCCCAATGGCCGCCAGCTAATAAATTCTCCACTTAAAACTTATACCCTGTGGTGTGTCTCGCTCACTTCTGATACAACACCTGAACCCAGATGGCTCTGGAAGAGAAAGTGAGGCTGGTGACTTTGCACAGCCCTGCCTCACTTAAGTCCAATTCTCTTGCAACTCATGGCATCACCTTCCTGATGTCATGTTCCTTTTGGAGAACAAAGGACAAATCACAACAACAGAACTGGGACTAGTGGTGTGCTGGAGTAAGGTTGCAAGGGCTTGCTAGAGCCAATTGTTAAATTTTCAGCATATTTACACACCAGAAATTGTCAAGGGCTACAAATCAGATCTTAATTTATTGTTTTGGTAATTGTATAGACTTAAGAGAGTGTGGAGAGAATGTTAATAATGCTGGATAAACTTTAAAGTGTGTTGTGCATACACATTTTTTTCCTGGAGAACTAGTTATTTATCAGCACAATGCTGACCAGAACCCAAGTCTCCTGTCTTCCCAGGACACTTCTATTCCCCCAATGCCATACTTCATTTCAAAGGGGCAGCAGGCAGGAAGAAAGCACAGTAGGAGACCTTTGCAAATTTTGCTTTGAAGTCTATTATTTAAACTTATGCCATTGAGTGGAGAAGCATGTGTCATAAAACATCATGGAATAAATGTCCAATGCATAATATTCTGAGGAAAATTCCAGGCTAGAAATAGCACATTAATAATACTATTACAAAGAGGGAAACAATACATTGTCTATCTTCTCTTCTCCTTCCCTCCCACCAGCTATAGAAGATAACAGTTCACTTGGATATTTTCTTTAAGAGGCATAGTTCTATGATTATAATTTCCTTTTTATACATGTAAAAATTGAATCACAACTTTGAAACAACTGTGAAAAATACCCTTATCCTTATAACTGGTGCTTCTACCTCGCCTTTTCGTCTCTTTGGGGACCCAAAGCCCTTTGAAGTTTCCACAGAGGGAGGCCGATGAAAGATAAATTGTGAGACACTAGGGAAATGAGACTGCCCTCATTTCCTCCAGGATGGTGAGAGGAAAGAGAAGCTGTTTTACCCTAAACTCATTCACTTTGTTGCTGAAGAGTGTCACACTCAGAATGCTGCAACATTCAGGGTTAACTGGTGCTTTCTTCCCCAACCCTTTCTTCCCCAACCCAGGCTTCCTTCACACCTAGAGAACAACTGCTGTTGGACTGATTCTGCTGCATTTCTGCTAGAAATTGTGCCCATGATGGCTGCTGCTTCTGAGGAGGGAACCTAATGAGACTCAGTTGTCTGGTGAATGAGACTGCCAGAGACCAGTTGTACGGGAGAGTTTCTGATCTGGGTCAGGAATAGAGATGAGAGCTATGACAAAAGAGGAACTTGAATGTGAAGACTACCAGCTACCGTATATCCTAGTGGGCTGGTGAGCAACGAAAGAGAAACCGATTTGAGGTAGGATGGTGGAGTTTAAAATGTACTGCACTTGGAGTAAGAGGACCAGAGTTCAAATCCAATCTCTGCCCTTTATTCCCCGTGTGACTTGGGGCAAGTAACAATCTCTCTTGGCCTGAGTTTCTCATCTGTAAAATGAAAGGTTGGAGTACATGGTCAATGAGGTCTCTTCCAAACTTTAAATCTGTGATACTATGGTGATTCTTTCTTTGTTCTTCCCCTGCTTTCTCATGTTATCTCTCATGTTACCTGATCTAGAGATAGAATTCTGGAGACATACACACTCTGTCCATGAACTTTGGGTGCCAATGATTTGGAAATTCTTACTCAATCCCCCTTAAGTTCTGGAAGAACAATTAGGAAGAGGCTTTTGAAATGGCTGGATGTGGATGATTCTGTACAAAAATGTCTGACCCTTTTATTTCCTTTTCATTTTTTTTTCATTATGTTCAATAAACTACCTGATTAGAGAATAAGTATTTGAGTCCTATGTGTGTTGGAGAGAGTTGTAACCCAAGAGAAAACACAGACTTATTGGCTCTAGAGCTGTGTATAGAAGATAGATATATTTTAGTACTTTGAGTAATATTCCATTTTACCCCCAGATTAATTCTCGACGTGGTCTGAAGGAAGTTGCTGTCTCATAGTTAGAGGTGGAAAGCAGCAGTCTGGGTGTCTGCAGGCTGAGCACCTCTGGTGACTAGTTGAGATGATGCAGACTTTCAGGAAGGCTATACCTTGATCACAGACTTTGAGGTTGGTGTCTCAAGTGAAGTATCACCACCATTGGCAAAAGAGCACCCAGGCAACTCAGACAGTATACTCCTTCAATAGGTAATTAATATAGTGACATGCAGCCTTTTTCTAAGATTCAGAAAAACAGCACTTGAGATATATCACCCAAGGGTATTAGGAAAGGGGCCCCATGAATTACAAATATTAAATACCAAAGGAGAATCACAGAATCTCAGAGTTGGAAGGAACCTCATTGGTTATCTAGTACAATTCATGTCTGAATAGGAATCCCTTACAAATGATCATATGATGACATGAAGTAATAAAGAATTCACAATCTTTGGGGCAACCCATCCTACTTTTAAATAGCTCTAATTGTTGGGAAGTTTATTTTCTGACAATTAAGGGATAAAGTTATGACTGATTTTCAAGCTACTGAGGAAAAATCATGACAGCAGACAAAGAGACTTTATTTGAGAATATACAGCAAACATTCATTGCTGGGTAAGACAAGGATAAGTGGAATAGACAGAGTATAACTAAGTGGCTTTGAAGGTGATGACTTCAATCAGAGCTGAAATAATCTGGTTTTGCTACTATCAGCTATGTAACCTAGGAAGAGTCATGAAAGTTCTTCATCTGTAAATTGAAGAGTTTGAAATATTTAAATTCTGTTTGAAATATATAGGGCCATAGATAAAAAGGATAACATATTTAAAGAGACCTTAGAAGCTATAGAGACCAACCCTCTCTTTTTATAGATGAAGTATCTATTTGCCCAGGGAGGTCATGACTAGCTCAAGGTCACACAAGTAGTAAGTGAAAGAGCCAGGATTCAAAATCCTCTGAAGTGAGAGGAATGCCCTATTGGTTTACTCGTTCATGTTTCTTAAGCTCATAATTAAAACAAAATTATTGTTTTAAAAATTGAATACATCATCTCTGCTGATCTTTGTTTTCTCTTAATACAATGAAGCAAAAAAAATTTCCCATTAGTGAACCTACAAGATTGAATGAATGGTAAATGTTTTATCACCCAGTGATTCACAGGTTGATAGTTTTGGTAAATAAAATAACCAAGTTATTATGCAGTTTCCTGTTGTATTGTAAAATTTAAATCAAATCCACCCTTTAGGTTTTTTTGCCCACAGATAACAAAGCAGAGGATTCTTTTTACCATTTTAACTTTGTTTTTTTCAACAATGAACATTAATTATTTCAACACAAAATAGTGTTAGGTCATATGTACATTACAGCTTACATTTAAGTAATAAAATGAGTGCTTTTCAGATCATTTGTACAGTTGATACAAAGAAAATGAATGAGAAGAGGCTGGTCAAAATGTACTTACTACTCACTAGAATACATGCCCGAATGGATCTCATCAATGAAGGTACTCCTTTCAACAACACAGATCAAAACTCATCCTGCATGACTCTTATCCATGGCCTCTCATCAGTTTGCCCCAAGGAGCCAATCCAACTTTCCAAGGGTCTTCTTCTCTTTCCCTTGACTTTGCAAGGATATTAATGGGACACTAGGTTGCCACTGGTTACTGTCTGGTGGCTTTGATCTAATCTCATAATCAGCCCATCTTCTTTTTTCATTTACATCTTTCCCTGCTGATATCTTTTAAATCCTTTCTCCTTCCCCTAGGTGCTTGACTCCTTTGCCCTTTGGGTGTTCTAAATTTGAATTCTTTGAAGACTGAATAATAAATAAAATCTATATTTCAGAGAATTAACTTACTCTTACAGAAGTCTGAGGAAAAACTGTTTGGCCCACCAAATTTCCATCAACTGTGCCTTTGTTGCTATTGTTATTCTCCTTGTCTCTTACCTTGCTATCACCCCACCCCCCAACTGAAGAGTCTGCATAAATCTGTAGCAGAATTGCAATGTAAAGGAGTTATAGGAAGAAAATAAAGCTAATAATAATAGCCAGCATTTACATAGCTCTTACTATGTGCCAAGCAGTTTAGTAAGCACTTTACAAAAATCTCCCTTGATCCTCACGACATCTCTGGGAGGTAGGTACTATTATTATCACTATTTTAAAGATGTAGAAATAGATACAGAAAACAGGTTAAGTGACTTGCTCAGAGTCACACACGTAGTGCAAGTCTGAGGCCAAATTTGAACTCAGGTCTTCCTGACTCCACGCCTGGCATTCTATCCACTCTACCCCCTAGTCGCTCCATTAAGATATAATACCATATTTCACTGTCGCTACTGATAAGAAGGTATGAAGACAAGGAAAGGAAGGGCAAGAAGAAATTCAGTCAGGAAAGGCAAAGTTAGAATTTGGAAAATTATTCTTAGCCCTGGGTGTGTAGTAATGTATTACCATTGCTAATTTTTACAGAATGATGCTTCTTTTTAGAAAGACCTCATAGATTTTATAAAACAGCTGCAAACCAGATCAAAAGGAACATTTCTGCGTAACTAAACTTATCTTGGAAATGCATCCTTATTTTAAAAAAAAGTATGGTTAGAAAGAGTTTTTGGATGAATAGGAATAGGTCTTGAGAAGGGTATCTTTCATTTAAATGATAAAGATGGGTTTCTCAAATGTATAGTCTATTTACCAAGAAGCTTTGTGGGCTTTGCATTACATTGTAGCTATTTAGAGGTTTTTTTTTTATCTTTTTTTTTGTCTGATGTATATATGACACATACCTTTAAGTCTATATTGAAAAATGGTACATTATATTTCAGATTCATTTTTCCTAAACAAAAAATAACAATGATGATGAGAATGTTTGAATTGTTTTTCTACCATGCATGACTTGTAATTAGTCCATCAAGCAACTACCATCATTAGGAGGAGATCAGACTTTCCTTTAGAAAATTGTTCAATGAACTCAAACTTCTTAAGGCAAAAGCATGCCTCTTTTTTTTTTAAACAGCAGTATTGTTCTAGTGATGCTATATGGCTGCCAGTAATGGAATACCACAGTCAAGTCAACAAACACCAAGTGGTCTGGAGATTTCCCAGTGTTAATATGAGCAAAATAATCTTCACGGATTAAGTGGCAAAGGAGAACAGATACTACACTTTTCTCCTAGCACTGTCAGAAGATCTGGTATGACAGTGTTGAAGCAGAAGTAAAATGGTTAACTCATGTCTTGTGTCTCTTGTCAGTCTCTGAAGTTTCGCATCTTCCCTGTATTTTTCACTTTCCTAAGCAGCTACTCTGTGTTAGGCGCCGTGCCAAAAACCCGGGATACAAAGAAAGGCAAAAAAAGTCCTGTTCTCAAGGGACTCACAGTCTAAAGGGAGGAAACAACATGCAAATGACTATGTACAAAGAAGATTTAGAGAGGATAAAATATAGATGCTCTCAGAGGGAAGGCGTTAAGATTTAGGTCTGTGAAAGGCTTTTTGCAGGAGGACTTCAGCTGAAACTTGAAGCAAGCCAAGGAAGGCAGTAGTTGGAGATGATAAGGGAGAGAGTTTGAGGCATAGTAGACAGCCAGTGAAAATGCCAAGAGGAATAGCAAGAAAACTAGTGTCATTGGACCCCAGAGTACAGGGAGAGAATAACCTATAAGTAGAGTGGAAAGGTGGGAAGCAAACAGGTTATAAAGGGTTTTAAAAGACAAACGAACAGTTATATTTGATTCCAGAGGTGATAGGGAGCCACTGTCACTTATTGAGTGGGGAGGAGGGGACAAGGGGTCAGATCTGCCCTTTAGGAAGAAGGATAGACTGGAGGGGAGAGAGATAAGATTTGAGGCAGAGACCAACCAGAAGATTATTGTAATGAACTAAGTGTAAGGGGATAAGGGCTCATACCGGGGTGGTGGCAGCATTAGCAGAGAGCAGTGACACAGATAAGAGATGTTATAAAGGTAGAATCAACAGGACTTGGCAACAGATTCGATATGGAGGTGAGAGTGAGGAGTAGAATGACACCTAGGTTATGAGCCTGTTGGGCGGTTGATAGTACCTTCAACGATAATAAGGAAATTAGTAAAAGAATCTTGGGGAAAAGATAATGAGTTCAGCTTTGAACATGTTTAGTTTAAGATGTCTGTGAGACATCCAGTTCAAGATGACCAATAGTTGGTTAAGGCTCACACAAGAAGCAATGGAGAGAAAAACATGGGGATGTGAATAGGCTGCAACTTACTCCAGTCAAGACTTTTGCAAGAGAAATGGAAGAAAAGGATGTCATCAGGATGCACGTTACTAGAAAAGCCCATGGATAACTCGTCATTGATTGATGCGACGAGAGTCTGAGATCTGCCTGCTTGCTCTCCATTGATATCCAAGAAATGTCAAGAAAACCAGAAGAAGGCCCCAGGCATGGTTAGTGGAGGTTTGGGGAAGGATTTATGGAAGGATGGGGACAGTCACTCACTCTACGACCCTTAATTAAATGCATTCTTTGTGCCAGCCATTGTGCTAGGCATGGGAAGAGAAAGACAAACAATGAAACAGTCCTTGACCTCGTGGAGTTTATATTCCATCAGAAAAACAACATGAACACATGTGAAAGGCAGTTTGGTGCAATAGATCAAATGCTGGCTGTGGAGTCTGCAGAGATCTGGGTTGGAATAGAGTTTCTGATACTAACTGGGTGTGAAAGTGAGAATTAAGTCACTTAAGCTCTCAGAAACTCAGTTTTGTCATCTGCAAAATGGATGTGCTTGTAATAGGATTGTTATGAATCCCAAAAGAAATGGTGTGCCCAAAGGGCTCTGCAGACCTTAAGCACCACATAAATAATTGTTATTATGTTGGAGGCAGGTATCCCATTTGACTTAAACTTCCCAGATTGTTTTCCTAAGGTTCATTGCCTTCTTTACAGAGAGAAGCACTTTGGCAAACACCTTGGATAGCTCTAATCTAGTTGATATACTTGGGCTTTTCTATTCCCAGAATATCAGAAGTAATAAGGACATGAAATATTAAAACTTCACACAATTGAATCAGCATTGAATAATTCGGCTTATCTTCCAGGATTCCAAAAATTATGTAAAAATCCAGTCACTAGCCAGGTTTTTCCCCCCCAGCTGACACTATAGCAAGCATATCTTTGTGTAGTAAGAGGAAGAGAGCTCCTGCCTGTTAGCTGCTGTGGAAGCGGGAGAATTAGGAGAAGAGGTCTGTTCCTAGCAAAAACAGCAGCTGATCTGGAGAAGTATGAGAATACCAAGGAAGGATACTGAAGAAAACAGGAGGGGGTGGGCTCAGCAAGAGATGGCTTATGGCTACAAAAAGGTCCCATGATGGCACATAGTCAAATGCAATAAAAATACTTAGCTGCAAGTAATAAATATTAAAGAAAAATAATATTAAAAATATTTAAAAAAGAAAATAGTGGGAATGGAGGTACTACTGCAAATCTAAGTGTTTTAAAATTGGCCACATTGGTAGGAGGAGTATCAAATGGATTTTTAGGCATATATAATTGCTGGGATCCAATGGGTTCTGTACCATGACATTAAAAAAAACCCCTAAATTCTGGACTTTATAACTGATTGTCCTTTATGCTCCTTGCACCAATTAGTGTGATGAGAGTGGACACGGAAAGGGAAGGGTAGAAGCATTTTTTTCTAAGCCAAATCTGTGATTTCATTGGTGTAGGAAACTTCTGGGTCAGAAATTCACTTTAGTAATGAGATAATATTTGTAAAGTGCTTAGTACAGTTTCGGGCATATAAGTGCTTAATAAATGCTTATTCTTTTCCCTTCTTCTCCTCCAGATCAGCATCTGCTCTGCAACTTATAGTCTTAGCAAATTGTCTAGAACAGGGCTGTCCATTTTATGCAGCCTACCTGTGTTTACTATGGCGTGGAAATTGTCATACATGCTTTAACTAAAGCATTTGTGTCGATTGCTATGCTTGTGGTGGACACAAGGGACCACATGGGGGCACACGGCCCGTGTTTGGGACAGCCCTGATCTAGAACATTGAAAAAGTAAGTGACTGGCCCAGATTCACGTAGTCAGATGTGTCAGAGTGAGTCTTGAAAACAGGTCTTTCTGATTTCAAGGCCATCTACCTATACATCATATTACCTCTCTTCTTTAGAAAGAAAGAGTTGACTAATTGAGTATGGGGTATAGGGAATAAAGAGGAATCAACAATGACTCTGAGTTTGTACCTCAAAGATTGGGGATAATAACAGTACCCTGACAATAATAAGGAAGTCAATAGAGTGAGCTGATAAGAAGGAAAATACAGTATATTTGGTATTAGGGGAACCACCCAAAAATGTTATATTGGTGAGGGACTCAAGGAATCATCGAATCTAGAGAGTCAAAGACTTGCTCATGATCACAAGGTCAATGGTAGAGAATAGGACAAGAAAAGAGGAGTTGAGATAAGATATCAGGTTCCAAGTGGAGATACCTGGAGAAGTTAAAGTTAGAAATATAATATCTATCAAGTTATGAAGTTAGGAGAATGGATGATTCTTCTAAAGAAGAGATTGGGTGGAGAAAGGAAAGGAATGCAAAGGACTAAGTCTAATAAAAATGTAAGGAGTAGAGTAAGGAGTAGAAGGCGAAGAAGGAAGCAAAAAGGAGTGTAGAGAAGTACGTTGAGAAAAACATTGAACAAGAGCAATGGAGGTGTCCCGATGTTTTTCCTGGTGAAAGTCTACTAATCTCAAATGTGTAGGGCTTTTATAAATTTGAAAGTTTAACAAATTGTATAATTTTCCCCTTATAATTTTATATATTATATTTTATGTTAATTTTGTAATTTTCCATTTCCCCTCTCCTTTCCCTTTCCTTCTCTTCTCCCCTCTCTTCCCTTTAACTCTTCCCTCCTCCTCCCTTCCCTCTTTCCACTTCTCCTTCCCCTTAGCTTCCTTTCCTTTCCCTCCCTTCCCTGTCTCTCCCCTTCTCTTCCATTCCCTCCATGCAAAGTATTGAGTTTTATAGAGAATATTGCTTTTAATAACAGAGAGATCAAGAGGAATGATCTAAGAAAAGGTATTTGAATCTGGAAATTGGTGACCTTCAAGAATGGAATTTTAATAGAGTGGTGAAAACCAGCACTAGATTACTGAGAGGTTTAAGGATTTATAAAACACCATAGGAAGGCTCCATCCACACATTTAGAAGAAATATAAATTCACACACAGATACTCACACATATCCCATCACTTACTGCTTCACAGGTGATGAATGGTTAGATAAAACTTGGAAAAGTTTTGGAAAGATAAACTTGCTGACTCTGAGGAAAGTATCCTTGAAACAGATCCTCTGTCTCAGCTTCCACGTTCACAAACCTACAAATCTTTCTTCATAAACTCTTACTTGCTGTGTTTTTCTTTTTCTTTTTTTCTTTTTTTAGCAGCCATGGCACCTTGGTGACTAAATAGATTTCTGGATAGGCTTCTGTTTGACTATGAGAGTTCCTCTTGTTTCTTGCACAGAATGTCTAATCCCTCCTCCAGATGAAAGTCTTTTAAATATTCAAGGAAGATAATGTCTCCTTTTCTGGCTTATCATCCACATTATGCCCCTTGTTGGGAAAAAATTTATACTAATAAGGTACTCTGCAATTTAGGCTCAAGTCTGCCAGAAGCAATACTATTGGCTTTAGCATTAATCAGTATCCAAGACATTGACAGCTTTAAGAGACAGATATCCAAACTGTCACTATCCCCCATGCCCTCCAACATGACTTTCTACCCCACAATGATTTGAAGTAACATTTATAGGAATCTTGAACAAGGAAAAGATTTTATGTGAAGATATATTATTAACAATAATAAATAATAATAATAGCTAGCATTTACATAGTACCAACTTTGTATCAAGCCCTATGCTAAGCATTTTGCAAGATTATCTCCTTTGACTCTTATAACAGCTCAGGGAGGTAGGTGCTACTATTACCCCCATTTTACAAATGAGGAAATTGAGGTAAACAGAAACTAAGTTACTTGTCCAAGGTCACAAAACTAGCGAGTATCTGAGACCAATTTTGAACTCAGGTCCTCTTGACTCCAGATCCAGCACTCTACTTACGCTACTGGCTTCCTCTAAGAAGAGAAGGAAAGATAACAAGTTTAGTTTGGGAAATGTTGAGTTAAAATGGTCTATGGAAACTCCAACGAGATACCCAATAGGCAGTCAGAGATGCAAGACTGGAAGTCAGGAAAGAAGTGGCATCTGAGAATGATTACCATAGAATCCATGTAAATTAACGGGATCACGAAGCAAAATAGTAAAGGGAAAAGAGAAGAGAGGCCAGGACAGTTCATTGTTAGCAGGCACGATCTGGACTAAGATCATTTATTAATCACTTACTAGATGCCAAGTATTGGAGATGTAAAATACAAAAGGACATAGGTCTTGCCCTTGCAGAACTTAATACTCTACATTTATACCTTCTGACAAAATTAGCTAAATTGCCCTATTACATGGGAATATAAAAGCCATACTGTAGCTGGGGAAGGTCTTGTGTTACTGGGTGATTGGTGTACAGTATCTCACCCACCAGGAAAATAGCAAAATGCTTCTTGTGTGGCTAGTGTCAGTTTTGCAATTCTTTTTCTTGTACAGTATAAGTGATTATGGTAAAAACCTGAGGTCTTTCCCTGGTGCATTTCTTTCAGGAAGAACCCAACCAGATGTCAATTAGTTTATTTCTTGAATCAATGTTACTTGAATATTTCTGACCTTAGGCTTCTACTCTTCATTTCACTTACCACATGGAGCATTAAAGAATCCATTCAGGTCTCTTAAACACCAACCTGTTTCCGAATTTTCCTCATTAACAAAAAGTAATTTATGGCTACATTAGCTTTGACCTTATACGATTCCAGTGGATTCTGACTTATTTTAGCCATCAGTTCATAAATGCTCATCTTGGTTTAAAACTCTCCCTGAGTATTGGCTCAATCCCTTCCTCTTCCTTAACACCTTCTTCCATTGGTTCCATATGCATAGGGTTGGATGGCAGACAAGCTTCCCCATGATAGTTCTTGCCATCTGCAACAGCTATTTTCTGATCTCTCCACCTCACTGCTTCTCCTCATTCAAACTTCGGCTGCAAACATTTTTTCTCCTTTGACTATAACTTCCTTTCCACTATTACTCACTATTTATCTCTGTAGTTATATTATTTTTAGAAAAGTCTTTGGGGATATAGTTTGTACAAATATCACATTACAAAATAAAGAAGAAGTGTAATATAGAAGCATCCTGGACTCCTCAGGCTCTTAGATTAAAAAAAATGCAGCCAATTTGAAGCTCCATCATCGTATTTTTAAACATTTATTCTGTAGGGTTGCAACATCCTGTGTGTTCCACATTTCGTGAGAAATTCATGGTGTCAATCAATTGGAGCCCAGAGTTCTCATTTTGTTTCTCTTCCAGGGTGTTGGCCAACTGCTCCCTTCTAGCATAGCACATTTTGAGGAGACAGCATCTATATCAGAGAGGGTTTTCTTCCACCATTGTTTTTCACATTCCGTGGAGGCGGTAGGAGCAATACTGTGCCTTCTAAACAGTGGCTTATCACAAGACATGTCATAGACACCAGCAGGCTCTTCCTTTGCTTTTAAAATAGAAACATCTCCTCTGGCAAGCTATTATAAACCACGTCAGGGATTCTCCTTGAATATTCTATTTAAGAGAAAGGGCAGGGCATGGAGAGGGGTGTATTTTTGTGTGTGTGTGTGTGTGTGTGTGTGTGTGTGTGTGTGTGTGTTGGGGGAGTGGTTGGTGACAGGGGCTTTGTTGTTGTAAATACATCACTATTTTCTTTCCTTTTCTTTCTTTCTCCTTCTCCTTTTTCTTCTCCTCCTCCTCTTCCTCCTCCTTCTACTTCTTCTTCTGAAAAAACACCTATTCTTCAGGAGAAATCTGAATATATTTTGATACTCAGTAGCTATTGTTGTGTTGATAGAGAAGGGATAGTCTTGAGTTAGTAGAGAGACCAAGGGTCCTCTGGTTTGCTTCTACCATGTCATCACCAAAACATAGATAAGGGACTCTTTTCTAAAAAATGTATTCCCAAAAGAGAGGATCACTGGGGGCTTTCCTTTCAGAAGTGCCTGTGTTTCGTGATAGAATCTTATTACCAAGGCTTCTTTCCCCTTGGATCTCAAACTCCCCAGCCAACCCCTCAATGAGCTTTTCTAAGAGGCTTCTACACATTTTAGAACCTCTTAATTCCTTACCTTTTGTTGCCAAGATTCCTCTGTGTGACAGTGAATTTGTAATGGCACTGCGCAGTATGTTACAAAATGGAATGAGAATGCCTCCCTACACCCATCATTGTTCAACTTGCCCATGCCTCCCAGAGGCAACCCCACATCTGATTTAAATGAGAAATACTGAAGTAAAACTTCAAAGCCTATGATGATCATCCTGGGATTTGCTTCATGCTATCTGAGAATGAAAGACCAATAGAACTGCATTGTCTATATCTTTCTAAGAGTTCCTAGTTAAAAGAAATACATTTTCAATTAAAAAAAACTCCTTTTTTTTTCAACCCACTAGTAGTTATAGGCTGGATATTAGAGCTGTCAGTTAAATGTATTACATTTTCTAATAAATTAAACATATTCTTAAGAGGAAAGTTGCTTAGAGGACAAATTGCCAATTGCTCTTAACATAAAGACATAATTAAGCTAGATTCAACAACTAAATACGTCCCTTCACACTGTTAGGCATTTTTCTTTATAAGGAATAGATTGTATAGTGTTTTTCTCTTTTCTCATTCTCTGTCTTTTCCTCTTTCCTACTCCAAAGCTATCTCCCTCACAGGGATATTGTGAGGATGTAGTTCATGCCTATTGCTAAAGTATTTAATGGTAAAAAAGAAAATACATTAGAAAATAGTGATATTGAATATTTGACTACTTGGCTCCTCCATGTGCTGATTGTACTCCCTCTTTCATCTCCATCTCCCCCTCCAAAAAAGCACATTTCTTTGTGAGTACAGAATTTGGCCCACCATAAAAATGGAAAGTAGTTGGAGATTTTTTTTTTGGAAATCTACCACACAAGTTAGTGTATTGTATTTTAAAATGGGAATGTCTCAAAGCATTCATACGCCGCTTTTATTCCAAAGACCTGTGACAAATGTTTTGTTAGTTTTCCTTTTTTGTTAAAACTAGTGGTATAGATATTTCTTCCTAATAGCTGCAATTAGCCTCTTGAACATAAACCACATGTTCACCCATGAAGTTTTAAATTGTGCCCACATATGATTGATAAAAACTAAAAATCAGTAAACCCTGCCTTTGCTCTAAATTGCCCTGGGTTGTCTCTCACCATTCCCCTCTACCCAAGCCTAGGTGGTGAAGTGGAAAAAGCACCAAGGATAGAGTCAGGAAGAACTGGGTTTGAGTCTATCTTCAGACACTAACTAGCTGTGTGACTCTGGCCAAGTCACTGAATCTCTGCCTCAGTTTCCCCATCTGCAAAATGGCAACAATAACAGCTCCTACTTCCCCGGGTGGTTGTGCAGATAAAATGAGATGATAACTGTAAAGCACTTAGTATAGTGCCTGGCACATTATGTGTAAGTGTCAATGTTATGTAATGTAAATGTTAGCTATTATATTATTATTACCGACATCCCCTATCCTTGGGCCTTCTATTATGAACAAACTGGAAAACATTCGGAGGAGAGCAACCCTTTGAAGAATCTGGAAACCATGTACCATGAGAAGGGACTGAAGCAAATGGCGAGGAAGGATGTGATATCATGACATTATCTATAGGTGTCTAAACTACTGCCGTAACATAGAATTACATTTTGTCTATGTCAAGAGTTCTTCACAAGCTAGGTCCATAAATTGGCTTTTAAAAAATATTTTGATAACTGTTTCAATATAATTGGTTTCTTTTATACATTTAAAAATATGACATCTGACGAGGGATGATTCTGTAAGGATCAGGACCTTCTTCGCTCTGAAACTTTATGGCCCTGTGAGAGGGCCTTGGTCTTTGGCTTCTGCATTTGTCCTTTACTCTTTTAGGCAAAGAGAATTGAAGTTCCTGACTTTGGGAATTCAAAATATCAACAGATGAGCTCCAGCATCCCAGCATTCCAGAGTCTGGATTCCAGTAAGTGGAGTATTAGCCCAGAAATAGCTGAGACAAAAACTCATATGGTAGAGATGCCATCATTGGGCATGAACTTGGTGGGACCTATGTAGTAATGGAGCTAAATTTTGAGTCAACACAAACCTCTCCCCCCAATGCCCCCCTGACACCACCTTCCCTAGACTGAATTGGTATAGAGACTATATTCTTGAGGAGTATGCGAGTGTGTGTGTGTGTGTGTGTGTGTGTGTGTGTGTATATATGTGTGTGTGTATGTATGTATGTAAACACAGTTAGTAGGTGCTCAAGAAGATAGTTCAAGAAGAGCATCCTCCAGGTCCTCTAAAACCATCAGGGGTAGGGGAGATGTAGCAGCCTGGCTCTCAGAGTGACAGAGCACCCATGCTACAGATGTCTTACTGAATTTTTATTATTTGTCATTTTTGCTGCAGTACATTCATTTTAATCAGTTAAGCAACAATGATTTAGTATGTTCTCTTGAACCATTCAGGAACATCCTGTGAGGTTCAATGTTCTCTTGGGAATCCACTGGGCACTCTACTTCCTTGTGTGTTGATTCATTTTCCTTTGTCTTGCAATATTTATTTATAAATATTTGGTTGATCTGGTGGCTGTTTTCTCTTCTGTGATTAACATTTCCCATATTGGTTTAATTGCTTATGATCAAGATCTTTAACTGAATTTTCTTCCTTCTGAAATCTTGGGTGAGGTTCCATCTGTTTTTCTTTACACTCCCATATTGCACAATTTCTGACTCCTTCCTCTTTGATTGTGGATTCTCTTGTGGGTTCTCTCAAAGCTGTCTCAGCCTCCTCCCACACAGGGGAATTGACTTTTGATCAGATTCAAACTCTGACCCGAGTGATTTCTTCGGGGTGGAACTGGTTTTAGATGGTTGCCAGTCCCTTTTCTTTCCAGCTTTGTGAAGCCACATGAATACACTTGGGTGCATTGTGCCTCTTCTCTCTTTTCCTCAATTCTCTAGTATTTTGCCATGGTGCCACCCTCAGATGGCACAGCAAACTTATGGCTTTTCATGGTACATAAAAAGGGTGCAGGGTTGAGTTCTGTTGCTAGTGGGCAGGTTATGCCATTCTGACAGAGTGGTGGTGGCCAGTGGGTGAATGGTGCTGAGTGAGAGCATCAGGAATTAGAGATTCATCAGGTTGTTCCCTTGTTAGGATCCTTAGTGTCTTAGCCTGTAGAAACAGCTGAAATTGCTTTATCTCTTTGTGAATAATTCCTGTCTTGGAGAGGTTCAAAAGGCCATGAGGATTAGAGAAAATGTCTAGTCCTTCATCTTAGTGATCATATCCCTTCTCCTACTTCACTTTTTTGCCAGCAAAAAGGCCTGATATGAATATTTTGGAATATACTAAACTCTTTGTTCTGTGTTTGACTTCCTTGAGTCAAAGGGTATGATGACTTTTCTCTAATAATTATTATTTTCCAGCACTATAGGATCAGTTAAAAAATCCACCAAGTATATTGGTGTGCCTATGTTCCTACAGCCCTTTTAAAATTTTTGAAAACTTTTAAAAATATTTTTGTCATCTTTTCCATATTGCAGGGTGTAAGATCAGAGCACTTTTAACGTGTGTTTGTCTTATTATTAGTGATTTGGAGTACGTTTTCACATGGTAATTAATAGTTTGCTGGGTGGCGTAGTATATGGAGTACAGGGACTGAAATCAGGAAGACTCATCTTCCTGAGTTCAAATTTGACCTCAGATACTTACTAGCTGTGTGATCCTGGTCAAGTCACTTCACTCTGTTTGCCTTAATTCCTTATCTTTAAAATGAATTGGAGAAGGAAATGACAAACCACTCCAGTATCTTTGCTAAGAAAAACCCAAACAGGGTCATGAAGAGTCAGACACGACTGAACAACAAATGTTTCGAAAATTGTTCATATCCTTTGCCTCCTGTCTAGTGGAAAATGGTTCTTACATAAAGAGAGGAGCTGGGAATTCCCTCTACTAGTGAAGATTTGCAACTTCTGTGCAATCCATAATCTTAGAGAATTGCCTAGAGTAGTAGGAGGTTAAATGACCTCCTCAGAATCACATAGCCAGTATGTGTCAGAGGTAAGACTTGGAACCTTGGTCTTCCTGGCTCTGTGTCCCACTCCCCTACGGTACTGAAATTTGTTTTTGCTTATGTGCTTCATTTATTGTATTAAACTTTTATATTTGTGTTCTTAATTTAAAGATAAGTAGGGATAATAAGATCATATATTTAGAGCTAGAAGGGACCTTCAAGGTCATCAAGGTCAACTCCACTCATTTTACAATTGAGGAAACTGAGGCTGAGAGAGGTTAAATGCCTTGTCCATGGTCACACATGTAGGAAGTATCTGAGGCAATAACTGAACTCTGCTCCTTCTGACTTTCAGCCCAGTGCTATAAACATTCTGCCACCTACTGTGTTGAACATTTTATATATCTCTTAAACAAAAAATCAAAATCCTAAATTAAATGCTTTGTGTTTTCATGTGGCATGTGCTTTTGCTCCAAACTCTCTCCCTCCCTCCCATCCCTTCCCACCAAAATGTTCCTTACCCTGCTTTTAAGACTATGCCATTTCCATAAGTAATTTCCATGAAAGCATCTCATTTTAGAAGTGATCAAGCAGTCTGCAAGATCTTGCCTGTACCATGTGTTTCTTGATCTTGCCATTCCAAACTGAAGCAAGTCTTCTGGGGACATTCCATTTTGGTGGTGGTCTAGGGAGATAAACATCCTCTTGTGTTCCACTGGGGACTGTGCTCTATTAGGAAAGATTCTAACTACTGCATCATAGCTTTCTCCAGATGTGATCAATTTATTGATCAGTAAAACCAAGACCTATATAGCATATGTTAAGAAATGACCTCTAGGCTTCTTTTTTTGCATAAAGTGTAATCCTCATTTACAAAATGACATATTCACACATGTCCTTTAATTACTTGGACTTTGCTTCTCCTATTAGAAACTGCATGCAGGGAACACTAAAGACCATCATTTCTAACTGTGTACACAAGTTCCCAATAGCCTGTATCAAACCATCTGTTCTATTAAGCATTTTCTTCTTTTGTTGCAGCTCTTGCCTCAGGAGAAAAGGATTTGTGATGATAATATCCCACCTGCTTTCCCTGGAATGATTTTTATTATCTGCCTTAAAAAAATTGCCCCCTGAAGAACAGAGGGCAAAATGGTAGTTTCTGATTCTCATTCTATTCCTCCACGTGGTAACTTCCTCACTTACCTTTTAGACCTATCCATTAGCTGACTGCAAACAGCTGCAAAACCTCTTTGGGAACAGTCTTGAGAGCAAAAGGTCTGATTGTGATTTGTAACCTAGAGATGTCAAGAATATTTTAGTGCCTGACTTATTCAGGCCGAAAGAAGGTATGCTGTTGGAGTGTTGCTTTTAGAGGAGTCAGGATCCTGGCCTAAGTGAAATGAGGACCTGATCTGTGAGGGAGGAAGTCTGATGTAGGAGAAAGTGAACTGCATTTGACATCAGAGGATAGGGATTTAAATCCCATTTATATCACTTAGTCTCTGTGTGATCCTACTCCAGCCCATTCTCTGTGTACACCTGTATGGGTGACTTTGGATGAATTAATTAATTTGTGTCTCTGTTTCCTCATCTATAAAAGGAGGGAGCTGGAACTCCTAAGGTCCATTCCAATTTTGATCTGTCTCCCCCTTTTCCTTCTTCCACCAAATTCTGATGATTAAATCATACGTTCTACAGGGCAAAACTGTAATTGCTAATGCCGTATAGAATTTCTAGAACTGGGAGTAGGGTCTTTCATACACACACATATACATGCACACGTATATATATATATATATATATATACATATATATGTACATATATACCCACACATACATATATGTATGTTTTTACATTGTGCTGTTTAGTGAAGAGTTCTTGATAATGAAAATCCTGATATATCTTCACAAATATTATTTTGGTGGTCTCATCTTTCTGTTTGTTGTTTGGTGAGGGAGGTGCTGTACACCCTTTTATTGGTCTGTTAGCTTTCGAGAAGGCAGGAATTGTGTGTGTGTGTGTGTGTGTGTGTGTGTGTGTGTGTTTGTATGATTTGTTTCTGTTAAGACTGAGCACAGTTCATTAGCATAGGCTGAAGTTGGTATTCGAAGAGGATGCTACCAGTAGTAATCACCATCTGTGTGTCAACGTTGCTAAAAAGTCTAGTTATTTTAACCACCTTTTGAAAACGTTATCTCATCTTTATTATTCAAGATATAAAAATACAAATAACTATAGGAAATTCCATGCCAGAGAACTATAATGACTTTTTAAGAGTTTTGAACTATTCATCCGAAGCGAAAAGAGATATTAATATAGAAATTAAACAAATTTTATTTAAGGCACTGGGCTGGCTGCTAGAAGGTAGAAATAGATAAAAGAAAGATAAAAAAGATGTAGTTCATTCTATCATGAAGTTTCCATTTTAGCAGAGGGGATGAGTTGTACACATGTGGCTATAATTTAAGAAAATCTTCAGCATTCTCAAAAGATAGGTCTTAGAAATCACACACACACACACACGCACACGCACACACATATACACAAAAATACATACACTCATACATACATTGAGATTGATTTAGTCTCCTAACTAGTCTCTCTTGTCTTTCTGAATGTCAATCTATCACCCAGCTAGTAAAGTGATTTCCCTAGAATGTAGATTTGACAATGTCATTCTTCTCCATGATCTAAGCTTTATTTGGTCTTTAAATGCCTTTGCAACCTGGTGCTCATCTCCTTTTCCAACCTTGTTATATGATTCCTCTCCTGGTATTTTGTGGTCCAGCCACACTGACCTCCTACATGTCATTTCATTTCCATGCCCATGCTTTGAGACTTGCTGTTCCCTGGTTCCTGAAAGGCTTTCTTTCTTCACCTCCAACCCAGAATCCAATGCTTTCTTCAAAATTCAACTCAAAAGGAAACTTTTACATGAAGTCCTTTTTGATGACCCCACCAAATTACCCTGTAATATTTGTTTATATTTTGTATATATTTTGGTCAACAAACATTTATTAAGCAATCATTATGTTCCAAGCACTATGCTAAGTACTACAGTGAGACAATATTCAAACAATTATGTACAAACAAGATATATGTGAGATAAATTGGAGATAATCACTAGAAGGAGGATATTAACATTAAGAGGAATTGGTGTGGGGTCAGAGCCAAGATGGTAGAATATAGGCAGCAACCCAGCTGAACTCTCCCAACATGCCTCTCCAAACAACTTTAAAATAACTCCTCAAATCAAATTTTGAAGCATCAGAGCCAAGAAAAGGTCAGAGTGAGACATTTTTCTTAAGACAACCTAGTCTCCTTCAGGAGAGGTCTGTGACACTCTGGTGGGAACCCACCTGGAACACAGCAGCAGCACAAGTGGTGAACTTTGTAGGCGGCTGCAATAGCTTTGAGCAGTCTCTCAGCCTAGAGACAGAAAGGGGGCTGAATGACTGGTCAGAAAGAGATGAAAAAGGACCATTTGCTCACTCTGGGTGCAGCTGGCACTAGTTGTCAAGTCTATTGTGCATATCTACTTCTAGGTCATAGTTCTAGGGTGCAGAGGAGCACTTGTGCTTGGCCACAAGCAAGCAGGACTTGTGGTTATGGTTCTAAGGCAGAGAGGAGCATTAGTCCTTGTGGCTACAGAGGAACAGGGGCCCTTCATGGGTGAAGAACAGAGCACAGATTAGGAGAGCAGTGATCATATCTCTTGGATGCACCAAAAGCATGAAGACCTCCAGAACTAGCTCAAAAAACAGCAGTATGAAAATGGCTAGAGCTTGGGACACACTGCCTCCCCACCCCCAGATGAGCAGAGCCCAACTTTAGCATAAAGTTCAAAGTCTGGAAATAGGCTGGAAAAATGAATAAACCACAAAGAAACAACTCGACCATAAAAATCTGCTGCAGTGGTAGGGAAGACCAAGACATAAACTCAAAAGAAGACAACAGTGTTAAAATAGCTATAAGCAAAGCCTCCAAAAATGCTAATTGGACTCAAGCCCAATAAGAATTCCCAGAATAGTTAAAGAAAGAGATAAGAATGTAAGAAGAAAAATTGGGAAAAGAAATGTGAGTGATGTCAGAAAATTATGAAAAGAGAATTAACAACTTGGTAAAAGAGGCACAAAAAACAGAGTTGGCCAAGTGGAAAAAGAGGTACAAAGACTCATAGAAGAAAATCATTCCTTAAAAATTAGAATTGGGAAAGTAGAAGCTAATGCTTCCACAAGACATCAAGAAACTATGAAACAAAGTCAAAGAAGGAAAAAATAGAAGAAAACATGAAATAGTTTATAAAAAAACCACAAAATAATTAATAAAAAATCACCAGAGTTGGAAAATAGATTGAGGAGAGATAATTTAAGAATCATTAGACTACCTGAAAACTATGATTAAGAAAAGAGCCAAGATATCATATTTCAAGATAAAAAGGAAAACTGCCCAGGTGTCTTAGATCCAGAGGGCAAAATGGAAATTGAAAAGAGTCCACTGATCACCTCCTGAAAGAGATCCCAAAATGAAAACTCTCAGAAATATTATAGCCTAATTCCAGAGGATAAGGAGAAAATACTGCAAGCAACCAGAAAGAAACAATTTAAATATCATGGGGCCACTGTCAGGACCATATGAGATTTAGCAGCTTCCATGTTAAAGGAGCAAAGGACTTGGAATAAAGGCAAAGGAGCTAACATTACAACCAAGAATAACATACCCAGAAAAAATGAGTGTAATCCTTTAGGGGAAAATTGCTATTTAATGAAATAGATGACTTTCAAGCATTTCTGATGAAAAGACCAAAGTGGAATAAAAAAATTTGACATTCAAACACAAGACTCAATAGCAGCATAAAAAGATAAACACAAAAGAGTAATTATAAGGGACTCAATAAAGTTAAACTGTTTACATTCCTATATAGGAAGATGATACATGTGATTCCTAAGAATTTTATCATCATTAGAGATGTTTGAAGGAGTCTACATAGACAGAGGATATGAGTGTGAACTGATTTTGTTGAGTTGATCTAAAAAAAAAGGAAGAGAAGAGAAAGAGGGATGCCCTGGGAGAAGAGGGAAGGGAGAAGATTTTCTCACTTAAAAAAGATGTATAAGAAAGAGCTTTTATAATAGAGAAGAAAATGGGGTGAGAGTGGTGAGCACTTTCAAGAAGGAAGAATACACACACACACACACACACACACACACAAAATTGGGTATAGAAATCTCTCTTACTCAATAAAGAAATAGAAGGGGAAAGGAATGAGAGATATTGGGACTTGGGATGGGGTGAGATAGAGATAGAGAATAACAAAAGGAAAGTGGATTAAGGGAGGCAGAAGAGAAAGAGAAGGATAAAATGAAAAAAAAATGAGATGGAAGTAGATATACAATTAGTAATCAGAACTGTGAATGTGAATGGGATGAGCTCACCCATAAAATGGAATTAGATGGCAGAATGGCTTAGAAACCAGAATCCAATTACATTTTATTTACAAGAGAGACACTTGAAACAGAAAGACACACACAGTTAAAATAAAGGGCTAGAACAGAATCTATTACACTTTAGCTGAAGTTTAGAAAAGGCAGAGGAGCAGGTGGCAATCATGATTCCAGAGAAAGCAAAAACAAAAATAGATCTAATTGAAATGAATTAGGGAAGCTACATTTTGCTAAAAGGAACCACAGCTAATGAAGTAGTATCAAAAAAATTTAAGGGCAATTTTCTCTGATAAAGGCTTCATTTCTCAAACATATAGGGAACTGAGTCAAATTTATGAAAACAAGAGCTATTTCCCAGTTGATAAATGGTCAAAAGATACGAACAGGCAGTTTTCAGATGAAGAAATCAAAGCTATCTGTAGTGATATGAAAAATGCCATAAATCACTATTGATCAAAGAAATTTAAATTAAAACAACTCTGAGGTACTACCTTACACCTATCAGAAATGACAAAGGCTGGAGGGGATGAGGGAAAATATATACACTAATAAACTGTTGTCAGAGTTGTAAACTAATCTGATTATTCTGGAGAACAGTTTAAAACTATGACCAAAGGGTTATAAAACCGTGCATTTTGATGCACAATACCACTACTAGGTCTGTACCCCAAAGAGATTAAAGAAAAAGGAAAAGGACCTATATGTACAAAAGTATTTACAGTAGTTCTTTTTGTGGTGGCAAAGAATTGCAAATTGAGGGGATGCTCATCAATTGGGGAATGGCTGAACAAGTTAAGGCATATGATTGTGAGGGGGTACCATCGTGGTATAAGAAATTTTGAGGGGGGTGGTTTCAGAAAACAAACAAACAAAACAAACAAACATTGTGAGACATGAAGTGATGCAAAGTGAAGTGAGAACAGAGAGATTATTGTGCACAGTAACAGCAATGTTGTGATTATGATCAACTGTCTTGGCTACTCTGATCAATATAATAACACAAAACATTTCCCAAGGACTCATGATGAAAAAATGCTATCCACTTCCAGAGACAGAACTAATGAAATTTGAGTGCAAATTAAAGTCTAAGTTTCTCGGGTGTTTTTTTTTTTTTTTTTGCAATATGGCTAATATGAAATACGTTTTGCATAATATCAGGTATAATTGATATCATTTTGCTTATCTTTCTCAATGGATGGGGGAGGGGTAGGAGGAAGGCAGAGAATTTGGAACTTAAAATTTAAAAAGAAGAGAATATAAAAAAATATGTAAATAAATTTTAAAAATACATATGGTGGGATTGGTAAAGGCATCTCATGAAAAGCGGGATATTATTTGGAACTTGAAAGAAGCTAGGGAAGCTAGGAGATTGAGATGAGAAGGAAGAAAATTCTATGCACAGGTGACGAGAGGTGGACATGCAATGTCTTGTACAAAGAACAACAAGGAAGCCAGTGTCATTGGATTGAAGAGTATTGAGAAGTAAAGAAGAGTGAAGTGTAAGGAGACTAGAAAGGTATGGGGGACTAGAGCTTTGAATGCCAGAAGATTTTATAGTTGATCCTGGAAGCCACTGGAGTTTATGGAATGTGGCAGGGTGGGTGAGGTGGTTACACAACCAGACCCGCATTTCAGGAAGATCACTTTTACAGCTGGGTAGAGAGCATGGTAGAGGACAGAGTTGGGATAGTATTGAGGCAGGGAGATGAACCAGAGACACATTTTAAAATCCTGTCCACCAGTTAGGAAAAGGTTTTCATTAATTTTGGCTACTTCCTTGATGGGAGCGGGGAGGGTAGTTCAGAATGTAGGGGGAAAGTAGCAGCAAAAAGAGCGCTTGGCCCTGGTTTCCTTTATTCCCAAGCTCTCTGTAGTTTTATTCGTTTTTTGCTTCTATTTCATTTCTGAGGTGATGGGCTCATTTTAGGGGCAAGACTACCAATCTGAGAAAGTTTTGTGTTCAGTTATTTGAGCTCCAAAGCAGCAGCACCAGCAACAGCCCCAGCAACAGCCCCAGCAGCAGCAGCAGCAACCACTGACTCCTCCCTTTTGTGAGCTGCTGTCACTGATGTTTGCCGTTGCTACTGCTCCTGCTGTTCCTGCTGTTTCTGTTGCTGCTGTGCCTTCTCCACTCCTGTTCTTGCTCCAGCTCTGACGAGGCTGGCAGGAGCATCTCTTGTTCTCTTGGAAATAGCAGAGACAAGAGCTTGGATGGGCAGCATAGGCTCACTCATGTGCCTGGGCTAAGGGCTGGGTGTAGAAGGTGTGTGCTGCTGCTATATCTGAGGAGGGGTAGGTAAGCAGAGTAGAGAGAGTGTGGGAGCCCAACAGGGAATGACTGCCTACCCATTACCCTCCTTGCCTGCCTCTCTTCCTGCCTACTTGTCTGAGGGGGAGCTCAAGGACTATGGTGCAATCTGTCACAGTTCTAGACGGAGGAAAGGAGAGCTTTGGAAGCAGGCAGCAGCTCCAAGTTTGCTGAACAGTTATGCTTCTCTCCTCAGGTCTAGCATTTTCTTCCTTCCACCCTCCCCCAGTAGATCACCTTGCACACCTCCGGGCTATGTACACCCCTCTTTGGAGTCCATTGCATCAAATAACACCTAACTTGATTATTGCTATTTGGCCCTGAGGGAAATTCATTTAAATTTAGTGGAATGTAAAAGTTGTTTTTTTAAAACAATCATTGAACCGACATTTGGTTGTCATTCTTTTTGGCAATTGGACATTGAGAGTGAGTTTCTTTTATTTAAGAGCAGTCTGAGATAAAAGTAGTACTTTCACTGTGTTTCTCAGTGAGGGAGATCTGTGTCCTGCACAAATGAATGTTTTTCCTATTTGTTTTTCCAGCAGTTATCTCCACATCTGTACTTAGCTATTTCTTCCATTGCTGTGACAATCTGAATTCTTCCTCCATCAGCCTTTTATTCTTCTTCTATATTTGGCACCAGATGGTTGTTTGATGCCATTTAAAAACCCAGCACTAATATCTAGTTATATGAAAGCATGAAAAGAGAGAGAGAGGTAATATTCTTTCCCCCAGACTATCATATAAATAATTCAGTATGATAATTTTGCATAACTTGGGTTGACCCCAATTTATTACCTCTCCTTCTTAGCCTTCATAGAATTTAATACTTGACAGCCAGATAGAAGTATTTTGATGGATTTTCCCTACTGTTCATTTTGCTTTCACTAATACTCATGATTTCCTTCCAAACCATTCCTACTTTTAAACTTTCCTCTTACTGTCAAGGACACTACCATCCTCCCTCCCAGTAACCCAGACATCCTCCAATGTCACTCTCATTCCCCATATCCAATACTTGGCTAAATCTTGTTATTTCTACCTTTGTAATATCTCTCATATTACCGCCCCCCTTCTCTGCTCTGACACTGCCACAACCTTATTGGTCTCTCTGCCTCGCGTCTCTCCTCTCTCCATCTCTATTTCCTTCCTCTATTTATCTTTCAAATTAAGCTTTCTAAATCACAAGTCTAACCATGTTACTTCCTTTCTCAATAAATTCCAGTAACTCCATATCACCTCCAGAATCAAATATCAATCTTCTGTTTGGCATTCAAAGTCCTTCACAATCTGACCTACCTCTCCAGTCCTCTTACACCTTACTTTGCTCCCATGTACTCTGTGATACAGTGACACTGACTTCTTTGCCTTTCCTCAAACCAGACATACCATCTCTTAACTCTTGACATTTTCACTGTCTATCCGCTATACCTGGAATGTTTTCCCTCCTCATCTCTGCTTCCTGTCTTTCCTTCAAGCCCCAGCTAAAATATCATCTTTTATGAGAAGCCTTTCTTGATCCTCCTTAATGCTAGTGCCTTCCACCTAGTAGTTATCTCCAATTGATCCTACACACAACTTGTTTGTATATAGCAATTTTCTTCTTGTCTCCCCATTAGACAGTGAGCTCCTGAAATCAGGGACCACCCTTTACCTTTTCTTATACCCCCATTGTTTGGCACAGTGCCTAGCACTTTGCAGGCACTTAATAAATGCTTATTGATTGACTGATGTACAAACAGTGGCATTGTCTGGAGTTGACTGATAGAAACAACATTGACTTTGACATAAGGAGAGACCAGGGTTCGAATCTTCCTTCTGATACTAGTTGAATTGCTAATTGCCAAGTCATTCTAGCTCTTTAATTCAGTTTCTTTATCTGTAAAATGGGATAACAATACCTATGTCATAGTGAAAGAAAGAAAGGATGAGAGAGGGTGGAAAGAAACAAAGAAAGGGAGGAAGGAAGAAAGAACACCCACTTTATTACAATTTAGAATGCAAATCAATAAAGATTTTATTCTGTACATTTTTCCATACATTAACAGAGAGAAGCATTAGCTGGCTCAAGTAGACTTCTGAGGATGAGCTATTCACATGTACTTAGAGTATATAGAAAACAAATAATAATACTAGTTCACAATCTTGCTCTTAGGGGCAGCTTGTTGTGTTTCATAGATTTTTAAATCTGTTATTTTGTTATTTTTTCATTAGCCTCAGGGGTCCAAGACAGTAGACTCCATCTTTTGGTTTACTCTTTTTAGGGACTGGGGAAAGGCAAAATATAAGGGCTAGATATGATTACCTATTTATTAGAAATCTAGGTTTTATCTAAAATGTCATTTCTCCCATCTAACAAGGGTCAATGCAGCATCCCACCCCCCTCTCTGCTACCATGCATGTAATACCTATCACTTAGGGCTATTGTAGGATCAGATATAATACATGCATGTAAAGTGTTTTGTAAACTAAAGTGCTAAACTAAAGTAGCATATTTAATTATTCCTAATTATCTGGCATCTGTTTGATAATAGTACTTGAAAAGAAAAATATAACATATCCTTGAGGGTGTGTTACTACTGTCCATACAAGATTTTAAACCTTCAGTGTGACTCAAGACGTTTGTTACCTCAAAAAGAATACTTGAACATTATGGAGAACAGAATTTTGTATTATTAAAATGTGTGTATGTATGTGAATATGTGAAATTCCACTCTGATTCCTTATTGTCATGTGGAATTAATCCTATATTTTTAAGGCTTTTTTAGCTCTAGAAGGTTCTCTCTCTCTCTCTCTCTCTCTCTCTCTCTCTCTCTCTCTATCTGCTTCAAGTTTAAGTTTCAAGTGCTACTCAAGGACCAAGGCAGCTCAGTCTGGAAAGGTTCATCTCCAGTAGACTGGTTATGGTGAATTCTCTGGCCATGACAATCTATGAGGCAAAGAAAAATGACAAATGTTCTCTGTCCTCTATTGCTTCCTAGAGCTTCAGCAATGATTTTGGTGGAGCAGCAGAAAAGGGAACAAAGAATGCTAAGAAGCACAATTTTTAGGCCATCTACAAACACTAATTGTTGGTGCTCTAACTGCAAGTTCTTTTTTTTCGATGACCAATGAATCAACATACTACTGGAAGAGCTGAATCGTGTAAATATTGAAATTTTGGAGAGAAATGAAACTGGAAGGAAGTTGTGGCTAAATGAAAAGATGGCTCTTCTTCATGAAGAGGCCAATAGTGAGGGTCAATTTTATTGTGTTCCCCAAAGCATCACGAAATATTATTTCATGGAACATTTGGCCGTCTTATCTTGTAGCACTCGTGATGATCGTATACGAAAGGATAACCTCAAAGGTAATGATAGTTTAAGCACTAACATCTGTTGCAGAAAAATTCCATGAAGAACTTGAAATGATCCTTCAAATCAATTCAATGTATACTTTGATAATTAATGACTTCATTGTGAAAGTGGGTACAGGGGAAAGACAAAAAATAAAGCATGTTGGAAAATGTGGTCAGGTTTAAGAAATGAAAGAGACTAAAGGCAGGCTTATAGATTGCTCAGAAATCTCCCTATACATCATGATTTGTTTGTATGTATGTATATATGTGTGTATATCTGTGTATGAGTGTCTGTATACACATATTTTCTTTAAAAAGAGGGCCAAAGACAGTGGCTGTGGTGTACATTGCATGACATAACAGAGATGATCATAGGATCATAGATGTAGAGCTGAAAGAGGCACTGTAAGCCAAACAATCTAACCCTCTCATTTTATAGATGAGTAATTAAGGCCAAGAGATCTTAAATGATTTTCCCAAGGTCATGCAGGTAGAAAATAGCGGAGGAAGGAATTGCATGCAAGTCCTCTAGTCTGGCAGTTATTCTTTATAATTTGGCAGCTGAGTGAAAGATGGATGAGAGCCAGGAGATACTCGAGGCAGTGAGACCAACCAGAAGGTTACTGTGATAGTTCAGGCATAAAGTAATGAGGGAAAGAGTGGGGAAGTATATGAGAGATATTACAAAGGTAGAAATGATGGGACTTGGCAGTATGTTGGATCTAGAGGATGAGAGTGGGTGAGGGGGTTGAGAGTGACACCTACATTGAGAGCCTGGGTGACTGGGAGGATAGTGGTAGCCTTGACAGTAATAGGGGAAGTTTGAGAGGTTGTCAAGCAGGAGGTGGAGCCATATGCTCAAACCTGTGATTTAGAAATCTTAATTTGACAACTGAGTGGAGGATAGACTGGAGTGAAGAGTGACTTGTGGTGAGGGGACCAACCAGAAGGCTATTGGAATTGTCTGGGTGTGAAGCGATGAGGGTCTGCACCAAGATGGTGGAAGTATAAGATCAATTAACTTTTACAATGACATGTTTACTACAAAGATACAGCAAAAACATGAGTTACAAACATTTCTCCCTAACACTTGGGATACACTCTCCTCCATAGCTCCTTGGGCCCTGGGGAAAGTGGGCTCAGACTTAATGAGTTTTCTATATAACATTCTACTCTATCAGTTCACTTCCGTATATGACATTATCGATGAGTGCATGAGTTTGAATTTCTGCTGCTGCTGGACTGGGTTAGACACATGATCATGCCTTTCTGGAAGCAGGCTCTCAGACCTCTTCCATATCAAACCTCCTGTTACATAAAAGTAACTCACTCACCAACTTAGATTTAACAAAGATGTGTACTGAACATGGAAGCAAGGGCAGTTATTAGTAAATGAATACAAGATAATGCCATCATCCTATAGGAATAGTGTCAAGAATACTGAAGTTCAATATGTGCTGCATCTGGCAAAGAAAAGCTATGGATGATAACAAGGCATTTCTCCCCTTTAGGTATACCAGTGAAAAAAAGAGGGTCAAAGACACTGTCTGCGTTGATGGAATTATAATTAGAGAAAAAGGCAGAGCCGATCGACTCATTGAGCTTTTGCTCTGCCGTGGTGAATGGCATTTATATGGAAAAGATAGAACAAAAATAAAGGACGTGGTACCCAAGATAAGTTAGGAAATGGTAGAAGAGCACAAAGACTTGTCATTCTTTATATCCTTAGTGTTTAGGGTGGGCCATCTTCGGTCATCCTGATCTATATCTGGCCACTAGAACCAGATGGCTCCAGAGGAGAAAGTGAGACTGGTGACTTTGCACATCTCTCTCTTGCTTAAATCCAATTCACTTGCAAGTCATAGCATCACCTTCCTGACATCATGGTCCTCTTCAAGAATGAAGGACAAAAACAACAGTGCTTAGCACACTGCTTAGCTCATAGGAGGCACTTAATAAATGTTTACAGACTGACTTGCTGAGTGCAAAGCCTCAGATAGCAGACATCCTCTGCTATTAAAGGATTTTGCAGATGTGGTAGCTGATCCATTGTCCACATTATATTTATAATACCATAGATTTAGAGCTGAAAAGACCCTTATAGGTCAATGAGTCTAATATCCTTATGTCAGACATGAACAAAGTGAGACCCAGGAAGGTCTAAGATGATATAGCCAATAAATCTCAGAGCCATGATTTGAACCCAGGTCCTCTGTCCCCAAATCCAATCCTCTTTTCACTGCATCACATGACCTTTCAAACTTAGTTTCACATGGAGGGAAATCTAAGAGGTAAGACATGATTGAAGAGTGGCTAAAGAGCTTTGAATTTTCAAAAAAGGGAAAGAGAAGAGAGTCTACAAACTATAGACTAGTGGGCTTGACTTCCATTCCTGGTTTTAAAGAATAAAACACATTATTAAAAGAGTCGTTAGTGTACATCTAGAAAAAGAAAGGCTGAAAACAAAAAGACATTGTTTCTTCATCAAGAACACTGTGATGTTGTACAGCTCTGATCGTCTTTTCTGACCTATTAGATAAGGGAAGTGCTGTAGACTTTTAATCTGGGTTTTACCAAAGCATTTACTCAAGTCTCTCCGGCTATTGGTGTTGAAAAGAGGATTGGATGAGGTCAGTTGTTTTACCAGGTGAAAGACAAGTACTATCAGTGCCCTCTAAAATGTCAGTGTCCTGGGTACCATTATGATTATAGTTCCAAAAATCAATTTCACAACTATAAAATGGGGGCTGTGTGGCTACGTAGTAGTTTGTCTGAATAAGGTAGGGGGCTTTAGTGGACTACAGGCTCAGTATGAACCGTGTGTATGTTAAGAGAATGACCAGGTCTGAGGAGCTGATAGATCCACTGTTCTCTGTTCAGTATGTGATCACAAGTGCTGTGTTTATTTCTGTATGCCATATTTGATGAGGTACATTGATAAACTAAAGAATGGGAATCAGGATGGTGAAGGAACTCAAGTTAAAACCATATGAAGGTAAATCTAAGGAACTTGGATTCTTTAGCCTGGAGAAAAGAAGAAGGAAGTACATGTGTATGGTGGGGGGAGGTGGGGTTGTCTTAGATGAAGGGCTGTCATGTGAAGAGTGGAAACCTCTTGATTTTCCCTTCATGGTCAGAATTAGGAACAATGGACTGAAGTCTCACAGAAGCAAATATAGCCCCAATACCAGGAAAAGTTTCCCAACATTTAGAGCTAGAGTGCAGAGAGGTAGTGCAGTCTTGGTAGGTAATGGGTTTTCCCCTCCTTGGTTGTCCTCAGGGCTAGATGACCATTTGCCAGGCATGTTGTTGCAGAGATTTCTACTTAGGTACGGATTTGACTAGATGGCCTTTGAACAAGGGTGTGTGGGAGCCAGTTTATACAGGCTCATGAGAGCTGGTTGTTAAATTTTCAGTGTTAACCTTTAAACCTCAGAAATGTTCAAATGTTACAAGTAAAGGTTTGATTTATTTTTTGGTGACTGTCTAGACCAGGGGAGGGGAACCTGCAGCCTTGAGGCCACATCTGGTTCTCTAGGTCCTCAAGTTCAGCCCTTTGACTGAATCCAAAAGCCACAGAACAAATTGGAATCAGTTGAAGGGCTACACTTGAAAACCTAGAAGGCCACATGTGGATTCCCCACCCCTGGTCTAGACTGAAGAAAGTAATGGGAAAAATATTTAGATTAAATTTAAAAGTGTTTCATGTGTACATTTTTTTTCATGGACAGCTGTTAAACATTTAGCAGCATACCCTTTTCTCTGGGTCCCTTCAATCTCTGAGATTCTGTAATTCTATGATCTCAACCTTAATACCTCAGTGTTCCACGTTCTAACCAAGGAAGTAGAAATTGTAGGGGAAAAGGTAAAATTGGAGGGGCAGCTAGGTGGTGTAGTCGATAGAGCACTGGCTCTGGAGTCGGGAGGACCTGAGTTTAAATCTGTCCTCAGACACTTAACTAGCTATGTGACCTTGGGCAAGTCACTTAACCCTGAATGCCTCAAAAAAAGAAGGAAAGATAAAAGAAAGAAGGAATAAAGGAAAGAAAGAACAGAATTAGGGAAGAAAGGGAGGGAGGAAGGAAGTAAAGAAGGGGGAGAGAGAGAAAGAAAGAAGGAAAAGGTAAAATTAGAAATGATGGCTAAACCAGAATAAGTTCACATGGAGGAAGTCAATACAGGAGGCAGCACCATCATAATTGCATTGTTTTTTTTCCCTTCTCGGGGAAGAGAAGATGCTATGAGAATTGGGCGGGGGTGGGGGGGCAGAGGGGAGAAACTCAATGGATGATGTCACTACTCTAAAACAGTAATTGAGAGGACTATAATAACTATCGACTAACACACCTAATTTCTAACATCTATAAAAACTTTATGAGAATAATCTATCTATGTATCAAGGGTATCCTTGAAGAAAATAGGATAAGGGAACAGGTAGGCTTTTGCGAACGATTTTCTATAGCAGCCCACATGTTTATAGCCATCCGTCTGACTGAAAGGTGCAGTAAGTACAATATCTTGCTATGTTTATTGTTTATGGATCACAAAAGAAACCAAACACTTGGTTTGGTAGAGCGCCATGCTGGTTTAAAAGCTCTCCTTGAATGTATAAATGAAGGACGTAAAAGATTGTTTGGTAAATACAACCACAGTAGCCCTCATTTTTAGAATTACAGCTACCATTTATATAGCATGGTCACACAGCCAGTTAAGTGTTTGAGATAGGATCTGAACTCAAGTCTTCTGGACTCCAAGTCCAGTATCCCATTCACTACATCACCTAGCTGCCTATCATCAACATTAAGTAAGGCATAATAAAGGGAAATATGTCCAGTTGAGTCAAGCCACTGTCTTGACAAATGTCCTGCATAGAGTTCCAGCTGAAGAATTTCTCATAGATGATGAGTTCTTCCAGATGTTCTTATTTGTGGGATGATATTGTCCTAAATGTACCAAGCCTCAGAACATTATAGAACTGCCATTAAGATCCATAACTCAAGAGAGATTGGCCACATGGTAAACATTGAAAAATGCCTGCTATCTGGGCCAGAGATTTTCAATCTAGGAGCTGTGAACGTATGTGTATGTATGTGTGTGTACATACATATGGCTTCAGAATTGATTGATGATGGTCTGTTGAGAACACCATGGGAATGTTCAGCCCATCTTGCCAGGATCATGTCCTTATCATCAGTCAGTGTGACTCCCACATCAGAGAAGGTGCTGTGCTCTATGAGCAAAGGAGAATTGAAACAGCTCAAAGGAAACAGAGGATGCTCAAGTTTGAAGTATCCTCCCCAAATGTTCACACGGACTATTTGTACCTGACCTGTGGTAGAGCATAGATACCACATATTGACCTGATCAGCCACAGTCAGACCCATTGAATCTTGACTCAAACATAGTGATGTCACTTTGATCCTCCTCAAGAACAAAGGACAACAACCAACCATATATATACATATATATATATACACATATATAACACACATACATATGTATATATACACACATACATGTACATATATACGTGTATGTATGTATGTGTATGTATATATATATATACATAATTTTTGATAGCTGTATTTTAATATAACTGGTTACCTTTGTAATACTATTTATTTTCTTCTATGCATTAAAAAACATAATTTGGAGAAGAGGGCCCTTAGCTTTACCAGATTACAAAAGGGGATCATGACAAAAAGATTAATAATCCCTGGTCTATACTATGATATAATAATGACTAATATTTATATAGCACCTTAAGGTTTGCAAAGTTCTTAACATGAATCAGCTTGTTTAATCACCAAAACAATAATGCAGTTAGGTAGGGGCTATTATCCCTGATGAAAAAACTGAAACTAAAAAGTTCGGTGATATGCCCATAGTCATTCGGCTAGTAATCATCAGAGGTAAGATCTGAACTCCTATCTCCCTGATTCCACGTCCAGCTCTCTACCCACTATGTCATCTGGCTGCTTCATAGCATGCAGCCGGAAGGCCAATGAGTTCGTAAATTAGAATGTTGATTGAGACTGGTACTGAAGGGGAACACTGAGTTGGCCCCACCTTAGACAGGAGGAAAAGAGCAAGCTGGATTATGTTTGAGGAATAGCATGGTTTTTTAAAAACGATTTTCAGCAAAAAAAGGGCAGTCTTCCAACACAGCTATTGTCTTGGTGAGGCTTTTTGGTTGCGGGCCTTGAAACCCCACAATCTGTGAAGACTTCAAGGAGGCTGTAGTCCATTTTCGATGCTGACCTAAACACAAGATGTAGCATGAGGTGCATCATTCAGGAAATGAATCACTGGAAAAGGAGGAAGTCTGGTCATATGACAAGGGCAAAGGATAACACGTGGGCAGCCCTTGTGAGTATGGAACTGTAATCCATGAACTGTAAAAAAAGATTTAGAGCAAGGTCTCCAAAACACTGGATGGGGCCTATGTGAAGAATTCATGTGACACCATGAATTGCACAGAATGAGGTAAGGATTGATCAAGATCTGTACCAATGGAGGAAATATCTGTGTTGGGAAGATCATAGAACCATAGAAGTGTTTTTTGCTTGGTTACTTTTAAACTGGACTTGAGATTTCCCTGAGATAGGAACCAAAGAAGATTGGCACTTGCTCCATGACTTATGGACTCTATAGCTTTGTCTTCCCTTAGTCTCAGCATATGCCCCTGGTGCAGGCATTTGGGGATACCTGATGTAATCCTATTACTTAATATTCCCTACTTAGCCTTCAGCTTCTGAGCCCAGCGCTTAGCTCAGTGCCCAGCACATAGTAGGTACTTCATAAATATTGATTGATTGATAATCAGCATACTTGTCTTTGTCTTTTGAATTTTTGTGCCTCCTGTAGCACTGGATACAGCGTGTGGCACTTAGCTGAGATTAACAAATGCTGAATGCATGAATGAAGCTTTTCATACTGTAGCGTCCAAATATTTTTAGCTTGCTATAATTCATATTCAATAGTCCACTTGATTACCAATTCTAACTATTACAAGTTATTGGCACACAGACCCTAACAGATGCTCTAAGTTATAAAATACAGCAAACTCTTTTATCTAGCACTCTGGCACCTTCAAACTTCTCCAGCACAGAGATAATTTTATATTCATAACGATGGCCTCGAGGCATTGCAAGATTGCAAGATCCCAGGGTATCTTTGGAAGCATTAACAACTGAATTATGTTCAATGTAGATTTAGTAGTCAGTGTATTTTACTGTACTCTTTCTTTCTCTTTCTCTCTTCTGTCTTTCTCTTCTGTCCCCCAGGGCAGGGATGGAGAAGAAGAGGGGAAGATCTGGACCTAATTTACTGAGTCTAGAAGGGAACTTTGTGTGAGCACAGGAACATAGACCTAGAGGTGGAAGGGACCTCAGAGGCCATCTACCCATCTCATTTTTCAGATGAGGGGGAAGGAAAGAAACAAGCACTTATTAAGCAGGTACTATGTGCCAGGCACTATGCCAAGTGCTTTACAAATATCTCCTTTGACCCTCACAATAGCCCTGTGAGGTATGAGCTATTATTATCCTCATTTTATAGTTGAGGAAACTAAGATGGACAGAGGTTAAGTGACTTGCCCAAGGTCTCATAGCTGAGGTCAGTATCTGAGTGTCTGAGGTCAGATTTGAACTCAGGTCTTCCTGAGTCCAGGCCCAGTGTTCTATCCACTGCACCACCTGGCACCCCTCCCACTGACTCTTTGGAACTCAGAGAGACATCTTTAGTCTTCATGGCCAATAGGAAAAAGAAATTGTTCTTTTACTATTTACAGAATTCTATCTCATCAACCAATTAAGAGTCTTCGTGACCATCAGGAAACAGGACATCTGTACTTATTCTGAAGTGGGGGAGGGGAAAGGGGGGAAAGTCCTTCCATTAGTATCCCAAGGGAACCATTACATTAATAATCTATTTATACAAGTCTGTATGTGTACATACATAAACTTATACATAGAGAAGAAGTCTATTTACCAGACTTTCTTTAGCCATAATACTACATTTCCTACCTTACTATTCTCTTGCCCTCTTTTCTGTTCTGCTTGCTGCTTTGGTCTACTTGGTCCCCTTTTAAGCTGACATTCTTTAACCTCACTAATATTCCTTATGTGTGTCCCGGCTACAAGCAGCAAGCTCATTATCGGCCTAACCAGGCTGCTGCTGCCAAATGCTGGCCCAACAAAGTCTGGGATAGGGGTTCTTAACCTTCTTTGTAGCAGGAAACTCTTTGGTGGTCCATCAAGCCCATTGTCCCCTTCTCAGAACTGTGTTTTAAATGAATTAAATAAAATACATAGGATTACAAAGAAAACCAATTATATTGAAATACTAATATCTAATTATTTGATTAGTTATGAAACATCTCATTTTTTTTAAAAGCAAAACAAGTTCACTGACTCCAGGTTAAAAACCTTTGGTCTCTGGACTCCTAGTGACCCAGAGAGAACTTGATTCCAGTAGCTTTGTCTCTAGTTACTATACACACACACATATGTATGTGTAAAATATATATGTATGTATATATGTATATGTATATGCAATACATATATACACACATGTGTGTATATGTGTATTTATATGCACGCACATGTATATATACACATACGTGTAGACAACATACATATATGCATACACATATGTATGCGTGTTATATGTATATGCACATCATGTTTGACCTTCCCACCATTAAAATCATTCCTCTTTCTTAATGTGCAGTGTCTCTAGAAGGCTCCAGCTAACATGCATATTTGCCTCTCGGGGGAGGAATGGTATTATGGGAGGATAGGGAAGGAGGATATGCACTAAGCAAATTTGTGCCTAATAACTAATTATCAGGGCAGCTAGGTGGTGCAGTGTATAGATCACAGTGCCTGGAACAAGAAAGACTTGAGTTCAAATTCAACCTCAGACACTAGTTGTGTGACCCTGGGCAAGTCATTTAACTCTGTTTGCTTCAGTTTCCTCATCTGTAAAATGAGCTGGAGAAGGAAATGGCAAACCATTCCAGCATCTTTGCTAAAGAAACCCCAAATGGGGTCATGAGATGAAACGATTGAATAACAACAAATTCACAACAACAAATAATTACTATGAATTCCCAGGCTCTTGAGGCTATAGGGCATGGGGCAGATAGCAGGAAAGGTTAGATTAGCCAGGAGGCAGGAAAGAAGGAGAAAACAGTGTAGTGAAGAACAGTCAGAAAATTATGCTTGGCTAGAGCCATTACAAGCAATCCTGGAAATTCTGTGCTCCTGGGCACCATCCAGAGTTTTCTCCCTGGGAGGAGCCTTTCCCTCAGCAACTGGTAACTTAGTCCCTCCACCTTACAGCATGAGCATCAGTTATTGGTTTGATGCTTCTCTTCCCCATCCTCCTGCCCCCATTCTCATTGGGGAATGGGATGCCCCATCTCCTAGAGCAATTACATTTGACTTTCTGCTATCTCTGCTGCTGTTTCAACCATTGGGCTAGCAACTGCTGTGGGGGTGAAAAACGAACACAAACCCAACAACAGGAACACTGCAAGCCCAGGTTCTTTTGATCTGCTTTACTAAGGAAAGCAATGTTAAGGGGTTAGCAATCTTACTTTAATCCAGCATACAAATATCATTCACTTAGTTCAGGGGAAAAAGCCAGCACCCTGAACTTCAGAAATTACAAACATCTACAGACAGACCTTGTCTGATTCAAATCTCAATGCATAGTTACCAGAGTTTAACAAAGTCTGAACATCCAGGTTTACAAGCTGGAGGGCTCTTAACTACAGCTGCCCAGAGTCTCTACATCAGCACACAGCCAAGAGTGAGAGTCCTAAGCAAATAGCTCTGTTCTCTCTTTTTGTGCACTCTTTAGCCGTCATCAAACCCTAGCAACCAGAACTTAGGCTCTTACTATTGGCTCTGGTCTTAGCATCTCCCCTTAGGACCCTGAGGGCTTCATGCCCACACAGACTTAGCATCTAGTTTGGGGTTTGGGCCTGGGGTTTAACACCTAGTAAGACTCAATCAAAGACACCCAACTTAATTGATATTACAGCTGCTTGTCCCCTCACCTTTCACACCAGGCTCCTTTTGGGGTATCTGTCTCTGTCACTCTGTCTCTGTCTCTTATCTCCGTCTTTCTGTCTTAACTCCATCTGTCTTTCTGTCTTTGTCTCTTTGCTTCTCTTTCTTTCTCTGTTTCTGTCTCTTGCCTATCATTTTTCATCTCTGTTTCTCTATCTCTTGATCACTCTATCCCCTGTCTCTCTGTTTGTCTCTGTATCTGTCTCTCTCTTTCTCTCTCTTTTTCCCTCCCTCTCTCTTCCTCCCTCCCTCTCATCTCAGTAGGGAAGATATGGTGAAGAAACCCACTCTAGCAAGGTAGATCAGCTACCAGTTCTACAAAGCATGATTTTAAAGAGTTTCTTGGAAGTGCTAAGAGATAAAGAAACTTGTCCAGGCTCCCACAGAAAGTCAGCATCATAGATGGTGTTTAATGTCCAGCCTTCCCTGTTCTGTGGCTGATGACAATGATGGCTCCTGCCTTTCACTTCACTCCCCCCCCACTTCTAAAGCCTCTTTCCTCTTTGTCCCTCAAAGTCCCCCTGGAGGTAACCGCCGAATCTCAGAATTGGAAGAGACCTCAGAAGTCATCTAGCTCAACCTTGACCTGAACAGCGATTCCCTCCACAGCCTCACTGACAAGTCGCCATCCAGCCTTAGAGCTCTTCTCTGCCAGGGAATCTGCAGCCACTGAAGGCAGCCCATTGCTTTTGGGGATAGTTCTAATTGATGGGGAGGGTTTTCTTATCTCAAGCCTAGATCTGCTACTTGTAGGCATTATCCCTAGTTTTGCCCTCTGGGCCAAGCAGATCAAACCTAATCTTTCACCCATCTGACAACCCTTTAGACTTGAAGGTTCCTACTATCCGGGCTCTGCTGCTTATTAGCTGTGCGACCTTGTTGTGTATGTCAGTCACCTTCCCATCAAATTGGTTTTTAGGTACAAATATTCTCGGTTGTCATGCTGAGATTAAGTCCTGGCTCTGACACTCATCGGGGCAGATTCCTTCACCTCATTTTCTTTGTCTATAAAACATTGGGTTGGAGTGGAAGGTCTTGAAAATCCACTGTTAGCTCTATAATTCTGTGATTATGAAAAGTCCAATGTCTGATGAAAGGGGAAAAGGAATAAATGGGCATCATAGTGGGGAAAATCTATGTATCATGGAGGTAGCATGAAGGCCCAGGGAAGCCTGGTAGAGGTGAGGGACAACAGCAACAGTGATATTTCACATTTATAGAGCTTCTGTGAGATGTGCAAAGTATTCCCCTCAAAGTTACATTGTGGGGCCGTTAATGTCGAAATTATTATCTCCATGTTATAGAGGAAAAGATCAAAGCTCAGAGAGATCAAGTGATTTAGTTAATGAGTGTGAAAACTGGAATTCGAATTCAGATTTTCTTTCACATAATACTCTTTCTGCTAGTCTAGGGATTCTTAACCTTGTTGATGGCTTACCCCAAAGAAGACCATGGACAGATATCAGGAGGTGTGTGAACTTGAATGGGGAAAAAATTAATTGCATCTTTATCTTCACTAATCTCTACTTGAAATTTAGCACTTAATTATTAATTCTAGAAATTATTTTGAGAAGGGGGCTGTAGCCTTCTCCAGACTGCCAGAGGAGGAGTCCATGTCACAGAAGAGAGGAAGGACCCCTGCATTAGACCACGCTTTCTCTCTCATCTGTCATATCCTTGAGCCTGTACCTGCACTTTGAGTGATTGTGATTTTACTTCCAACACTGCTATTCTATCTTTTGCATTAGTTAGATATTGTTTAGTAAAATCTTATCAAAAGGAAATGAAAAAAAATACTTGAAAGATGAGGACACCTCAAAAATCAAATATAAACTTCCTGAAAGAAAATGGGGGTGGATTGCTTTCATTTTCCTTCTTATTCGATTGGAATGTGGTTCATGTTTTTTTCTGGTTCTATGTCTTGTAAGTTAAGAATGGGAGAAGTACCACAGGTTTGGAGGCAAGATCCTTGTTTAAAAAAATGGAAGAAAATAGAATCTATAAACTATAGTCTAGGGAGCTTGACTTTGATCCAGTTCCTCAGTTGGAAGGCTGTGAGTGGAAAGACTACTGAGCTTGGAGACATGGGGCCTAAAATAAAATCCTTACTAACCAACTAATTTACTAACTTCTTACTAACTAACTCTTACTAACCTCTTTAGGGACTCAGTTTCCTTATCTATAAAATGAGGGTACTGGATTATGACATCTAAGGTCCCTTTGGCCTCTAGATTAATGGTACTATAATTCCTAGCAGAATTCTGGACTATATTATTAAGAAGATAGTGAGTATCTAGAAGAAAACAGTGATTACATTCCAGTGATGGTCCAGAAGAGAGGAGTTCCAGGCAAGCCCTGGAGAGGGAATCACTTGGGGTCAGCAGGAGGAGAAAATGGCTCCCTTGATCAAAGGAGGACCTTGTGAACTGTGAAAGACCAGTAAGATTTAGACTTCTTATCTGTTTCCTAGCAGTGTCCTTGGAATGTTGGTGACTTTTGGCATTGTCCATATTGGGAGCCAAGGACAAACTAGATAAACTGAGGAAAGGCAGCTCTAAGACTCAACAAGGGGCCCAGAGGAAAGCTACACAGTGCCTAAAGGAAACATTGTGAGGTCTCCAAGAAATAAGAAAAGGACTTCAGAAAACACCTTGGTCTCCAATAGCACAGTTTTGGCCTTACCTTGCCACTATGCTGGACTCCATTGCATGTTTTGGTTCTTTTCATGCCATGGACCTGCCTATGTAATCTCCCCTTCTCTCTCTTCCCCCGCCCCCACCACTTTCCAGGTCCTCATTTATGTACTGTTCCTTAGGAAGTAAGCTCCTTGAGGCCAGGAGCTGTTTTGCTTACATGTCTTGCTTGCTTGTATTTGTATCCCCAGGACTTAGCAGTGTCTGACACATAGTGGGCTCTTAAAAATGCGTTATCTTTCTGTCTACATGTCTATCCATCTATCTATCTATCTATCTATCCATCTATCTATCTATCTATCTATCTAATCTATCCATCTATCTATCTGTCTGTCTGTCGATCCATGTATCTATCTATCCAACCTGTTTTAATCAAGAACAGCTCATGCCAAACAAATTTTATTGCCTTTCTTGACAGGTTTACTAAACTGGTAGACTAAAGGAAAGTTGCAGACATACTTAGTTTACTTAGATTTTGGCAAAGCATTTGATAATATTTCCCTGGATACACTTGTGGAAAAGATGGAGAGATGTGGGTTATATGGCCATATAAACTGATTGAATGGCCAGACCCAGTGAATAGTCAGTGGTTTGATGCCCACTTGGAAGGATGCCTGTAGTGAAGAGCCTCAGGGATCTGCGCTCTTCCCTGTCCTGTTCAACATTTTTATTAACATACTGGGTGAAGGCATAAATGGAATATTTGTCATATTTTCAGATCCCACAAAGCCAAGAAGGATGATAACACTTTGAATGACACTTTTTGTAAGGATCATAGGAGGCTACAGCATTGAATCAAACTTAATGAAATGGAATTTTCCAGGGACAAATGTGACATCTCATGCTTGGGTTGTAAAAATAAACTTTACAAAGAGAAAATAGGGAATGTATGGATGGACAATAGTTTCTTTGATAAGGATATGGGAGTTTTAGTCAAAAGTAAGCTTAATATGAATGAAGAATGTGATCTATTACCCAAGAAAGTGAATGCAATCCTGTAGTGTTAAGTGAATCCAATTCTTCGTAATGTTAAGGGAGGCATATTGTCTAACACTGGGTGGGGGGTGGGGTGGGGTGGTGGGTAGTAGTAGTCCCATTGTATTCTGCCCTAGCAGACCCTATCTAGAGTATTGTTTTGTTCCATATTTTAGGAAGAACACTGATAAGCTAGAAAGTATTCAGATGGGATGAATAAGGATGATGGAAGGCCTTGACTATGAACTCATAAGAAGAATTAGTAATAAGAGCCTACTGTGTGACAAGTACTTACTTTACAAAGATTATCTCATTTATCTTTACAACAACCCTAGGAAGTAGGTGCTATTATTCTCCCCATTTTACAGTTGAGGAAACTGAGGCAAACAGGTTAAGTGACTTGCCTAGAGTCATACAGCTAGTAAATGCATGAGGCTGGATTTGAAGAGGAAGAAGACCTGAGTCTTCCTGAGTTCAGACCCAATGCTCTATCCACTGTACCACCATGGCAGCCTGTATGCTTGTACCACTTATCAAAGTGGTACAAGCCTCTATTAAGAGTACTTAAGTAAATTCCAACAGTTTGACCTAGAGAAGATTCAAGATAGATTTCCAGTATTTGAAGAGTGGTCCTCTGGAAGAGGTATTTGTTTTCTTCTTCTTGGTTCCTGAACCAGGAGAGCAAAAGTAGGAGACAGCAGTAAAGAGGCACATTTGGAAAGTATGCCAGAACAGACTTTCTAATAGGGATAATGGAAGTGGAATGGGCTGCTTCAGGAGGTAGATGGTTGCTCTTCCCAGGAGATCCTCAAGAAGAGGCTGGATGACCACTTGTTGGGTATAGTGGAGAAGGGATTCCTGCTTAGGTATGGGGTGAACTACATGGACTCCTAGGTCTCTCCTATCCCCATGCTTTTGTGGTGTTGAAATTCTGCAGGGATCCAGTTGTATCCCTATGGAACCTTCTCATAAATATCTAGTAATGACTTAAATATGCAAAATTCTTAGTTCACAGGACCTCACGGTCAGTTTAAATTTTAAAAACCTTTCCCATTCGCACTTTTCATATAGAAAATACAGTGCCTGACACATAGTAGGGGCTTAATAAATGTTTTGACTGACTGTGAAAATATGACATATGATGGCAGAAAGAAAATTTTTTTTTAGTTTTAAAATATGAGATGCAAAGTTTATTTGTTTTTCCAGTGCTTGAGAGAATTAAAACATTTGAATGCCACAAGTGAACCAGTTGGTGAATCATTCAAATGAAATTACATGATAATTTCAAACAATATTCATGTGTAACCATTAAGAAAGGTTGTATGAGATACTCCACTTTCTGCAGGTGCTGTATTCTCTAGACAATTCAATTTTATGTATGCATGATTCACTTCCCAAGCCACCAAGAGGTCGTAATGAGGAATTGCATCATTTTAACCCGTTCTTGAGAGCCAATGTGACCAGATGGCACAGTAATAATAGCAAATTTATAGCAAGAGGATAAAGCCATTTGTATTCTAATCATTTACTAATTTAATCAAACAAATGTTTAAGTAGCTACTGTAAACGAGGCATTGTTCTGGTTACTGGAATACAAATGTAGTCTTTATAAGCTTTGGGGATCTTTTTTCCTGACTCCCTCTCTTATTGTTCACTTGGGTCCCTTAACGAAGCTACGTTGCTCTCTCTCAGGGTTCTAGGGGTACCCCTGAGATGTAGTGAAGCTCTAATGCTGTTGGCTCAAGTCTTCATTCCCATGTGGTCTAGGGTTCTAAATCTATGATCTTTTACAAAACTGCAAATTCATATAATGTATATAACATACATAATTCACATAATATACACATATTTATACACATAAAACACATATATGTATGTAGGTATAGATGTACATATCACATAACTGTTATTAACTGACGCAATATAAATTATTACACACGTTATAATATAAACATATCATATATTTATATATTCTATATTATAAATATAGCATTATAATTAATATACAATACATTTTTACAGAGCTAGACCTCTGGCAACAACAGTAAGCACTGCAACAACAGAAGAGAGATCTCAGGAAAGGGATCCCAGCAAACCTGCCTTGAGCTGCTGAAATAGCTGTTATACAGGTCAAAATAACATGCCCTTTTATTTTATGATAGAGTCCCCTTCAGAAGGCATTTGATCGTCTTTTGAGTTGAATGGAATTAAATTCCACAAACATCATTGAGTTGCCCTGTTATAAGTATGGCACTGTGCTTGGTGCTGAGGAAACAAAGATAAATAATGGCATATCTTTTGCCCTCAAAGAGCTTACATCTTAATAGGAGGATACAACATGGATTCAGAAAAGTGTAGGGCAGAGTAGTGTATCATGGGGGCAAAGGAGAGATGCAGACAAGGTGCTCTAGGACTATTTGCAGAGGGGGAGAGAGAGAGAGGATTTTCTGGGTGGGGGAGTGTCATAGGATCATGAGGATACAAAAAGGGGCAAAAGACCATCCCTGGCCACAAGGAGCAGGGGAGCACTGCTTAATTAGGGAGAAAACAAGCAAACAGCTGCAAACTCTATACAAGATTAATAGGAAATAATGAAAAGCCAGAAGGCACAAGACTTAAGAAAGGCTTCCTGTAGAAAGTGAGATTTAGTTGGGACTTAAAAGAAACTTGGGAAGCCAACTGGCAGAGATGAGGAGGAATATTATTCCAGATCTGTGGGGCAGCCAGAGAAAATACCCAGAGCTGAGAGAAGTGTAACGTTCAAGAAACAGCAATTTTTCATTCTTCATTGGCTCATAAAGTCTTCTTATGTTTTTTTCATAGGGCAGTCATATTCCACATTTGTGTACCACACTTTGTTCAACCATTCCTCAATTGATGCGTACCCATTTTGTCTGCAGTTTTTTGCTATCATAAACAAGAGCTAATATTAATATTTTTTAACTGACCCTTTCTGTCTTTTTCTTCCTTGGAGTGTAGTCCCATTTGTAGGATCTCTAAATCAAAGGTTGTAAGCAGTATAGTGATTTCTCTTGCAAAATGTTGATTTGTTTTCACCAGTCGTTTAATTAATTCACAGGTCTACCAACAGTGTAATTATTAGTGTGCTTGTCTTCCCATACTATAGCTCCTCTAATAGTGACTATTTTGCCATTTTTACCAATTTGATAAGTATAAGGTGAGACCTTAGACTTGTTTTAATTTGCATTTCTCATATTATTAATTCTTTGGAAGAGTTTTTGTATGGTGGTTGATAGTTGGCATGTCTTCATTTGAAAATAATTTCTTCATATTCTATGACAAATTATCTCTTAGATAACGGCCCTTGGCTATATGTTTGTGTCAATTCCCTATATCTCTTGGATATTAGAATTTCATCAGAGGTATTTGACACCAATACTTTCCTAAACAGATTATTTTATCTTATAGAATAACCTCTATTACTTACTTGATTCTAACCACAGAAATGAAAAGCACTTCCTTCCATTTTCCTTCCTCTATCTTTTTTTAATAAGAGGACTCTATTCTTAGTTTACATATTCATTTGGAGATTATTTTAGTGGTGTATATTACTGGTCTAGAAACAATTTCCGACAAATTTTTCAGGTTTTTCCAGTTGTTCTTTCCCCCAGCAGCTTATGTTCTTGATTTTGTAGAAAATAGGGCTGTGTTTGATTGCTTTTGAGTATTACTTATGTAGTTTGTACCACTGATCTGCTTTTCTGATTTTTTAACAGTACAAAATGGTTGTTGGGTTTTTTCCCAAATGATTACTGCTTTATAATATGATTTGAGATTTGGTATGGCTAGACCTACTTCATTCCTTCATTTTTTCGTCATTTCCTTTTGGATTTCCAGACTTTTCATTCCTTCAAATACATTTTGCTGTTATTGTCTTTAATTCCATTAAGTAAACCCTTTTGTAGTTTGGGCATAAATCTGTAAATTAAATTAGGTGATTTCGACACAATAAATGTCTCTATAATTATATAAAACTTAATTTGCTTCTGCAAAGCCTTTTTAAGTGTATTTATTTAAATCCTGCATGTGTCTTAGTAAGCTAATATCCTGATATTTTACACATTTTGTGGTTCTTTTGAATTGAATTTCTCTAGCTAAAGAGATGATGCAGCAGATAGAGTGTTGAACTTGGATTCAGGAAGACTGGCGTTCAAATTTTGCATCAGATATTAGCTTTATGACACTGGGAGAGTTACCTAACTTCTGTCTGCCTCAGTTTCCTCATCTGTAAAATAAGGACAACAGAAACACCTACCTCCCAGGATTATTGTGAGGATGAAATGAAATCATAGATCTCAGAAGTCCCACTTTTAAAAATGATTGAGCATCCCCCAAAGAGTTTTTGTTTCTATGGGTTATAGCTACCAACATTTGCCATGTTAGTAATTAAAATATCATACTACTATTAATTGTTTTAGAAATTGTTTTGGACTCCCTAGAGATTCTCCAACCACATTCTGAGAAGCACGTCTCTAAATAAAGCACCATAACATCTATAAACAGAAATATTTTTACATCTTCTTTGCCTATGCATATTCCCTCCATATTTCTGTCTTTATATCTCTGTGAAGTCTTACTCGATGCTTCATCATGAGTGGAGGTGACCCTGGGTTCTTAAAGGCTATATGCCATGGATCATATGCTCTGGCAGGTTCTATGCTGAAAAGGTTTGGGGTATGTTCCCAGCAACAGACAGTCTGCTTTCTGAGGACTAGCCTAGCTAAAATGAGGAGGACCTTTGTCAGGAGGTTGGCCACTTCATGTTTCGTTCTTTGACCACAGCAACCCATGGGGAATAAAAAGGAAGCTATAAAATGCCCCATAGATCTGTGCATGCTCTCTTCTGCTTCTGGGAGTATGGTAGCAGAGGTGTGGAGAAGAGGGTACAAGGAACTGAAAGTCACATAGTTTTTAGACCATAAATATCAAGCAAGTGGTAGGCTTTTGCTTTATTCTGGAATCTAGTGAACTAGACAGAAAAGAGAGATTTTCTGGGTGGCATCAGCTTTGGGATTTGCTTTGTGGCTAACCACAAGTTCAAGAATTCCCAAGTTTCAGAGTTCAGGTACCAGATCTTCCAAAGAGAGATTTACTGACATGGTGTGATCCTTGAAGGAAAATGACTACAATATGAATATTTCATGTGCAGTGTTTTACTTGGAAAGGAAGGCCAGTGAGCCATTCCTACATATTGGTCTGACAGAAATAGGCTTGTTTATTCAATAGCCCCGAGGGTATTTTTACCTCTGAGAAAGAATCTAAGCCACAGGACAATACTACAGAAAAATTCTGAAGGACTAACTATGGGAGAAAAGTAGTGACTAAAAGGACTTAAGAGTTGTCCTCACATTAACCCCAAATTCAGTTGCCTTCTAGGGGGAGGTCATGGTCTATCTGAGTACTTTGTGTTTCTGTATTTGTTCATGGGCTCCAAAGAAAACTTAGTATGTTATACATTTTCCCAGTGGTGAAATAAGGTCCCCTAACCAATACCTATTTTGTACATTAAGCGCTTATGTGGGAGTTGGGGGCTCTGCAATACTTCAGATTTATTTTGGAGATTTACCTCAAGTGAGAGCAATGGAAATTCCCCACCCTCTCTTTTCTCTGTTTTGCCTTACTCTTGAAAATATCAATTCATGAGGTAAACAATATTGGATACAAGTAGTACCACCATGTGGTAGAAATTGCCCTAATCCCAAATTATATGGCCCAGTCCTACCCTCTGCTCTCACCATGATCTGTCTCCTTCCTCCCAAGGCCATGCCCCCTAATCTTTGGCTTTTTGGCCCCTTCTCTGCCCTACCATTTGGGGTACCAACTACCCCTATATCATAAACCCGTCCCTTCTGCTTCATGGTGCTGTCCACAGAGGCATGAAACTCAGAGAGGGTAGTCTCCCAATACACAAACTTCCACTAGACTAAAGCCATCACACGGTCGTTGTCTCCTATAGGCACATACCTCCTCCATTATGGGAACACTCTCTAGAGCATTTTATTACCTCTGCTGTGATAAAATTTGTCCCTTTGAAGTTCCCCAGATTCAGTGCCTTCGTTTTTCTATCTGTCCCATTCTCTTGCACTCCCTTCCTTTGCTAAAACTCTAGGAATGAAAATCTCTTTATTTTTCTACCAAGACATACTAGGAATGATTCATTATTTCGCTTATTTTCTCTGCTACCTCTTTCTTCATTTATGCAACTTCTCATTCTTCAAATTTGTCTTGTAAAAGACATTTATTCACAAGTATGTGTGCATGTGTGTGTATTTGTACTGATTTGATTGGTAGGAGTCCCCCACATGCTCTCTCTACACTAATAAAATCACAGATTCAGTCTCTATACTTTCTTCTAATATCTGACTTAAATTAGCTCATTTCTTTTCCTTTATGGCTTTTGAGCCATACTGAAATTTCTTTGTATTATTCTATGATGTTTGGGAAAGTCCATATGATTCTGCGTTTCATCAGATGGTTTTGGTTCACATTCATTCATTTTACAACTAGGTCATGAATAGTTCAAATAATGAATCTCATAAAGTGGTTTCACTATTCAAATTCATACCATTTGAAGTTACAATTGTATGTAGAATATTGTAATTGGTTTGAGCTCAATGGAAATATGCAACCAAAATTTCTTAAAATAAATTTTCATCTGTTTATTAACATGACCACAAAGAAAAGAAAAATGTATTTCTGATTCAAATTCATAATTAAGAGTAGTTATAAAAAGTAAAATGAAAAAAGACGTTCTAAATATCAAACCTAAGGATAAGCATATGACAAAAACGTTATTACTATAATTTAAAATGTTTTAGCAGTATAGATTGAACTTTCTTCTCTTTCTTTAGATCTTCATATACAGATTGGTAGGTGCAGAAGGCTTTATTCCCATCTTGAGGAATTTGTAAGCTCACATTCTCACACAATGAGATAAGTAATTGGATGGCCTGGGACATTATCTAAAATCAGTATTGTTTTAAAAGCAATATTGTTGTCCTTGTAAGATTTTATGACAGCTGGGCTGAAATAACTTAAAAATTAAGTTTTGAACAGTCATCTGTACTTTCTTATTTGGCCACTAAATAGCTGGAAGAATTCAGAGGTTATAGCCTCTTAGACCAACTTCCTTCTTTATTTCCTCTAAATAATCCATCTTTAGACACTTTAAATCTAGACTGAGTTTTTTTCCTTCCTTAGAAATGTAAGTTCTGGAAGACATTCCTTTTTTCCCCCCAGAATAAGCCTGTTTTATACATATGAAAATTTGGTGTTCCTCATGTCTTCTTTAATAATTTGTTTCAAAACATCAGGATATTTAGCTGTTGCTTCCTCATCTGCACTGCCTCTCCAATAATTTTAAGATTATACAATTGAATTAAATTTTCAAAGCAATGCAACCCTCCACTGCCATCAGTAAAACTTTTTTTTTCACATCAATTTCATCCATTTCCTTTTACTGACTTTAATAATCTTGAGGTTTTTGTCTGAATGGCTTGGCTTAATAATATTTATTTAAAATACTTACATTTCTCTGAGCTCTTACTCATTTTCCCTTCTGTTTTTAGGATGCTCTCTTAGTTGACATCTTTGTGTCTTAGATTTCTGTTCAGGTTTTCTTCTTTGGTGTTTGAGCTGCTTTCTTGTATTACCCACCATTTCCTCTTTCACCTTCCACTGGTATAGAGACCCAAAGATTGGGCTACTAGAAAAACTTCAGCCTCCTGAATTTAAGTGATACCATAACCACTGGGCCTGGGGTCCCCACCCTGAGTAATCTTTAGGGGGTCCTAGCTGGTTTTCCAATCTTCTTTCTTTCACACCTACCAGACTGCTTCCCTTTAACCTACGGCCGAAGGCCATTATAAGGGTGGCATTTATTTTAATCTAGATTGATTCCTTCTTTCCTTCTCCTTTCCTTCCTATGTCTGGACAAAATGAATGTTTGCTTTATCTTGTGGAATAGGAATGTGAGTATTTGAGAAAAATCATTGCTGTGGGAGAACCCAACAGTGGGGCCCAGGGTTGCAAGGCTGCAAATTTGCTTGTGCTTATCCTTGGAGACATATGGAGTTGAGGACAAGGTGGGGATGCTGAGTGAGACACATTGAAGCATTAAAGTTCTCAGATACTAGTTCATGAGATACCTTGTGTGGAGTTGGGAAGAGATTCTGTTTTCTTATCTTGTGAAATCACCTGTAATTACTCTAAATCTGATGCATAATTACTTTTGAGTTTTAGACTTTAGAAATGATTCTTCCATCTTGCCCATCATGTAACTCTTGCTATTTTCATTTTGATCATAATATATAAAGCCGGATGGAACCTTAGAGTCTGAAGCATTTATTCTATACATATGGAAGCTAAGGCTTGGGAAGTTGAAATAACATGTCTGAGGTCTCATGACTAATTAAGCATCAGAGCCAATTGTGCGACATTGCACCTCTGAATCTAAATCTAATGCTCTTGCTACTTTACTAAGAAAGAAGTACTATACTTACATTCAGCTGCAAAATGACATAAATAACAACAAAAAAGTGCTCTTGGGAAAACATCAAACATCTTTTTAATAGAGTACATGACAAGGTAAAGGAAGAGGTCAACTTGTGTCTGAGGTAGGCTAATCAAGGATGAGCAACTGTATCCATTTTTTTAAAGCATGAGTTATTGGTGCTTTCAATTCTTGAGATGCTGTATTAGTGACACGAGAGAATGAAGTCTTCTGTTTAATTACAGAATCAGGAGAGACTGGGTAGCAAGAATATGTTTCTTCGCTCTCTCACAAGCAAAACTAGTTTTCTAGAAACTACTGTTAATAGTGGGAGAGAGAATAAACTCAATCCCTAAGGTCATTTAGACTCTATTTCTTCATCATAATTACTTTGACTCAGAGAATCTTTTGTGAGATTTACTTAGAAAACACATAGTTTTTCTTTCTGTTGTAAAAACATGCCTGCTCTAACAAAGATTGAATGTCGTGTTTGGATAGAAATGAAGAGTTCCAAACTAGACAATTCACATCAACTTGAACGGAATTATTTGGTTGAAATGGTATCTGCCTTGTCATTACAGCAAAAACTAGAATGAGCAATTCTAATGACCAGGGCAGGCATCAAAATATGTGTCCTAGGACAAGTTAGAGTGAAAGAGGCCCGAAATCAACATTTCTTAAACTGTAAAATTCTGATCGTCTTTGGGAGAGAATTGAGACCTTGGGACCTGAAGCTCATAGAAAGAAAAACCTTGGGGCAGGAGGATAGAGCCCTGTGGTAGGAGGATAGACAACCTGGGACACTAACAGGCCTTTGTAAGGGAGATTACTACTAGGGAAGGGGGCAAATTGGAATGGGTCTCAGAGGGGTTCACTGTGGGTGTACCTGGGAAGGTGAAGGAGGCTTGACATCTGAGAGCTTTGTAGTTTAACAGATTATTCTTTTCAACTACCTGCAGAAGGAGTTACAAATGACACCAGTACCCTTTATATTTCAGAGCTTTGGGGGAAAATGCCAAGTTAAGCTATGCTAATTAAAGCAATGACTATAAGTAAAGTATGTTATTGGGGAGTGTGAAGCAGTCACTCTGTGTGTGTGTGTGCGTAATACATATGTACATATATATATACATATATATACATATAAATACATATATATATATATATATATATATATGTATTTATATAATCTCACCTCTCCCCCAACCCCTATGTTTTAAGATTCCTTGAGATGAGAACTTTCATTTTAAAGAAATGTATTTCCAGAATCTAACATTGTGTTTTGACGATACACATAGTAGGATACTTAATAAACATTTGTTGAATCAAAAAATTGAATAGATCTTTGTTGTTTTTCAGTTGTGCCTGACTCTTCGTAAACCCATTTGGGGTTTTCTTGGCAGATATACCAGAGTGGTTTGCCATTTCCTTCTCCAGCTCATTTTTCAGATGAGGAAACTGAGGCAAACAGGAGTGACTTGCCCAGGGTCACAGGGCTAATAAGTATCTGATGCTAGATTTGAACTCAAGAGGATGAGTCTTTCTGATGTCAGACCTGTAAATCTATCCACTGCACCACCTAGCTGCCTGAATAGATCATTAATGTTCTCTTAATATGTATTTTAAAAGATAATTTTTTAAAAAAATCACAGTCCTTTTAAAAACTAAAAAGTTATAAATTGTGCTGAAATTTGAGGCCTAGTAAAGAGACAATTTTCATGTAAAAGATCAAGGAAATAGGCAGGAGAATTGGCAAATAAATGAAAAACATTCTCCAGATTAGAAAAGTACTAAAATGTGGTTTTACAGACCAGACAAACTCAAATAGCCTCTTTCCTCCATATTGCTGGGTAGCAGCTCAGCTAGAGCTGTGTGGGTAAGAGAAAAACTGAGGGAAATAGAAACCAATTCTTTATTGCGCAAAGAGACACAGTCACCTAATATCTTTTCTGGGATTACCAGAGCAAGTAAAGATAAGATTCTTTCATTAGGGTCATTAAAACCAGCATTAAAACAAAAAACACTGGAAACAGAAGAAAATTCCCAAATCCCCAAAGAAACATTGTAAAGAGAAGAAAGAAACAGATGACCTGGAAACTGAGTAAGGACAGAAATCCTTAAAACATCAGAAGTATTATGGGTGGAAGAAAACAGAATGTTTAGTTGATGTAACATAAGAGAAAAAAAAACAGGATTAAATAAAGTAATGACTTGTAAGAGATGAAGTGTAATTAAGAAAGTTCTTAAACTATATGTTGGTGTTTATTTAAGTATTTATTGTTTTATAGCCTATCCTTTAAAAATAGATGTGGATGTGAAAGGACTAATGATTAGTTCATAATTATTCTTTAATATTTTAGTTGAAGAGATTTTTTTTAAACAAAAAAGCATAATTTAGTGGATTATATGCTATTTTTCTTCTCTTACACAATTATTTATGCTGAGGGGAAAATTTAGCTTGTTGGTCCATAAAACTACAAATAAAAACAACTTGTTCACCAAGTGCCAACTTCCTGAACTGTAGGAACAGTGTCGACGGGTCAGTCTTTCAAGCTCTACTCTAATAAACCCAGACCTAAAGTGATGTTATGTGTCATTGGAAACTGGAAAGGTTTGTCGTAAGTAGGTTTGAAGATTCTCTGAGACTGTCCAATAGTGTTCTTGGTTCTTCTTAGTGCGTTGAGGAGTAGGGATGCCAGAGAGACAGCATTCTGAATTGGGGTGAGAGGGTAGAGAAATAATCTAATGATATTTCTTCTCCTTCAGCCTTAGTGAAGTCTCTTAGAAATGGAATGGAGCTTAATTTTAAACTCATTTGGAGTGATTTGGGTGAAACAAAGGATATATACAATTATGACAAGCGTATAATTAGGGGATACTTATTTGATGACAGGCACAGGTGATGAATATCTTTTAATAAGACAATATAACATGTAACTAAGAGATGACCAATTTGGTTAGCTTTGAAATATACCATTAGGTTTCATAATATTTCTAAGATTGTACCATCAGCAATTAGCTCTCTAATGTTTTTTTTTTCTCTTGTGCCTCATAAAGAGTAGTTTGTACTCACAGCTAGCAATGTTCTTCATCTGGGAATTGCACTATTGTTCAAACACTTCAATATAATTATTACTGCTTAAAAGGTCCCCCTTCAAGGGCAACTGATTAGTCATAAAGGGAGCCATTTTTAGAACTTAGGATAATTTATTCTCTCTCTACTCCATTTCAACTACTAGAGTCATAGAATCTCACAATTGGAAAGAGATCTCAGAAGTCCTTTACTCTGACCCCTCCCCAAATCATGGATTTCATTTACAAAATCCCTGACAAATTATTGTCCAGATTGTTTGAAGATCTCTGGTGACAGAGAACTCCCTCTATGAGACAGGACATTCCATATTGGTAAGCTCTAGTTTTTAGTTTTTCCCCTCATTAAACCAAAATTTGCCTTCCTATACTTTCCTTCTATTGGACCTAGTTCTGATTTCTGAGTAAAAGCAGAAAAATCTTGCATATAAGGAGAGCTACTAGAAATTATCTTGTGATTCTGGGCTTTAGATACTAAGTCAGAAACCAAGAAGTATTTATTAAGTGCTTGCTTTGTGCTAGGGAGTATGCTAAGTGCTACAAAAAGATGTTGTATCTAAAATTCCTGAAAGGGCATACTCACTTGGTTTTAGTTCATACGCATATATGCCTAGACTAATAGGCAGTATGGCATAGTGTGTCGAAGGGGTGGTCTTGGAATCTGCAAACCTTGGGTTCATATCCTTCAACCAACACAAATCACATATAATTCATAATCACTCAGTGCTTTGTGCATTTCTCTAAGACTATAAGTTTCAGATGAGTTGCCAATTTGTCTTGGTGGAGTGAGCTCCAAGACCATAGTCCTCCACATGAATACATTCATGAAACTGAACAACAACAACAACAAATGCAACTGCACATTTGCAAGAGCATGGGTCTGTGATCTCATCATAGTGGGTACTATCTAATATTATAAGTATTTTTTTCACAAATATTTATTCTATGTGACTCTTGCTCATGTTATCCCATAAATCCTCTGTAGGCAGGCTATGCACTGGATTAAGCAGCCATATTTCATTTATCAGGGAAAAATGATGTTACAAAGATGAGTCTTATTTGAGCTAAATTCTCAGGGTTATTAAAAACTCTTTGCAATCTTCCAAATGTCATTCTTTTCCTCATTTTAAATTCTCAGCCCAGTTTACTTTCCACCTGCAATGACTATCAAATATATATATGTATTGATGGGTTAGTTCTTCAAGCTGCCCATTTAAATACATACTATAGTGTGGACAAGAGGCATGTCTTCCAGAATAACAGAGTTAGCATTGGAAGGGACCTAAGTAGCCACGTAGTTTAAACTTTATCTGAGAAATTATTCCTCTGTAACATACCTGATAAGTTGTAATCCAGTGACAAGGAATTTTGGCATATATGAAAAACAGCACAAAAGTCCCTCATTCAACTTTGTAATCCACAATTAGAAAATAGTACAGTAAATAATGAAGGTGGATTCAATGGAGACTTTACTGAGCTAGTTACTATGGTAACTTTTACACCACTAATGTAAATGAGTTCACTTTTTTGTGCTCTCTAAACTTTATTTCTCAGGGTCAAAGCTCCAGCTACTGCTACCATAGTTACGACCCTTCTTCCCAAGGCAGCCCCAATTCACTTTGGGATAGCTTTAATCATTATGAAGATTTTCTTACATCAAACCTAAATTTGCCCGTCTCTAACTTTTAGCCATTTGCCCTCTGGACTGTCTTTATCTACTTGGTTTTTTCCTGTGTGGATCTGTTGTTAAGTTGTTTTTTTTTTCAGTCACGTCCGACTCTTGTGACCCCATTTGAGGTTTTCTTGCTAATAAAAGTTTTCTTTAGCAAAAAACTTTCTTAGCAAACATTTTCTTAGCAAGAAAACCCCAAATGGGGTCACAAGAGTCGGACGTGACTGAAATGAATGATCAACAACTACGGCAAAGATACTTAGAGTGGTTTGCTGTTTCCTTCTCCACATCATTTTACAAATGAGGAAACCGAGGCACAACTTGTAAGTGTCTGAGGCCAGACTTAAACTCAGAAAGATGAGTCTTCCTCACTCCAGGCCCAGCACTCTGACCATCCGACCACCTATTGATTAGAGACCTAATCAGTGGTCTGCAGTGCTACGGGGCTTGATGCAATGAGCATAATGTCATTGATAAATAATAGAATCTGAAAGAACTCATCAACATGAAAGAAGACTATCTCTATGGGATTCCTCTTCTGTTTAGACAATACTTGACATCCTCCAGGGCAGCCGTAAACACCTTTGGTGGACATATATTTTCCTGTTTTATATCTCACAATATTGGTAAGCTGAGGGTCATCTAACCAGTTATCACTGTTACATCTTTTAAGGAATCTCATATGATATTGACATATGCAAGAAGACAATTGGTTGGAGGAATTTCTTTAAGATGGTACTTTGATCCACTAAATAAAATGCTTTTTATAGTTAACACACAATAAACAGAGTGGATCTTTTATCCTCTACATCTTTCCATCAGTTGTGTGACTGTGAAGATATGGTCTTCTAAGCCTGCCAGTTCCCTTTTACCCTCTTCATCTAGGATTCCCTTAATCCACTTGTAGATTATACTCTAAAGATTTTTGAAGAAATGGAAAAGTATGCATTTGAGTTCATTATTATTGATATATTCTTAGTCACCTTTTCCAGGTACACAGATGTGTGTGATTTTTGCCAAGCCTTACATGTCCTTCCCACTTTGAGCTCTCTTGGCAATCAACCCCTCAATGCCTTCAGAATTTGGTTACTTTTATCAGGCATCTACTTTGTATATATTTTTGAAAACAGATTTTATTTCTATCTTTTGTGTATATATCACTGATATTTTCCCCTTTATCTCTTCTTTTCCATTTTCTAGATTCTGTTTCCTTTTACAACAAAGAATTTTTTTAAGAGGAAGAAGAGAAAAAAAGTTCAGCAAAACCAACACATTGGAAATAGAATATCATATACAGTATTTCCTATGGAACCTCACACCAGTAAAGATGCAGGGGAAGTTGTGTTATCTATCTCTTCTCTAAGATCCAACCCGTTTATTTAAAATAAATTTTCAGCATTCAATTTTCATTGGTTTGTGATAGATGTTCTTTGTTTCTATTTATATCGTTGTAGTTGTTTCGTACATTATTTTCCTGACTCTGCTTACTTCATTTTACATCAGTTCATATAAGTCTTTTCAGGCTTCTCTGACTTCATTATGTTTATTATTTCTTATAGCACAATAATATCTATTATATTAGTGAATCAAAATTTATTTAGCCACTCCCCACTCAGTGGGCATCTACTTTGTTCCCAGTTCTTTGCTACATTAACAAGTGATGCTTTAAATATTTTGTTGTATATGAAGCCTTCCTTTTAGTCACAGATCTCCTTGGAGTATATATTCTTAGCAGTGGAATCTCTGGATCAAAGGGTGCAGATATTTTTGTCGCTTTCTTGGTATGATTCCAAATTGCTTTCCAGAATGGTTGTTGTTGAGTCATTTAAGTCATGTCTGATCTTCGTGACCCCTTTTGGGGTTTTCCTGGCAGAGATACTGGAGTGATTTGCCATTTCCTTCTTCATCTCATTTTTCACAGATGAGGAACTGAGGCAAACATGGTTAAGTGACTTGCCCAGGATCGTACAGCTACTAAGTGTTTGAGACTGGATTTGAACTCATGAAAATGTTTTCCTAATTACAGCCCAGTGTTCTATAGACTGCACCCCGTAGACTGGCTGAACCAATTCCTAACTCTTACCAACAGTACCTTAGTATGGCTGTCTTTCCACAATTCCCTACAACATAGATGCCATCTCTCATAATTTGGTAAGTGTGAGGTGAAATCTTAGGGTTGTTTGATGTGTATTTTTCTTGCTAATGATTTGGAGCATGCTTTCATACGGTTGTTAATAGTTTTTAATTCTTCATTTCAGAGCTATTTCTTCATAACTTTTGACCACCTTTTTATTGAGAAATGTCTTTTGAAGCAATACATTTCTTTAGTTGCCTATATATCTCGGAGGTCAAAGCCTTAACATAATTTACATGTACTTAATGCAGTTCTACTATACTTCCCAAGTTAGCTTTCTTGGGTGCCATTTCTACTTTCTCATGCAAATAATGGGAACTGTGAATTTGGAATACAAATGCAGTAGTTCATTGTCACTGACAAAAAAAAAATTGGTATCAATATTTCAGCAGATCTTTTCAAATTTTCAGCTATTTGCTCTCCTCCTACCAGTTTCATCTTTAAATATCCGTGGGATGATCTGGTACATCTGGATTTTTCGCCTAGTTTTCTGTTAATCTCCCTTCTACTGTTGTTTGCTCTTTTATGAGACAATATTGTCACAATCTTCTGTCATCCTTCTCTGTGATATTTTAACAAAAGAGTTTATATTCTAAACCATTGTTACCCTTGGGAGCTGTACATTTCTGCTTTGCATGAAGATCATGCATTTACTGATTAAGGTGGTATCTAGGCCTTCTTATTTTAGTATTTGACATATCTGTCAACAACAACAACGATTAATGGCACAACTAGTTGCACAATTATTTTTAAAAAATAAGCTTGAACTTAAAGAAGAGCTATAAGAACACAACTTCCCCTGCTTCTTTGCTGAAGTGAGAGGTTCCACGGGAGTGAAATATTGCATAAAACTGCATATAATGCATTTTTATAAAACCATTTCCTTACTATTTCTTTACTACTCACTATTTCTTTACTATATAAAGCTTATGATGTGCCAGGCACTGTGCTAAGTGCTTTAGAATTATTATCTCTTTTGATCTTCTCAGCAACCCTGGAAGGTAGATGTGGTTATTATCCCCATTTTACAGATTTACATTTTATGGAGGCAGAAAGCAGTTAAATGACTTGCCCATCATCACATAACTAGTAAGTATCTGAGGCTGGATTCAGTCAGGTCTTTCTGACTTCAGGCTCAGCACTTTATCTGGTGTGCTGGCTAACTGAATTGAAAATTACTACCTCCTCAGTAACCAATATTCCCTGTCAATAAGATATAGTTAATTTCATATTTTTTGGTATTCTCCATACGCAGAATTTCCTAACTCTGTTTATGATTAAAATATTCATCAGATTTCAGTGTGAGGGTTCTATAGTATATAATCTTCTTAATCTTCTTATCTTCTTAATCATACTTTCTCAACTATTAAAATCATGTGTGTGTATGTATGTGTGTCTGTGCTGTACTCACCCAATAAATACTTCCAGCTTTGCACTTGAACTGTACCTTTGTTCCCTTCATTCAAGCAGATGCTCTTCCTCAATTAATCAAATTGCTAATTAATCAGCATCAACATTCTGTCAAACAGGTCATGGACTAGCATTTCTTCCCACCCAACATCGTGTGTACATCACAACCTAGTTTCATTTACTTTTTTCTTTTTTTCTTATTTCTCTACGATTTTTGTCCTGACTGCCTTCTTTACCCAACTAGTTCAGCTTGGACTACTTTTCAGAGAACATTCATCTAGTCAATTTGCCCCATATTTGATTTTCCCTTCTTTCTAATGCTCTGGACTTGATTTTTCTTGGTCCTTCTCTAGCTTCCTCTTCACTCTTCCTGCAGAAATGAGTTAGATAGATGGACTTCATAATAACCTGGAAAGACTTATATGAACTGATGCTGAGTGAGGGGAGGAGAACCAGGAGAACATTGTACACAATTACAGACATTGTAACTATGATGACTAACTATGATAGACTTAGCTCTTCTCAGCAATGCAAGGTTCTAAGACAGATGGAAAAAGCAATCCACATCCAGAGAAAGAATTATAGAGTCTGAATGCAGTCTGAAGCAAACTATTTGCTCTCTCTTTTTTGTTTCTGTTTTTTTCTTCTTTGTTGTGGTTCATTCCATGGGTTACAACTCTTCTTTACAATTTGACTATTGTGAAAATATGTATAGTATGATCGTATATGTAGAACCTATATTGGATTGCATGCCATCTTGGGTGGGGAGGGAGGACAAGAGGAAGGGGAGCGGGAAATTAGAAACTCAAAAACTTGTGGACCTGAATGTTGTAAACTAAAACTAAATAAATTTAAAAGAAAAAAAAGAAATAAGCTAGACCTTGACTGTTGGCCACTAACTCCTTGACTCCTCCATGTAATGGCAGAGATGCAATACCTTGAAAACCTGAATGCAAATCTGGCCTTAGACATGTGTATAAGCTGTATGACCCTGGATAAGTAGGAACATTTGTCTGTCAGGTTTCTCATCAGTAACATGGGGATAATAATAACACCTGACTCCCAGTGTTCTTGTGAGGATAAAAGGAGTTAATATTTATAAAGTATTTTACAAAACTTAAAATGCTATGTAAATACTAGATATAATAATAATTATATACAATAATTATATCAAATATGCTATTCGATGTAATTATTAATGGCATAATAATAATTGACAATTATAGTTGCTGGCATTTATAGAGCATTTTATATTTTTTATTTATATCATAGAGTCCTGTTGGGAAAAATCAGACAGCTGACCCCTGGGAACCTGACCCTCCAGTTCTGTCTGGGGTTGGGAGCCTGAGTCTAGAGCCTGAACTACAATATTTTACAAAATAATTTGCTACATCATCACATTTGAGCCTCACAAAAAGTATATGGAGTAGATGGTGGAAGTATTATTTTCATTTTATGAATGAGGAAACTGAAGCAGATATAGGTTAAATGATGAGCCCAAATTTACATGGCTTCCAGTTCTTCCGACGAAATTGGGAGCTTTTCTACTGTAACAAAACATTGTTAGCTAGATTGTAAATCAGTCAGGATAAATATTGTTCTTTATTAGAATATTTCTCTTTTTCTTTCTCACTCAGGTAGAATGAATAACTAAAGGGAATATATGTGGATAAAAGAAAGCAAAACCAAAATATAGACAACTGATTAGATTAAGGAAGGACAACTAGCTAAAGAGACTAGAAAGTATTCATTTCTAGCATAGACAAGCATGAACTAAACACAATGAACCTCTCTCTCTGGGCAAGTCAGGAATAAACATAGGAATAATTGTACACGACAGTGGTATTATGTGACTAGAGAAATGGAGTCCTTGGGCAGCCTGTCTTGCTTTCTCATTGTGTCCCTGACACTTAGCCCAGCCGCCCACCCTTGCCCCCAGTAAGTACTTAATAAATGCCTATTGATTGATCTACCTAGTAAACTCCATTGGAGCTGTTTTCCATTCCTTTCTCATGACCAGAGTCCAGAATGAAAGAATGATGGAAGAGAAGGGGACCTTTGAGATCAACTTGTCTGACTTCCTTCTAGTGTAAGTGGTCTTTCACTTCCTTTTAATCTAGTTGCAGAACTTTCCTTTATTATTAAATAGGGGGTCATCTGAGATAAGCCAATTCTTTCTTCAGAGCAGCAAGCCGTAGCAATAGAAGCAGTTTTTCTCTCACTGGCCAAGTTGAGCTACACAAATTGCCTTACCATCCCCCAGATGGGCAGTAATTGCCTAGCCTTCAGTCATAGTGCTTAGGAAGAACAAAATCAATTTGGAAGGAAAGGAGGTCACTGGATCACATGAAATGGTGCCAATCAAGGAAGTGTGTTTGGATTGGTTAGGGAGATGTGGTGACATCCTGTTATTTGGACAATCTCTCCAGCACATTGTGGGAACAAACCACTACATATTTTTCTAAAACCTTGAGATCACTAGTGGCATGTATGCTGAGGCTACATCTTAAGGAGGAAGTAAGGGTAGTCAGGTGATTTTTATAGGCCAGTTGGGGTCCTTGCTCTAATGTAATATAGTTGGTGTGGTCTGTACTAGTTATTTCATTGCTGTAAGGAGTTTCAGGTAGGGAAACCATTTCCACTGAGGCAGATACTTATGCTAACCAATCATTCAATCATCAAGTATTTATTAGGTGCCTACCATATGCCAAGCTTTATGATAGTTAATGAGAATGCAAAGACAAAAAATGAAACCATCCCTATCCTCAAGGACTTTATATTTTGCTGGGGAGAAGAAACACCATGTGTATATATAAGCATATACAATATATATATGTATATATATATAATATATAGTACAAATAAGAGATAATTTTTATTGTGAGGAATGGAAAAGACATGCTGGCAGTCGGGAGGGTAGATCAAAAAATGTGTCATGTAGGAGGTGGCCTTTGAGCTGAGTTTTGAAGGAAGCTATGGATTTTAAGAAGAGGCAGTGAGGAGAGAATGTCCTCCGTTCCAGGTATGCAGGATAGTCAGTATCAGGGTACTGAGACCAGAGATAGAATGTTATGTATGATAACAACAAATGAGCCATTTTGGCTGGATTGTAGATTAAATGAAAGGGAATAAAGTGTAATAAGTCTGGAAAAAATAAATTGGAGTCAGACTGTGAAAGGTTTTAAAAGACATACAGGAATTTGCACTTGATAATGGAGTCAATAATGAGCTATTAGAGATTTTTGAATAAGAAAGTCACTGACACTGATGTAGGCAGACCTGAACTAGTGTGGTGGCCATTCGAGTAGAGGGGGGATGGATTTGAGAAATTGTGAAGGTTGAATCAAGAAGACTTGACAACTGATTAGATATATAGGGTGTTAGGGGTGGGCTTGACACCAGTACTTCGTTCAGGTTCTTTGTTGGGATGAGATGAAGTACTTGTAAATCACTGTACAGTTAACAAAAGGAAATATACTTAGCCCTAACATAGAAAGTATATATAATAGCATCTAGCTTTAGTATGTATATGCCATCTCATTGTTTTCATGGAAATGTACCTGGTTAGCAGGGCAGGTCTGTGCAGTCTCAGGCATCCACTAAATCTGAAATATCAACCCCACATGGATAGAGGCTTGGAAGCCACCAGGAAGCTGTGTCAAAGGAGGCATATCTTGAATCTTCCCCCGCCTCCCGCTGATACAGTCTCAGCGTTGTCACACTTTAAGGAAAATCTAGCCCAACAACTCAAGTTTGTTTGTTTTGGGGGTGGTGAGGGTCGGGCAGGGAACTCTGATAGATAATGATTCTATCATAGGAGGTGAGGGGCTATGAAGAGTTGATAACTCCATTGTGAACTTGGGTGATTGGAAAGGTAGTAAGGACCTCAAGAAAAATAGAGAGGTTGGGAAGAGGGATAGATTTGGAGGAGAGAGATAAGCTCAGTTTTAATCATGTTGAATTTAAGGTGCCAGAGGGACACTCACTTGCAAATGTCCAAGAGGCAGGTGCTGATGTAAGCCTGAAGCTTAAGAGAGGGACCATGGCTAACTCTAGAGATCTGGGAGCATAGAGAAGACCACTGAATTCTCAGGAGTAGATGAAGTCACTGAAGGAGGGTAGCTAGAGAAGGGAGCCTAGGATATATCACAAGTTCTGGGATGTAATTTGGATGATGGTCCAGCAAAGGTGACTGAGAAGGAGCAGCTGGACAAGGAGGAGGAGAGTCAGTAGAGAGCAGTATCACAAAAATGCAGAAAAGGGAGAGTACCTCTATTGCTTATAGTCTTGGTGAGTTGCTTGGGGCCACTGAAAAGTTAAGTGACTTGCCAGGGTCATACAGTCAGGGTGTGTCAGAGGTAAAAAGCAGATAACAAAAAAACCAAACTGGTGAGAAACTTCTAATCCACTCCATCAGCATAAGATGAAATTGGTTTTAACATGGTCTATCACATTCTTATATAAGTATCGTAATTATAATAATAATCGAGGTTCTCTGTATAGTTATTCAAGGTTTTTCAAAATGCTTTTCTTCTTTCACAAGAAACCTAAGGCAAATGGTATGTATATTATCTACATTTGAACAGTTTTCCGGTTGTTCTTCAGTCTTTGTCCCACTCTTTGTGAAGCATTTGGGGTTTTCTTGGCAGAGATACTGGAGTGGTTTGCCATTTTCTTCTCCTGCTCATTTTACAGATGAAGAAACTGAGGCACATAGGGTGAAGTGACTTGCCCAAGTCACTGCTCAGTATCTGGAGGCCAGATTTAAACTCAGGAAGGCGAGTCTTTCTGACTCCAAGCCTGGCACTCTGTCCACTGCACCACCTAGTGGCTCCACATGAACATTTTAGTAGATCTTAAAAGATCTGTTTACTTCAGAGGCTTGTTTTGAGGAAAGTGCTTTGAAAGTCTTGAAATCCATGTGCATTATTGTTATTAATTAATTAACAATAAACTCTACAAGCATTTATTAAATACCTACTATATACAAGTCATTGAGCTTTGCTTTGGGGATACAAAGACAAAAAACTGTACTTAGAGTCAGGAAGATCTGGGTTCAAGTCCTGTTTCTGACTCTTGGTGTCTATGTGACCACTTAAGCTTTCTGAGTCTCAGTCTTTTTTGAAAATTTTTTTTCTTTTCTTTTCAGCTCTGAATTCTCTACCTCTTCTTTCCTTAACCTCTTAACATTGAAAAAAGCAAGGAAAACAAAACCCATTACAGATAAGGACAGAATAATTGAGCAAAACAAATTATCATATGAGCTAGATGCAAAAAAATATGCCTCAATCTTAACTCTTGAGTACATTAGCACACTCTCTGGAGTACAGCATCTTTCCTCATGAGTCCTCTGGAATTTTGGTCCATCATTGTGTTGATGAGTTTTTCAAAGTCTTTTAGAGTTGTCTGTAAGAAAATTCTTTAAGACTATTAGCTGAAGATGAGCTGCAATCTTTATTAGCAGAGGAAATTTCCACACGAGATTCTACAAAGCAACATCAGCAAATAGTGGTAGCAGCAGCAGTATTAGTAACAAAAGTAATCATTATCATAATAGCAACGGGCAGACAAGGGTGACTTATGACCTGCGTTATTGGAAAGGATACCAATACTGATGAGATTATAGGAAACTCTACCGATCAAAGCTAGAACTTTCTCTTCAACCTAGAGTCCCAGAGAGTTGCCTAGAGGTTTAGCTATTTGCCCAGAGCCACTAAGCTAGTCTGTGTCAGAGATGGAACTTGAACTCACGTTGTCTGGGCTCCAAGGCTGACTCTCTTCACTTCTGGGAAAGATGTTGGAATAACAAAGAAATATTGGAAAATGAAATACATTCCAAAGCATGGAAGTATTGGGGAAATAGCTTTTTAGAATGAGCTAGCTTCTTAGTCAATGAACTGCAACTTCCATTTTTTTTTAAATCGTGTTATTCCTCTCTGAGGACTCAGTGTTGCAAAACTGTTTACTAGCTAACACTAAGAAATTACTTACTTTTCTTAATAAGTATTTAAACACCAATCCCAAGAGTGTAATTGAAAACAAGACCAGTCTCTAACTACTATTAATGTCCAATTTCAAGTGAATGACAGTAATGGGATATCATTAAAAATTACGCTACCCTATCCCTTTTTCCTATTGTCAATTCTTTTCTATGCCAATATTCCAGTGGTTATTCTGCAATGTAACTGGTCCAGCGGGAGGGTTTTACTGGCATACAAAAGTATTTAGGACTGATTGAATAGAATTTGGATCTTAATGAGCCACTTAATTGGAAAGAAAAAAACCAGAATATCAAACCCAAAGAACCTTTTCCACAATAAAATCTATTATTTTTCCTGATAGGTTTAGAAAAACCATTTATTAGTGGTAAGATCTCATAAAAGGAATAGGCATTATCATAAGACATTTGCCATACCAAAGAGTTAAGAATCCCAAGGGGAAGACATGCTGATTAGCTGCCACAGGAATTTTTTTAGACCAAGTACGGAATTGAGCTTGGTACTTAAGAGACAAAGCACTGCTAATGTAAAATGATTCTCTCTCTGCTGATGTCAGCTTCATTCACACTGCCTGTGTTACAAACAACAAACAACAACAATATTATTCTCCTTCAAAGACAAGAATTTGGAAGTGGGAAGAAAATCAGTATTGACCATGAAGAATGTGGGGGAATCTGTTGCCCATCTTGAATTAGAAGCTCGCAGATGACAATTATTTTTATTCTCTGTTCCTACACACAAATCAGATTTCTACAAAGGCTTGCTATCTATCATCTGGGTTGTCAATAATCAATAATCCCTTGCCCTGTTGTCCTTTCATGTTTCGTGCTTAGCTGACCTTTAACCTCACATTGCTTCCACCATTTTGGCTACTATTTTTGAGCTGCTGAATGCTGCTGGAAATCTTAAGATCATAAAAACTCGAAGAGACTTCACAGGCCATCTAGTCCAACCCTCTCATTTTATTTATTTATTTTTGGAGGGGGAAGGCAAGGCAATTGAGGTTAACTGACTTGCCCAAGTGTAATTTTAATGATATCCCATTACTGTCATTCACTTGAAATTGGACATTAATAGTAGTTAGAGACTGGTCATACTCTCAGTTAGACATTTGGCCTTGGTGTTTAAATACTTATTAAGAAAAGTAAGTAATTTCTGCCCTTTTTGCTACCATTTCTGAGCTGCTGAATGCTGCTGGAAATCAGAAGATCATAAATTCCTGAAGACACTTCATGGACTATCTAGCTGAACCCTCTCATTTTGTTCATTTTTTTTTTATTTTTGGAGGGGAGAAAGCAAGGCAATTGAGGTTAAGTGACTTGCCCAAGGTCACACAGCCAGTAAGTGTCAAGTGTCTGAAGCCGGATTTGAGCTCTGGTCCTCCTGACTCCAGGTCTGGTGCCACATAGCTGCCCCCCTCTCATTTTATAGACAGGGAAACTGAAGGCCATGGAGGTTAAGTGACTTGTCCAAGGCCACACAGGTAATAAGTGTCAAAATTGAGATTTGAATATGGGTCTTCTGATTCCAGAGTCCATGCCCTTTGGGAACTTTGTAGACTAGGTTCACTATAAATTTATGTTATCTACTCTCAACTGGGCTATTACTGCTGCATTTCTGACTAACGACATAGGAAGAACTAACTTACTATTTCCACAGTGACTATAACAAACCTTCTTTCTCCTCAAGCCACCAGCTCTACTTCAATGTGCCCCATGCCAGCAAATGACCGTATCTCCTACTTTATTGAGATATTTAAGGCTCTATATCATAAGCTTCATTTCCTTACCTCCAAACCTAAAAACCTCCCCACTTCTCCCTTTGCCCATATTTTGCTTCTTTGCTAGTCTCAGAAGATGAAGAGGTTCTTCTCCTTTGCTAAAGTTAATTCCTCCATTTGGGCCCTGGCTCACATCTTGTCCTGTCATCTTTAGAAGGTTACCCATCAATCAGTCCATCTCTTATCATTTTCAACTCTCTATCCAATAGTTCCTTCATCACTGTCTACAAACATACTCAGATGTCTCCTATCCTTAAAAAAGTTGTCCCTTCGCCCAGCACTTCTCCAGGCTGTCTTTCTACCCTTTTGCTGGGCCAGTTGTCTTGACTTATGTCTTGACACTGGACTCTGATGACTGGAGAAAAGAGTGAGGCTGGTGCCTTTGCACAGCTGTGCCTCACTTAAATCCAATTCCCTCACAAGTCAAGACTTTACCCTCGTGATATCATCGGTGCTCTTCAAGAACAAAGGACAAATGACAACAACAAACAACAATCTTCCTTTGCATTGCTAAGCTTCAACAAAAAGTAGTCGGCATTCATTGCCACACCTTCCTAGTACCCACTTACTCTTCAACCTTTTGCCAAATGGCTGCCTGTCTCATTACTCTACTGAAACTGTTTCTCTCAAGTCACTAATGATGTTTTAATTCCTAAATCTAATGGCCTTTTCTTGGTCCTTATCCCTCTTTTCTACAGCATTTGGTATTTTGACCACCTACTTCACTTTGATATCTTCCCTTCCTGTGACTTCTGTGACACTGATTTATCTTAGTTCTCCTTTCTTACCTGTCTGATCACTTCTTTCAAGGCTACTTTACTGTTTTATTGTCCTCCTCATACCCTCTTAAGTGCAGTTGTCTATCAGTTGTTCTAGTCCTTCTTTTCTTTGTTGGTGATCTCATTTACTCCTGTGGGTTCATTTATCATCTGCATACAGATAACTCTAGAGGCTTGATCTCTCCCCTTAACTCAGGTTCCACATTTCCATCTACCTTAGACATCCCCATCTCTATATTGTACTAGTTTCTTATGTTCAAAATAGAATCAATCCTCTCTTTCTCCTAAACTTTGCCTTCCTTGTATTTTCTCAGTTTTAGTTGATGACACTATCACTCTCCCAGTCACTAGGGATTGAAACCTTAGGGTAATATTTGACTCTTTACTTTTTCTTAGCACCACCTGCTCTGCATCCATAATTTGATCTGTTGCCAAATTCTGCCAATTTTACCTTCATATCTCATCTAGCTGTCACCTTCTCTCCATTAAGGCTGCCATTACCCTAGTTCTGATTAGCATTACCTTTTGACTAAGCTATTAACTTGCCCAACTGGTGTTTCTGACTTCAGTCTCTCCCCTCTCTAATTCATCTTGCACAGAGCTGTCAGCATTATTTTCCTAATGCATATATCTGAGGATGGCATTCTTTTCCTAAACAAACAAACTCCTAAGTGTCTCACTATTCCTGATGGGGTTTGTAGGGAGACAGCAAGGTTTTATGTTGGCCACAGTACAATTGAAAAGTTAAGGGTCTGATGGCAAGAGTATGGGTGATCTGGCCTTCTTTGGTTAATTTTTTGTTGGCATAAAATGTCAAAGAGGATTTTTTCAAGAGAAGCAGGCTTCATCACTCCAGCTCCTACAGAGTTCCTACGGGCAAAAACCTTTGGCAGGGAGACCAACCTGCAGGCTACTGCAATAGTTCTGATGTGAGGTGATGAGGCATGTACCAAGGTGGCAGCAGTATCAGAGGAGAGAAGGGACTGTATTTGAAATGTTGCGAAGGTAAAATCAGTAGGCCTTAGCAACATAGTGGATGGGGCGGGGAGAGAGAGATTGAGGAGTAGAGGATAATACCTAGGTTATAAGCCTGCAAAGATGATGGGACTCTCAATAGGAACAGGGGAGTTAGGAAGATGTAATGGTTTGGGGTAAAAGTAATGAGTTCAGTGCCAGACATGTTGAGTTTAAGATGTCTGTGGGGTGTTAAGTTCAAGATTTCCAATAGTCAGGTGGATCTGGGAGACTTAAGATCAGCAGAGAGGTCAGTGCTGCATGAATAGATTTGAGAATAATTAGCATAGAGATGATAATTGAATCCATAGGAGCCAATGAGATTATCAATTGAAATAGTATAGAGAAAGAAGAGAAGAGGGATTAGGATGGAGCCCTGGAAAATATCCATACTTAGCAGGCATAATGTAGATGAATATCTAGCAAAGGAGGCTGAGAAAAGCATAGTCAGATAGGTAAGAGAACTGTGAAACACTAATGTAATGAAAACCTAGAAAAAGGGAATATTAAGATGCATGTGCTATTCAAGGAGGACTAGAACCTCTGGTGTGCAGGCATGCCAAGCCCTTTTCAGACACCCTCTTAAGTGCAGTTGTCTATCAGTTGTTGCACTTCTTCTTTTCTTTGGTGTCTGCCTCTCACGTGGGACTCCAAAAAGCTGTAGCATGTGCAGCAGGCATACCCCAGTAAAAACATCTCCGCAGACAGGCTAAATTGGGTTGAGAGTAACTGACAGGCCTCAAACCTGTTGGTGAGTTAGGGGATGTCTGCCTCAAACATGTGAAGACTTCCCCCAGCAGAATGGACGGATGAGAACAATTTGTTCCAATGGCCAGGAAGTCTGCTGAAGCAGGTGCTGTGGAGTGCTTAGAGCTCAGTCAGGCATTGAAGATGCCAAGATCATCTGCTGCATCCCAGGCCATCGCCAGTCATTCTGACTTTTGTCTTGCCACTGGACTTCGATGACTCAGGAAGAGAAAATGAGGCTGACGACTTTGTGCAGCCCTGCCTCACTTAAATCCAATTTATGCAGGAGTCAAAACATCACCCCATGATGTCATTGATCCCCTTCGAAAACAAAGGAAAAACAACAACAATAAGCAGAACGGGATCGACAACGTCAAAGGCTGCAGAGAGGACAAGAACGATGAAGACTGAGAAAAAGCCGCTATTGTAAGTCACTGATGACCTTCACATTCCACTCTGCAAGATCAGATGCCATGGAATACCAACCATCTTGAAACTGCCTCCCTTCTAGAATTTGGTGATATTGCACCATACAGATTCTTATTTCACTTTTTCTGGCTCCTTATCTATTTCTTTCTCTGGTACAGAAAAAAAATAAGAATTCCTGTTGTTTACAGCTAATGCTTTTCATAGTCTGGCTCTGAGTATCCATTATTTCCAGATAACTGCCACTAAATGAATCCTCTGCTCTATTCAATTCAACAAGCATTTATATGTCTGTATTATGCAAAGCATCGCACCAGGCACAGGGGGACAAAATTTATAAATTACAGAATCTCAGAATTTTTGAATTAGAAAGGAGCCCAGCAACCATCCATACCAGCCCATATATGAAATAGTCCTCACTATATTATACTCAGTAAGTGGTCAGTCAGCTTCCTTTTGATGACTTCCAGTGAGACAGGCCAATTACTTCCTGATGCAACCCTTTCCACTTTGGGATAATTCTAATTGCCAGGATGTTTTTCCTTTCATCAAGCTTAAATGAGCCTTTTCGTAATGTCACTTAATCAACATCAACTTATTAAGTGTCTAGTATGTGCCAATAAACTGTGTAAGGCTCTAGGGATACAACTACAAAGAATGAAATAATCCTTATTTGCAAGGTCCCTACACTCTAGTGAAGGAGACAACAAGGACATATAAACATATGCAGAAGAAATATAAAGAGAATAAATACAAATAAATTCAAAATAATTACATACAAGTTAGTTTTGGAGATGGGCTACTACCAGTAGTTGGGGGATCAAAAAAGACTTCATGTAGGAGATGTTGCTTAAATTGTATCTGGGAGGAAGAAAGGGATTCTTCAAGATGGAGGTAAGGAAGGAGTGTATTTCAGGAATGGAGTATAATCAGTATAAAGGCATGAAAATGGGAAATGTGATATTACATGTGGGGAAGAGATAGAAGGTCAGTTTGACTGGCTAATAGGGTGTAATGGGAGAATACTAAAGTCCAGTGAGTCTGGAAAGATAAGTTTGGGTTAGGTTGTAAGGTGCTAAATAGAGGAGTTTATGTTTTATCCTAGATACAATAATGGGCTACTAGAATTGATTTAGTAGAAGAGTACATAGTTAGATCTGCCCTTTAGCAGCAGTATAAGATGGACTGATGTGGAGAGAGACTTAAGGCAAGGCGATCGATTATGGGGCTGTGAAAACCTAGGATGGGGTGATGAGAGCCTTAGTCAAGGTAATAGCTGTATCAGTAGTGAGAAGGAGTCTGGTGCAAAAGATATTTTAGGGGTAAAAATAGCAGAATTGGCAAATCATTATATATGTGGGTTGAGGGAGACTGATGAATAGAGGATAATGCCAACATTATAAACCAGGGAGATTGGAAAGATGGTGACAACCTTGACAGAAATAGGGAAGTAGGAAATGAGGAGAGTTTCACGAGGGAAAGATAATGGTTTTTACTCGTTGCTTCTAGTTTTGGCCTCTAGGGCCAAGCAGGCCAAGTCTGATTTCTCTTTCATATGACAGTCTCTCAAATACTTTAAAACAGGTATTAGATATTGTCTTAGAGTATTAGCTACACCTTCTAACTTTGTGTCATCTGAAAATTTGATCTAAGGCTTTATCCAGCTCATTGTTGAAAAATGTTAAATAGCACAGGGTCAAGTGGAGATACCTGAGGTACTCCACTAAAGACCTCCTTCCAAGTTGACATGTGTGTTGGTAAGCAAAATGGCCTTTGTTTTCTTTGAGTAACTCAGTGTATTTCATTGAGCCTTGCTAGGTGCTGGGCCCCAGGCCCAGAGCCCTATTAGGTGTGGAACCTATGTGGGTGCGGATTGATGACTGGGGTGGGGCCCAAGATGGGGCTGGCTAAGGGGAGGTGTTAACTCCAGAGCCATGCCCTATTGGGTGTTAACCTAATATATGTGGATATGAACCTCCCAGGGTCCTAAGGGGAGGGGCCAACTCAAGAACCAATCACCAGAGCCTGGGCTCTGGTCATTCAGACGATGCTTGATGATGTCAAAAATTCTATAAGAGGAGAGAAGACAGCTGGAAGACCCCTTTTCTGTTGGAGCTCTTTGCGGCAGCAGTGGTGGCGCATGACTCTGGGCCAGCCCTTGTTCTGAGCTCTTGGGCTGAACCTAGATGTTGGTAACCATGAATTGTATTGGGTCTGTCTGTTGATATTTGTAATTTTATTGTATTTTGTTCTGAAGTTCAGGGTGCTGGCTTTTCTCCCTGAACTAAGTGAATACTGTCTGTATGCTGAATTAAAATAAGCTTGTCAACCCCTTCACCTTGCTTTCCTTATTAAGGCAGATCAAAAGAACCTGTGCTTTCCCGGCGTGCCGGCAGCTTTCTGGGTGCTGGCTGTGGATGGATCTTACACCCCCACAGAAGCTGCTAGCCGGATTGTTGAAACAACATGGAACAATTAATGACTAGTTTTGAGACCAACTCTTCAACAAATTCCAAATCTACCTAAATGTAAAAAGCTTAACTAAAGGTGTGCTGGATACAGCTTATACTGACTTGCATGGGTTGATCGTTAAATTTTCAATGTGAGCATTTACACCTTGAAAATCAGCAAACACTATAAATCAAAGCTTGAGTTATCATTTTGTTGATTGTCTAGGCTTTGGAAACTGATGTAGAAAATTCTAATAAATACTGATTAAACTTAAAAGTGTGTCCTATATACAGTTTTGTGGAGAGCTGGTTGTTAAACATTTACCAGCATATCCCTGAGTACATAGCTTACACTTCTCCATCTTTTCCATAAGAATAACATGAAATAGTTTATCAGAAACCTTGTTCAAATATAGATGATTACCTAGATTTATTTATATCTATAGTTTCCCCCTGATTTACATTTTTTAAAATTTTATATTTAGTAATAAAACTGGCAAAAATGAAAATGTGGTTAGCCTAGCGTGCACTGTTGATGAAGCTATGCTGATTCTTTGTAATCAGATCTTGCTTATCTAAATATTTGTTAATCATGCCTTTAATAACGTTCTTTACCACTTAAAAGAGGTCCTATGAGGAAAACTCATAGGAATATCATAGTCAAATTCTGAAACCCCTAGCTCAAGGATAAAATATTAAAAGTATCAAGATTAAGATTAAAACAGTTTAAATATGATGGTGCCACAATTAGAATTACACAAGACCTAGCAGCAGAGACATTAAGGGACTGCAGGTCTTGGAACACGTTATAGGGAAGAGCAAAAGACCTGGGGCTCTGGCCGAAAGTGTCATACCCTTCAAATTTCAGCATTACCTTGAATGAAAAAAATGGACATTTGACAAACCCTCAGACTTTCAAGACTTTGTTAAAAAAAATCCTCAACTTAATAGAAGATTTGACATACAAGAACCAAGAGAAACATAAGGTACATACCAAAGACTGACTACAAGGGATTCGTAAGGACAGAATGTTTACCTTTTATGTAACACAAAATGTAAAATGTATATCTAAGATTCTTATTAATAATTGTTGAGCTCATAAGTAAGAGGGGGATAAACCTGACTATGAAATGAATTTAAAAAGTAAAACAATTTAGAAAGTTAAAAAAGAGTAACTATTTTATACAAAACAGGTGAAAGAGGAAGAAAGGATACAGAGGATTTAGATGGGGGAGGAGGGCTGGTAGTTTAACTACCCAATGGGTAGTTAAACCCATTGGGAATGGATTTAAGAGGGAACGATACATATATATATATATATACATATTTAGAAGACTATAAAAGTCTTCTAAATTTAGAAGAAATAAAATGGCAGGGATATATTCAGGGGGGAGAGGACAAGGGAGGAATTAGGATAAGGGAGGGATTTTTAGAGGGGAAAATGAGGGAATAGCTAAAGGGTGTTTAGATTAATGGGAATGGGAGGATAGGGGAGGGATCCTTAGAGGGGGAAGGCAAGTAATAGGAGAGCAGGGTCTTCGGTGGAGGAGGGGGGTAGTCAAGTAATAGGAGGCTGATATAGCAGGTAGAAGTAAAGTAGAGGAGGCAGGAAGGATAGGAAACAAAAAGATATGTACAAACATAAAAACAAGGATCAACAGTGTTTGGGAAAGTATATGTCTATATACGCATGTAAATATGTATAAGTGTATGTATATATCTGTATGTCTATGTATATATCTTGAAACATATCTAAGTTATATTGTAGCCTTTTGGGGGTTGGGGGAGGGGAAAAAGAGCAAAGTTAAAAAGTGCACAGCAAAAAACAAAAGAAAACACACGGAAGCAAAGAAAAGGTGGACAATTCTCAACACAAAATGTATTATTTATCATACAGGCTTTTTTGAAATGAAAATTTATTGTTACATATTTCGAATCCTCTCCTATGTTCTGCTATGCACATGACATGCTTTTTTTCTCTCTTACTTTATATTTGTTTCAATATTCAAGTTTATTATATGTTTTTATTCCTTTTCTCTATTTTGTATTTGTGTTCTGGTAAAATAAAATAAAAAACTGTTTTAAAAAAATAACATGCTCGAGAACTTTCCATGGACTTGATATCATGCTCACTTGTCTAGAGTTTATAGTTTCAGATTTTTTTTTAACAATCCAGACAAAATATACTCCCTTCAGGTGTATGATATACAATCTTTCGAATGACCCTGACAATAGTTCATCCATACCTCAGAATGTAGTTCATCTGAGCTGTGACTCAAATTCATTGTGTTCTTTTACTATATTCTTACTTGTTTTAAATATCAACTACGTTTTTTTTCCCAGTGCAAAGTTTATTCTCCTTCATAGAGAAAACAGAAGACAACCACTAATTAAATTACTCTGACTTTTTTCTGTTATCAATTTTTACTTTCTTATCTGCCTTATGAAATAACATTATCCCTTCTCTTTTCCTTCTCTTACCCCAAATACAGTAAAAACAAGACAAAAATCCAACCCACCCTTTTGGTGTTCTGAGTTATCCTTACCAGTCAGAGCTCATTCTGGGTTTTAACATTCTTGACAGTATTCTTATTAACTCAGACATACTTTAATACCCATCCTCTATCGCACCCTTTTGTTTTCATCTTCTGTACATATGCCTTTAAAAATCTTAGTTGATCCGTGAGTTCTCCATGCATCCACGTTGGACTTTTCAGATAACATTGACGTTTTTTCCTTATTAGAATTATTTTCTTCTGTGTCTTCAGAAATTCATTCTTGGAAATTTCTCATGCCCCCTGGACTGACTTCTGAGGATTTAAATCCACAGGATTGTACATATCTTTCTCTGGACTCTTTGAAATGTGATCTCTTAAAATCTATGGTACTTTTCAGCCTTTGCCCAGATTTTCTCTTCTTTTCTATTACAAACCGTAGTTGCCAGTGGCTCCTCCTGCCCACACCCACCCCCCCAATGAATCCATCATTTTCTCCTTGTTGGTGTGAATTGGATTCAGAATAGAATCCCTCTTGTTTCTCCATATTTTGCAAGATGAAATTATAACCAAGGCAAGAAATTATTGGCTGCTCTGCTTTTGGCAGAGAGATCTTGAACAGATGCCTGGATAATTGAAGTTCTCCATCACAGCTATATCATGCCTCTCTTGCAGGCTTGTAATCTGTTTTATGAATCCCTCTTTTTGTTTAGGTGTTCTGTAATATATTCTAATGACAAAAGAACTTGCTTCAACTAAATTCTATCAGCCATTTTTCTACTCTCTAATTCCTAGATTTCTCACAAAAATATACCTTCTTGATATACAATATTACCTCTTCCTTACTTATCCTGTTTCTTTTGAATAAGATATGCGACTATGGACCCACATGTGGATCTTTTTTGTTTGTTTAGTATTTTATCTTCTCCAATTATATGTAAAAACAATTTTTAACATTTATTTTTAAATCTCTGAGCTCCAAATTCTATCTTTTCCTCCCTCCCCACCTCCCTCATTGAGGAGGCAAGTAAATGCGCGTGTTGTCATGCAAAACATATTTCCATATTAGTCATGTTGTGAAAGAAAACACAGATCAAAAAAACCTCAAGAAAAATAAAGAAAGTAAAAAAAAGGAGGGTTCTATCTGTATTCAGATACCATCAGTTCTTTGTCTGGGGATGGACAGCATTTTTCATTATAAGTCCTTTAGAGTTATCTTGGATCATTGTATTGCTGAGAATAGCTAAGTCATTCACAGCTGATCATCTTACAATATTGCTGTTACTTTGTACACAGTACATTTCACTTGTATCAGCTCATGTAAGTCTTTCCAGATTTTCCTGAGAGCATCCTGCTCATCATTTATTACAGCAAAATAGTATTCCATCATAATCACATACCACAGTTTGTTCAGTCATTCCCCAATTGATGGACATCCCTTCAACGTCAAATTCTTTGCCACCAGAAAAGAGCTGCTATAAATATTTTTGTACATATAGGTCCTTTTCCTTTTTGTTTTTTATCTCTTTTGGGATGCAGACTGAGTAGCGGTATTGTTAAGTCAAATGCATGGTTTTATAGCCCTTTGGGCATAGTTCTAAATTGCTTTACCAAATGGCTGAATCAGTTCATAACACCACCAACAATGCATTAATGTCTCATCATTTCAACATCCCCTCCAACAGTTGTCATTTTCTTTTTCTATCCTATTAGCCAATCTAGTAGGTATGAGGTAGTACCTCAGAATTGTTTTAACTTGTATTTCTCCAATCAATAGTGAGTTAGGGTATTTTTTCACATGACCAAAGATAGCTTTCAAAACTGTTCATATCTTTTGATCATTTGTGAATTGGGGAATGGCTGTTATTTTTTATAAATTTGACTCAGTTCTCCATATGTTTAAGAAATGAGGCCTTTATCAGAGAAACGTGCTTCAAAATTTTTTCACAGTTACTACTGTTAACTGTATGTCCCTCCATCCTATTCCCTCCCACCCCATTTATTCTATTCTCTCTCTCCTTTCACCCTGTTCCTCCTCAAAAGTGTTTTGCTTCTGATTACCCCTCTCCCAATCTGCCTTTTCTTCTATCACCCCCCCCACCTTCTCTTTTCCCTTTCCCCTCTTACTTTCCTGTAGGGTAAGATAGATTTCTATACCCAACTGAGTGTGTATGTTATTCCTTTTTTTGAGCCAATTCTTATGAGAGTAAGATTCACTAACTCCCCCTCACATCCCCCCTTCTCCTCCACTTAAAAGCTTTTTCTTGCCTGTTTTATGTGAGATAATTTACCCCATTCTACTTTCCTTTCTCCCAGTACATTCCTCTCTCACCCCTTAATTTTACTTTTTTTTAGATATCATCTCTTCATATTCAACTCACACTTGTGCCCTCTATGTATACTCTTAATTATTGTTCTTATTGCTCTAATAATGAGAAAGTTCTTATGAGTTCAAGTATCATCTTCCCATGTAGGAATGTAAACAGCTTAACCTTATTGAGTCCCTTTCTTGTTTACCTTTTTATGCTTCTCTTGAGTATTGTATTTGAAAGTCAAATTTTCTATTCAGCTCTGTTCTTTTCATCAAGAATGCTTGCTTGAAAGCCCTCTATTTCAATGAATGTTCATGTTTTCCCCTGAAGGATTATACTCAATTTTTCTGGGTAGATGATTCCTGGTTGTAATCCTAACTCCCCTTGCCCTCTGGAATATCATATTCTAAGCCCTCTGATCCTTTAATGTAGAACTGCTAAATCTGTGTTATCTTGACTGTGGCTTCACAAAACTTGAATTGTTTATTTCTGGTTGTTCATAATATTTTCTCCTTGACCAAGGAGCTCTGGAATTTAGCTACAATGTTCCTTGGAGTTCTTATTTTGGGATCTCTTTCAGGAGGTGATTAGTGGATTCTCTCAATTTCTATTTTATCCTCTAGTTCTAGAATATCAGGGCAGTTTTCCTTGATAGTTTCTTGAAAGATGATGTCTAGGCTCTTATTTTGATCATGCTTCCAGGTAGTCCAGTAATTTTAAAATAATCTGTCCTGGATCTATTTTGTAGGTCAGTTGTTTTTTCTAGTGAGATATTTCATATTGTCTTCTATTTTCCCTATTCTTTTGGTTTTGTTTTATTGTTTCTTGATTTCTCATAAAGTTATTTGCTTCTGTTTGCTCCATTCTAAATTTCAAGGCATTATTTTCTTCAGTAAGTTTTTGTACCTCCTTTTCCATTTGTCCAATTCTACTTTTTAAGGAGTTTTTTCCTTCAATGAATTTTTGTGCTTCCTTTTCCATTTGGCCAATTCTGCTTTTTAAGGCATTCTTCTCCTCATTGGCTTTTTGGACCTCTTTTACCATTTGGCCTAATCTCTTTGTTAAGATGATATTTTCTTCAGTATTTTTTGTCTCCTTTACCTAGATATTAACTATTTTTTTCATGATTTTCTTGCATCACTCTCATTTCTCTTCCCAATTTTTCCTCTGCCTCTCTTACTTGATTTTCAAAATCATTTTTTGAGCTCTTCCATGGCCTGAGACCAATTCATATTTTTCTTTCAGGCTTTGGTTATAGGAGTTTTGACTTTGTTATCTTCTTCTGAGTACATGTTTGATTTTCCTTGTCACCATAGTAACTTTCTGTGGTCAGGATTTTTTCTGTTGTTTGCTCATTTTCCCAGCCTATTATTTGACTTTTAATTCTTTGTTAAAGTAGGGCTCTTCTTCCAGAGTGGAGGGAGAACTATCCCAAGCTTCAGAGGTTTTGTGTAGCTCTTTTCAGAGATACTTCTAGGAACCTGTAACTTTTTAGTTCTTCCAATGTGGCATGATCTAAGGAGAGGTGTGTTTACTACTCTCTTGGCCTGTACTCTGGTGTGTGAGTGACCACAAGTACTCTTTTCTGCCCTGGAACTGTGAGGAGGGTCCCCTGTCTACTGTGGCCACAAGCTTTGATGTGCCAGTGCTCCTCCTATCCCTGGGACTGCTACCTGGGACTATGACCCAGATCCGGGTATGGTCAAAGCAAGAGAGTCCTGCCCCCGGTGCCATCAAAGAGACCCCTGTAATCTTCTTGAGATCGGTTGTTTGATCCCCTTACCGTCTGTGAGCTAAAAGCTCCAGAAGCAGTGTCAGGTGCTGTCACTCCTGACGTGGTGGCTCCCAAAGCCTGCTCCAGGTTTTCTGGGGCCTGGTTTGCACTGGCACAGCCTGCACTAGATTGTACTCCACTCTCACTCAGGTGCAACAGACCTTTCCTGACAACCTTTTAAGTTGTTTGGCTGAAAAATTGTTCTACCCCACTATTTTGTGGGTTCTGCCACTCCAGAAATTGTTTTATGCCATTATTTAAAGGTGCTTGAAGGGGTTTTAGGGAGAGCGCAGGTGAGTTACTGCCTTTTCTCTGCCATCTTGGCTCTGCCCCCTTGGCTTTGCACCCCCTCCCCCATATGGATCTTATACCACCAATTTTCAGTGATGTTTATGAGGTCAAGTTCACCTCCTTGGCGTATAACTGCTAGTTTATCTTGCTTGTTACCTAAACTTTGGGCATTTGCGTAGAGGCATTTTAGGCCATAGATTTTACTATTGGTTTTTTTCTTAGATTTTGTTTTCTATGAATTTCTATGAATTTCTTAGATTTTGTTTTCTATGAATTTCTGGATGACTTTCAGCAATACATTTTTCTATGTTGTAGCCTTTCTATGGTACCTGATTTGGTGAAAACGTTTAGTTTTCTTTCCGTTTTTTGTAAGCTAAAAACCTCTTTTTGATTATTTTCAAGACACTAAGGAATGATACAATTCAGCAATACATTTTTCTATGTTGTAGCCTTTCTATGGTACCTGATTTGGTGAAAATGCTTAGTTTTCTTTCTCTTTTTTGTAAGCTAAAAACCTCTTTTTGATTGTTTTCAAGACACCAAGGAATGACACAATTCACACTGTCAATGACCTTTTATCTAATGCTGGGCAATGACATATTAAAAAATGTGGCCAGATATGATAGGGCAGAAGAGAGATCCAGTAAAAATAATCTATGAAAATTTAAGGGGAATCTGGGAAAATAAGAGGCTTCAAGCAGGAGGTGCTAAATGAGCTGAGCTTTGAATTAAGGGTAGGATTCTGAAAGGCAGAGAAAAGATGGAAGTGCATTCCAGGCATGGGGGACTTAGTTCAAATCCTTTCCATGTCTTTTACTACTTAGATAGGAGTGGAAGGGGGTTCAAGGAAGACTAATGCCTCTGGTGTGAGGGCTGCTGAGTCTCTTCCAGGGATGTTTTCCACCTTTGGTGTCCATCTGCCACCTAACTCTCATATGTGGTTCCAAGAAGCTGTAGCATGCTCACTGGCCACACCAAACCATCTTGGCAGTTAGACTGAGGGGCCTCAAACCTGACAATGATTTGGGGGTGTCTACCCCAAGCATGTAAAGACTCCCCCCTGCAGAATGGGTAGATTAAAACAGTTTGTTCCAATTGCAATAAAGGCAGCTGAAGAAGCAGCTGTGGAGCTCTTAGAGCTTGGTTAGAGCTAAGGTCATCCACTGCATCCTGACCAGCTGCCAGTCATCTTGACTTTCATCTTGCCACTGGACTAACTGATGACTCTGGAAGAGAGAGTGAGGTTGACTCCAATGGGCTGGCCACATTGTTTGAATATCAAATATGTACTTGCCTGAAAGACTCTTTTACAGACAACTCACATAAAACATAAAATCCTCTATTTGATGTTCAAAGCTCTTCATAGCCTAAATCCTTCCCTCCCCACCTTTCCAGATTTCTTGCACTTTACATCCTCGTGTAGTCTTCAATCCAATAGCACTGGTCTCCTTTCCATTCCTTTAATAAGACACTCCATCTCTCAGCTCTGGGCATTTTTTCTGCTTGTCCCCATCCCTGGAAGGCTTTCCCTTCTCAGCTCTGCCTCCTGGCTTTCCTGGCTTCCTTCAAGTTCCAACTAAAACCTCGCCTTCTACAGGAAGCCTTTTTTAAAATCCCCTTTAATTCTAGTGCCTCCCTCTGTTAATTATTTCCTATTTATCATGTATGTAACTTGTTTGTACATATTTCTTTTCTTGTTTTTCCCCCATTAGATTGTGAACTCCCTGAGGGCAAAGTCTGTGTTTTGCTTTTCTTTGTTTCTACAGCACTTAGTACAGTGCCATGCAGCTGGCACATAGCAGGTGCCTAAAAAAATTGCTTATTAAGTAACTGATTTTTGTTGTATCTTTCTACACTTCCCTTTTTTGGAAGGGAAACCCTAGACATAAGTGAAAACCTAGGCTATATGCAATCTTTCCATGGGGTTCTAGTATGAGGGATGTGAAAAACCAAGGAATTTGAGAAAAAGGCACCTAACCCCTCCCTTTATTAGCAAGGCTGCCTTAAGACTGAGCATAGTCAGACAGGGTACCTGGGCCTATAGCAAAGGGTCAATTTAGGGAGAGGGAGTGAATATTCCCACCGTAGCAGAGGAGCCATTTAGGGAATGGGAGTTCCAGCCCCATAGGCCCAGCAGTGGTTCATTAACATTAGGTTTGGCAATCTCATCCAATCTCATGGTTTAAAGTACCATCCCAAATTTACTTATCAGCTGGAATCTCTTCTGTGAGTTTCAGTGACTTCTTTCAGCTCTCTGTTAGACATCCCCACTTGGTGTCTTGCTAACAACTCATATTCAGTTTGTCCAAAACAGAATTCATCTTCCCTCTAAAACATGCCTGTACTCCAGTATTCTTTTCTTCTCTTGATGGCATAACTACCTTCCCAGCTACCCTTCTTTGGGACTTTGGAATATGAAGTCAGTGTAGGGCTGCAGAAAATGTTCTGAATCTGGAATTGCAGAAGGTGAATTCAGGTTCTTTTATGTACTAAATGTATGTTGGGCAATTGACTTAATCTCTCTGAGTCTCAGTTAAGGTGAAGGTAGTGGGCTGCATATCTTGTCAGGTCCTTTCTGGCTCTAGATTTATTATCTTATAAGTCACCTCTGACTCCACTGTCTACCAACTCATGCTTCCAACTCATTGCCAAGCTCCATCAATTCTATCTTCAAAATACCTCTGATATCTATTCTTCTACTTTCCACTTCTAATTCTATCACTTTGATTCAAGCCCTTGTTACTTCACACCCGGCCTGTAGTTTCTTCCATTTCTAAAATCTTCCTTTCACATCTCTGCCAAAGTAGTCTTCTTAAGGCATAGATCTGTCGATATCATTCCTGTGATTAAATAACTTCACTAATTCCCTCGTTACCTAATGAATAAAATAAAAACTACTTGTCCTGACATTCAAGGCCCTCCATAATATGGTTTGAATCATTTTTCCAGACTAATTTCATAGTATTTCCCTTTGAGCACTCAGTGTTCTGGCCACTACATCTGGGGCCATCTCCAGGTGTCCTGATCTATATCTTGCCACTGGACCCAGATGGCTCCCGAGGAGAATGTGAGGCTGGTGATTTTGCACAGACCTCCCTCACTTAAATCCAATTCACTTGGAATTCATGGCATCACCTTCCTGATGTCATGATCCTCTTCAAGAATGAAGGACAAACAACAGTGTTCTGTACAGACTGAAATATTTCCCTCTTCTCGTATTACCCTCTCTCCTCTTCCTAAATCTGTACATGCTCTCCCATCTCCATTTCTCCAACCATTCTTCCCCATCCATATCCACCCTATGGAAATGCTTCTTCAAAGTCCAGGTTCCAGTGCCACATCCTCCTCTTTGGTGCCTTTCTGATTTCCCCAGAATAAAGAAAACCTTTTCTTCTAGAATCTCTCAGGTGGTTCTGCTTGGACTTTAACACTGCCTTTAATAAATTTGTACCATATAGTATAGTTATTTGTGATCTTGTCACCTGTCATTTAGTCATTTTTCAGTCATATTTGACTCTTCACAACTGCTTTTGGGGTTTTCTTGGCAAAGATACTGGAGTGGTTGCCATTTCCTCCTCCAGCTCATTTTACAACTGAGGCAAACAGGGTTAAGTGACTTGCCCAGGGTCACACAGCTAGTAAGTGTATGAGGCTGGATTTGAATTCAGGTCTTCCTGTTTCCAGGCCCCATGCTCTATCCACTGTGCCATTTAGCTGCTGCCCTCTTATCATCTATCTCCTACTAAATTATTGCTCCTAGAAGGCAGAGACTGTGTGTCATTTTATCCCTTCATATCCTTAGTCTTGCCTAGCACAGTACATCACATGACTGAAGCAATTCGTTTAGTTGAATAGGACTGAGTGTTATTTTAGGTCATGTTCATATTGCACTTAGTATGGCAGGACCCTTTAATATCAGTTGCTGATAGCAATCCTATCAGTAGCTGGGCTCCTATATGTCTGATTCATTTGTGGTACATCCTGACAAAAAGACTAGACAGTACAGTATACCACTTAGTGCAAAAAGGAGCAAAATTGGGGAAGTAGAGGTAGCAGAGACCCTGGCACATTGCAGGAAGGGTAAGAGGGCTAGGCCTGGAAGAAACATATCTAGGGTGTGGCTGCCAGGGGGAGGAAAATTCTTAAAGGTAGCTTCCTATTTTAACGAATTTTTCTTGATGACTGGTCCCTATGTTCCTAAACTCTTTAGTTTCTATGCTTCTAAAGGGCAGAAAGTGTTGTCAGCAATGCCTCCCCCCCCCCCCCCGCCCCCGCACTGGGAATATTAGCTCCCAGGGACAGTTTGCTCCCAGCTCAGTGGTGGCTCTCTATATAACTAAAATCATATCATCAAATGACATTTATCCAGTCTAGTAAGTTTAATCATTAATCTGGAATGGATTTAATATGGAAAAAGTCACAGCTGTTATATGTTCTTAATATCATCACAATAAATGGTAAGTCTAAATATTCTCGAACTTTATTGTTATTAAGAACTTGGCAAAGATTCTGTATGTCAGACTGAATTGTTCACTTGAGGTTTTCTTATGTTCTCCTTCTGCTGATGGTCTTTTTTTAATTTAAAATCCAGGAGATTTTCATGTTCCTAAAAGAAATAAAAAGAGCTATATTCTCACTTATTCTAAGTAAACATTACTGGTAGAATGACACAATTGCGGTTGAACATCATATAGCCATAATTACTAGACCATTAGACCCTTAATGAATAAAAAATATTGGAAATCAATTAAGTGATCTGTTTAAAAATAACTTTTTCTTTCTTTAAAAGAATGGGTCTCTCTATTTCACCTAGATGTGAAGTGCAGGGGCTGCTTGTGGGCCTGATCTCACCACTGATCTTCATGGAAGTTTTGACTTTGTTTGTTTCCCCACTCCCCATTTCTCCTTAGGCATACTGGTAGTCTCCCCACCCCCACGGACTTACCATATTTGTGCTGCAGGGGCAGACACCCAATTGGCTTAACCTGCTGCAGATCAGAACTCGTGAACTTAGGAGATCCACCAACGAACTTAGGAGATCCACCAACGTCAGCCTCCCTGGTAGCTAGGATTGCATGTATGTACCACTATGCCCAATGGAAAAGAACTTGTTAGTTAATACTTCTGTTGAAGAATTTATTTTCTTTTGGTCACTGTAGCTTTCTCCTGCTAACTATGCTCGGCTGAGCAGTAAATAAAAATTTGTCATCACTTTGCTTGTCAAATGAATCGCCCTAGAAATCCTCTAAACGCCATAAGAGGGAGGGGCCTACACAATTGATAAATAATTTTGAAAACATTTCACATTTTAATGGATCATTTGTTTTTACTTCACTTTTATTTCTGTATTTATCTTCCCCTCCTCCCTCCCCTGTTCTCCCCAGAAAAACAACCCTTATAACAAAGATTTGGGGGTAGAAGAGTTAGGGGGCACTGTGGAGCAGCTCAGAAAAACCAACCAATACATCGACTATGACAGTTTCAGTGTTCCGTACCTGTAGTCCAACACCTTTGCAGAGACAAGAGAGGGGTGCATTTTAGGAGGGAGGGAGCATTTTCTCTTTTGCTCTCTGGAACCCAGCTTGGTCATTAACTGCTAACTTGTTGGAGGGAGACTTTCACTTCCATTTCCTCCCGAGGCTACTTATCAAGAAAAAGTGGTGCTCCAAGTCTCTTTGGTGAGGATCAGAGGATTTAGAACTGGGAAGGACCTTAGAGACAATTTTACAGAGGAAGAAACAGGCCTAGAGAGGTGAATTCACTTGCTAGAGGTCACATAGGGTAGTATGTAGCAGTGTCCCAAGTCTTCTGATGCCAAATCCAGTTTTAGTCCAAGGGCTGCAACTCTAAAAAGCATAGGGCCTCACAAGAAGAATTATCCTACCTTAATTTCTTTGAAGTCTCTTTCACCTATCATTAAACCAATCTAAATTTTTTAAAAAGTGAACTTGAAAAAATGCAAGCATGTAAAATAGGGGTCACTTTCTTTACTTTTCCCTCATTTCTTTTCCTTTATTTAACCTTTCCCTCTCTCACTTAATAGGAAGAAACTCGTATTTAAAATGGAGAAATGTGGCTAGGATAAAGTTACAATTCATTGGGCTAACAGCTGATTTATTCATGAAGACCTTGAAGTAGTTTCTAGTGGTGGGCCACACAGTTCTTGTCCTGTCCTGTTAAATGATTTAAAGACACTAACCATGTTTATAAAATTTTCAAATAACACAAAAGGAGAGATCATTAATATGATAGCTGACAATCAAAATTCAAAATTATCTAGATAATTAAGAACCAATTCTGAAACCAATATTGGGGATAAGTGTAAATCATTGTATTTAGGTTTAAGAAATCAATTGTACAGATACAGGGCTTTCCCTGTATGTGATCTGGCCTTAGTTCATATGAAAAAGATCTAGGGATTGTAGGTGGCCATAAGCTGACTCTGAGTCAGTACTTTATGAATCAGTCAGTAGCTGATAACAAGGTAACACAAATTTAAAGTGCATTAATAAAATTTTAGTGATTGGGGAAAATAAAAGGTAATGTCCCCACTGTATTTTGTTGAAATCTGTGTGTCACATTTTAAGAGAGACGTATAGAAAGTATGTCCAGAGAAAGACAGCTAATGTGGTTAATAGTAGACTCCATGGGGGCAGCTAGGTGGCTGAGTGGCTAGAGTGCCAGGTCTGGAGTCAGGAATACTTATCTTCATGAGTATAAATTTAAAGTTCCTGGCTGTGTGACCCTGGACAAGTCATTTAACCCTGTTTGCCTAAGTTCCCTCATCTTCAAAAATGAGCTGGAGAAGGAAATGGCAAATGACTCCAAATGGGGTAACAAAGAGTCAAACAACTGAAAAATGACTCAATAATAACAAACTCCATGAAGGCAGGAACTGTGCTTTGATCCTCTTTTTATCGCTTATAGTGTTTTTATATATATGTATGCATGCATGCATGTATGTATGTGTATATGCATGTATAGTATTAGGCAGCCACTAAATATTTGTTGAATGAATGAGGGAATTTAGACATTTTCCATGCCATATGAGGAACACCTGAAGGAAAGGAGGTTGTTCTTAGAGAAAACTAAGTCAAGGCGTGGTAACTTTCTTTTAGTATTTAAAAGGCTGTCATGATCAAGAAGGTGGAATAGTTGAGAATAGTTAAGGGAAAATTCACGAATTCAAAACAGTTGAACAAAACATTCATTTAAAAGGCACGAAGATGGAAAATGACAATTTTTGACCTCAAGGAACTGACACTCAACTAGGAAGAGATATGGCACGTGCACAATGAAAGTAAAATACAAAGTGTAGTGTGATAGAGACAGAGAAAGATAAACTGATCTAGGAAATTTTGACAGAGGACAGACATTGTGAGGTGATAAAAAGAACACTGGATTTGGAATCAGAGAACATGGATTTGAATCCAAATTCTGCCATTCTGTGTCAACATGGGCAATATCTTTTGGCCTATTCACCCTCATGTATAAAATGAGAGGGTGGGACTAGATGAGTCTAAGAACCTTTTCAGTTCTAAAGATAGGATCCTTTGATTTATGGAAAGAATGTATATGGGCAAGAGACTCCTTTGTGAAGTTGTATCACTAGAAGCCTTAAAGCAGATACTGGATGCCAAAATGCCAAGGACACTGTGGAAGGTATTCCTGCATGAATGGTAGCTTGTCCTAGATGACTCTCTAGACAATTTTCAGCTTTAAGGCGCCATGTGTGAGGCTTTTTTCATATCATTATTCTTACCCTCTGAAATAATTGTTCCTACTGTTTCCTAACTCACTATTTCTCTAATGCTTTTTCTTGCTTTTGAAGATCTTCCTCCCACTTCATTCTCCATGGCTTTTTTTTCCATTGAGTTTCCAACAGTAGCACTTCCATAGCTTTTCTCTTTTCTCACTGTGCATCCAACAACTCTCTCCTGATCCAAGCTATCATTCTGGTCCTTTCCCCTCTTTGCTCTTAATCCCCCATAATCTCAATTATGTTCTATTCTTTTACAATCACATACCTTTTAATTTCCTGTTTTGTAGTCATATTTCTTCATTTCAGGCTTCTATCATGGTTGCTTCTCCCTCATTCCCAAATCATTGAGGCTCACATGTCCCACAAATGTGTGTCATGAACATGTCATGTGACAACCGTTCTGTCTCAAAACCCTTTATACCTTCTTTTGGCAGCCAAACTGCCCTTTTATTATAGGTTACATACGTTACTACATCTCTTGCCCCCTCGTCTTTGTACAGTTTTTCCCTTCATGCCTGGAAAGCACTTTTTCCCCTGTTTTGCCTCTTAAAATCTCTAATTTCCTTCAAGGCTCAGCAGAAGCATTGTCATCTACGTGAAAAGTTTCCTGAGCTCCTCAGCTGCCAATGTCTTCCTTCCAAAGTCATCTTGTATTTATTGTGTGTACATACCTCTGTCTCTCTCTGTCTCTCTTTCTCATTCCCTGGCAAGGATTATTTCACTTCTTACTTTGTATTCCTACAGCCAAGAATAATATCTGACATGTAGTAGGCACATAATAAGTGCTTGTTGATCCAAGAGTTTCCCAAGTGCCATTGCAGAGAATATGAAGAGTTAGTGAACATTATTTTTGCCTCTGGAGTAACCCAAGCCACCAGACTTCAATGCTACAAATCAAGGGGAAAGAACTGATAGGTAACCTACTGCCGAGGAGAGGAAACATCACTCCATACCAAGGTTCTCAAAGTCGGGCTAAAGAAAATTTGAAGTGGTTATAATTGCTGTGAGAGCACAAGGAAATCAGAGAATAAAAGCCCAGAAGCTCTGTACTATCCCTGGATATACTGTCTTCTCCTTGGATCTGGGAGTTTTTCAGGGACTTGGAAAAAGGGGGAGAAATGGGGAAATAAAAGATACAGCAATAAAGTTCTATATTTAGTGTGAATAACGAATCCACGCAGTGGTCACATGTATTTGAATTCGCAGCATTCTAAATTATAATTGTGTAAAATAGGTAATTTGTTCCAGACTAATGGAAACATGCAGTTCAAATTTGAATAATGTGAACATGTCACCGGATTCATTATCTGCACTAATTACAGTCATTTTAAGTTTTGAAACATGTACATCAATTTGGGAAGGAGCTATCCATTCGTTTGGTTCCTAAACTCTTCTTCACACTAAGTATCACTTACCTGATCTATCTGGCATTATTTTGAACATTCGCTACACTAGGCTCCTCTGCCTATAGGATATTTTAAAAAGATATTTATGGCACATTAAGGCCGGATCTTGACATACATAGTCTCTATTGTGTACCATCAAGGGACACGAATAATTTCCTGAACTGTCCCTACTGGCATTATTTTTACACTTACGATAAAAGAAAATTGTATTTATAATAAATAGAAAATATTTATTGTACAGCATTATCAAGATCATTTGACAAAAGGCAATATCTATCAAGCCAAAAGAAAATATTTTTACAGGAAGCTTAACAACTTGTACAAACACATACACTAAAATAAGTAATTCCTGCCCTTTGGGTATGCTGTATGTATGTGTACATTTCCAATTTTAAGCAATTATGTTCTAAGAGCTAATAATATATTATATCTCAAGAAAACCCATACTCATAATATTAATATTATTAAGTAGTCATAATAAAGTTAGTGCTTAAAGTATTCACATTTCCTAAATCAGAGACCTAGGACAAATTGGAATAACAGGAAGCTGTTTTCCTTATCCAATCCAACTTTGTAAAGATAAACTGGAAAGCGCAAGTACTGTAATACTAAGGACATATGCTAGTGGCATTAAGACAAAAATATGTTTGACTAATAATAGATACTGTACCATTACTTGCTAGTTTGCCAATTTGTGGAAATCAATCAGGAAGATATTATGATTTTTCCTTTTTTCTTTTGTCTGCTTCAACTAGCTGAAAATCTGAGATTCGAAGCTTAAATTTCAGTTGCAAGGTGCTGAATTTCCACCAAAATTGTTTCTAAATAATTTTACTTAGGGAAAATCTATTCATATTTTACATAACAAGTGGATTAAAGTGGCAGTGATTAATGCCAAAACAGTTAAGGAAAGTCAGCATAAGCACTAAATGGTGAATTAGATAGTAACACTCTGGATACTTTTTATAGGGACCTGGATTGGAATTTGGCTGGAAGAGATTTTGTTAAAAATGAAACTGGAAATAAGTAATAAACCAAGGGTGAGAAATCTACATTCCAAGAACAAGGGAAGAAATCAGACTGATTATGAATATGTGTTTGGTCCTACTAGAGGGAAATGAACTTTCTAAAACCTTTTATTTCAGAAAATCTGTATTGCTGGGGGAAACAACTGGAAATCAGGGTGATTAGGTTCTATGTCAATGCACATTAATCAGTCCCAACTCTTCTCCCAGAATAGAGCACACAAAGGTGAAGGAAAATGCTTAAAAGACTAGAAAGAATGCCCCAAGCAAAATAAAAATACTGATAATGGCTGGGAAATCTTGAATAGTCTTAGCTGTTTCTGTCCACTTTAAGCACTAAAATCGCAGAAATTTTAAATACTGAAGCAACAAGAAATATTCTAAATACTGTACTTTTTCAATCTTAAGTTTTAATACTGGTATGTGCAAGCAGTATAAAATGCACCTTTTTGTGGTTACCCATACTTTTTTTTGCAAACATTTAATATGACAAATTCTTGAAGCACTTAAATTATTAATAATCTACCCACATCATAAAACATCTGCAAAACAAACTCCAGTTTAGCAGGGTAACAACTGTCTTAGCTGCATATGAAAAATGTTTGAGAGCACAGCATACAAACCTTCAAAGAGCTACTTACTGTATATACTTATAACAATGCTATATAGAAAACATGATTTGAACATAAAAATAGCAATACTTTATCTGTAGGACAATCTTTCAGTGGCAGTTGACATTACATTTCACACAGAGAGGCACAGGCACACAGACACGGGACAAATTTGTACACTTTCTTTTACAACAACTTTGACAACAACAGGAAATAATTGTTTTTCAGCTAAAATAGTCATCTTTGCTAGGGGTACACAACTATCTTCAAAGATGAAGCTACTACCCTAGTTACACAGAAGAACAATGAAGCCACATAGTAAATATACTTGTGTTACAGAAGGTCAATTGGTAAATATTATTTGCTACAGTAAATGTAGGGTAACAGTTTAGCCACAGGGTTTGTTCTCGTCAACAAAAGGGCAGCTCAAAGCCCTTGGCACGATGCAAGCTCGACACATAACAAAGACCTTCAACTCTATTTGGTCTCTGGTTCTGACCCCTTTCCAAAATCAGCAAAAACCAAACCAAACCGAAATATTAATTAGAGAAGCTGAGTGTGCGGCAACAAATACTTCGCGGTGAGTTCCCCCCAGCCCACCCCGCCTCAGGCTGTTTTGCCAAAGATAAATCACCGAACTGCAGCTTGGGGGCACAGCATTTTCTCCCGGTGGCACGGCAAGGTCGACTCGGGGCTCTGATGGAAAACACTAGGAATGAGGCCCTTGGTTCTAGTTCAGATTCTGACGTTGCCATTCGAGTTCCAGCGTCCCTTCAGGGACCCCTACAGTTTGTGTACCGGTGGGGCCTCACGTGGGAGAGAGGAAGGGAGAAGTAGCCGTACCATCAGTCCCCAAGGTAGCTTCACGCCGGTTCTCTCTTCAGCCAATGAGCGTCTCGGCTTCCCCAAATTCCTTTGCCCCGCCCTCCCTCCATCCTTCCATCCTTCCCCCCCTCCCCCCCAAGATGTGCTAGTGAGTCTATCGATGACTTCGCTTTTTACGGCGGTTTGAAAGCTTGTCGATGATCCTGTGCAAGAGGAATTTTAAAAAACAAAACAAAACGAAACAAAACAAAAACAGTAACATTCTTTTGTCCTAACTGTCGTACAGCATTTAGGCTTGTGCTTTGTCAGAATCCCCTTCCTGCAGCTAGAGCACGCTTTTGAATGATTCAAGCATCAAAGCTCTCTGGTGAATAGATCACTGGGTAGGAGAGAGAACCCAACCATCCCCCCTCCCGTCCTTTCCCCCCACCGCTCCCCCCCACCTCCCTTCCCTTTCTTCCCTCCCTCCCCCGTACTTGGGACAGCAACGGATTTGTCCTCCCTCCCCCGGATTGCTTTTTCCAGCCTCTTCAGCTCCCCTTGCTTCTGTGACTGCCTCCCAGCTCCCTCCCGCTACAGGGTGGATGAGCTTTGTTTATAGTCTCTCAGGATGACCGAGGCGTAGGTGACGTTTGGAGGGGTGCAGAGCACGGACTCGGACACCGGCGAGCTGGGTACCGAGCTGCCCGAGGCCACCGAGTCTCGGAAGGGTGACGGAGGCGTCAGCGCAGGGGACGCGTCGGGGGTCAGTTTGCCCGTGGCTCGGAGCCCCCGTTCCTCCTGCTCTTCCTCATCCTCCTCGTCCTCCAGCTCATCTTCTTCCGTGTCTCCCCTTTGCTCGTATATGTACTCCTGGAGGAGCTGGAATCGCTCGCTGTCCCCCTCGTCGGCCGGGGGCGAGATGGGCTCGTCGCTGAAGGTGCTCAGCTGGAGAGGCAGCGCTTGCGGCTGCGGCTGCGGCAGCGGCAGAGGTGGAGGCTGGGAAGCCGGGAGCTGGTAGAGAGGCCTCCCCCCGTTGCCCGGGCCCCCAGGGCCCGTCAGTACCGCAGTGAAGTTGTTGTAGTCCGGGATGCTGGCCACGCCCTGCAGCTGGTCCAGAAGCAAGAGCTCCTGAGGCTGGGGCTGGGGCTGGGGTTCGGGCTCTGGCAGCGGGGGCGGCTGCTGCAGCGGGGCCGGCAGGCCTCGGGAAGCGGCCGGCTCGGACCGGAACAAGGGGGGCTCGTCCACCACCACGTGGGCTGGGAGGGGAGGAGTGGCTGGGGTCACCCGGCGGTGCACCAGCCTTGAAGGGCTGCAGGCTGGGCTAAAGCGCACGGGTGGATCGCTCTCCTCCTCCTCCACCACGTTGTACAGGGTCTTGGTGCTGATATCTGAAAAAGTCAGGCTCTTCCCCGAGCCTTGGTAACTTTTAGTGAGGGGCTTGATCACCGCTGTCTGGTTGCAGGCTGTCTCGTTGCTCTTCACGTGCACAGACAGACGGTGCCACATGTGCTGTCCTTTGGGCACCTCTCTTCCACCTGATTCAGACCATGACACAGACTTGCCATTAGAACTATGAATAAAATAAAGATGGATTTATTCGCATAGACATCATGCATACGGACTGCAGAGCCATATAAAACAGACATAATCCCTGGATGCCCAACCCATTATTGGGTTCATCCATGTCCCTCCCCACCCCCACCCCGACCATATCCAACCGCTTTCCTCATCACTTAATATTTACCATAGTTTATGATTGACCATCCTGCTTTCACCTACCCTCCACACCCTCCCCGTTATGGCAGCGGACAAGACTGAGAAAGGATGACAGAACAGCTGTTACTGTAAACTTTTATAAAAGAGATTTAAAAAAAAACCCACGAAGCTCAGACAATGGCAAAAAATGGCACTAACTGCAGTTTATGTGAAAAACCGCAAAAAATATGGAAAGAAATTTTAGAAGATAACCTAAATGTTAGCCCGTGGCCTTTAACGCTGGGGCAGCAGAAGGAAGTCATTAATAATAACTGATAACCCTGCTCATCACCAAAACAAATTAAGGCCCAGATATATTAAAATCTATAACCTACCCTCATAAAATTAGAAAACTATTCACTGAGTTATCAGTTCTGATTTTTCAAATGTCTGAATGGCTGACATTTCACAAGGTAGTTTGGCAGGACAGGAGGGGGAAAGGACATTTGATAGAAAAACAATAACAATTTTGTTCCTTTAGAAATGTCAGTGGTGGGGCAGCTAGGTGGTGCAGTGAGTAGACCACTGGCCCTAGAATCAGGAGGACCTGAGTTCAAATTCGGTCTCAGACACTTGAAACACTTACTAGCTGTGTGACCTTGGGCAAGTCACTTAACACCAATTGGCCTACCCCCACCTCCAAAAAATATCAGTGGTATAAAATCCCACACAGTTTGAGTTTTTCCTTGATGTGGGAGCACCATCACTAAAATCAACAGTGAATTCTTTTTAGGCATGAAAAGGTCCTGATTCAACCCAGCTGACAGAAGTTTGGGGCATTATATGTGTTTGGGCAAGGGGAAGCCAGGCCAAAAAAATATTGACAGGTTGCAATCAGGCACAGAATTGAGACACTATCAGTGAAATCTTTTGGTCTCTTTCCTTCCTGAACTCTCAGAAAGAGGCACTCACAACAGAAATGCCACATTTGCCCCTGTTATCATGAAAAGCTTTTAAACAACTTCTTTCCCTGTGAGAAGGAAAAAAGTGTGATTTATTATGTGTATGTACTCTGGGTCTTTGATGTGGTTTGTGTGTGTGTGTGTGTGTGTGTGTGTGTGTGTGCGCACGTGTGTGTGTCTAATAGACAGTAGCACCTAATAAAATTCTATTTTCTATTTTTTTGGTCCTACCTTAAAAAGTTAAGAAAGCTTTTACAAGCAAACTTAGCACAACCCAATTGTGAGTGGCAAATATAACATGTGACTTTTCATCCTCAGACTCAGATATGACATAATCTTCTTTGACCATTTTTGCCATCTCTGAAACATATCAATGCATTGTTTTGCATTTGTATGCTTGCAAAATCTTAGCTCCATGTCCCAATCCATTTCACCCTTGAGTTAATTTGGGGCTTGACCCTGTAGTTAGCTAGTGTTGTTAACAGATTTTCATCCATATGAATCCTCAAAAAAATTTTTTTTGAGGAGTATGCCTCCCCCCACTCCATTGTATCCATGAAAACACTCAAGAAAGCAATACAATACATATAAGGAATTTATGTGGAAAGCATTTTTCCTTATATGGGGGTATGATATAGATTGTGTGTCATGGCATGAAATCTTTTTAGAGAAAAAGCAGGAAAATTTTAATTATTCTCAAAGATGGCTTATCTAAGCATTTTGAAATCATAAGGAGAAATACTTCCAGAAACATATCCAAGTGTCATATTTATGATGAAGGTAATGTTTTGACATTTTAGATCTGAAGTTCCTGAAAAGAGAAGCCAAATGTGTGTATATTAGAGCAGGAGCTCTCCTATGCTCAAAGAAAAACAGCTACTACGAGCATTTGCTAAACTATAGTTAACAGGGAGAATTTTATTGTTGTTTGTTTGGATAAAAAGTATTGTATTGACCTCAAATAGGACATACTCCCTTCCTTACACCCTGCTTCCTGAAAATATGACTTATGTCAAACCTGAATGCCATTTGTAATTTTCCCATGTGTACATATATGCATTTAAGTATATATGTACACATATGTATATGTATATATGTCTTTTTTCCCTTTTCACAGAGATCTGATTTTGAATCCATATTATAATTCTATATAATTTACTTGCTCCTCTGTGTTGCATTATAATTGCCCAGTATTCTGTAGCATAACAAATTGCTTTTCAGGATGATGAGGAAAATATAATTTCTGAACCAATATGTCAGGGACCTGTCTTTTTATCAGTGTGAGAACTCCCTTGACCTAGACATTACAAACTATCTATAGTTTTAGAGAATTGCCTGAAACTCCAGGAAGTTGAGGCACTTACTAAGTCACTCAACTAGTCAGTATCAGAGGTTGGCATTAAATCCTGGCCTTCTTCACTATAAGCATTATATGACAATACTCAATCTCTTTGTCAAAATTAATAATAATCCTTGGATCGTATAAAAATTCTTTCATCTGAGATCATCCAAGTGTTTGTAAGTGCAAAATTGTTGAATTATTTAAAATCCCCCTGCTAGGTAATTAAGATGTTGCTGTCTCTTTTATAGCTGGAGGAATGAAGGAACAGGAAAGTGATGTCACTGGTCCAATGCGGAAGCCAGAAAAGGAAATACAACCCACAAGATTCCAGTAATCTGATTGGACAACTCATGCTTACCTTTTACTTCAGCATCTCTTATTTCTCCATTTCCTACTATTCTTCTTAAAGTAGTGTTTCTTTCTTCCTGACACCCAACATTTCACCCAGAGCGATTAGAAAACCTTCTATTTGGCCTCATTCTTGCCCCAGTCTATCCTTCACTACCCATCTCACTCCACTACCCAACTGAACTAAATTTCATCATTTTAAATTGTAATGGGAGATATTTCCACATGTCCACATGGTTTCTCTTTCCCTCTTTCTCCTTGTTGAAACATTAAACACAAACGACGTGTTATGTCTTCGTTAAAGGAGTGGGGTATAGGAGAGATGAGGACTTTCCCAGGAAGCACAATTGAATGCCACAATTTGCAACCCTCTCACCCTGCTGTCTAGCCAAACATCTCACGGGGCCCTACGTACACTGGCAAATGCCTTAATTTTCTTACCAGTAACAGTAAGGTAACCCCACTCACTCCACCCACTCTGTAAAATGGATTGTTTTTCCTCACTGGCAAGGGGGTTCTATATGGGTCTCTTTATATCACACACTGCTTTAGTCTCCATCTGCTTAGAGTATTATTAATCATCTGGCAGGCAAAGAAAATCACAAGTTAGTTCTGCTTTTATCCAATACAATTTCTATCTCAACGATAAGAGATTATCACAGTGGTTCTCAATGCCAGGCCCTTGTTTACCCCTCTGGATTTATTGTAAATGCACTGTGTAATTAGAGGAAGATTTAAGATCCTAGGGGTATTTCTGGAGGCTTACTAAATTAGACTAAACTCATTTTTGGACAAAAGAAATTACATTCCATCCACTTGGGGCAAAAAGAAAAGGGGCAGGGCATCATCCCATATGAATTACAGTATGTAGTATAGCTTTATACTGCCTAGATAGAGTAGGGAGGAATTGTATGTGTGGGGAAGACAGGAAGCAGGGATTAAATGAACTCAAAACAATTCCCTAAAAGTTTAGTGTTCCTATTAAATACAAAGCCTACTATTTCATTCTAATAGCTTGCCTTGGCTTTTCTTGAACCCCTGACTTCATCTCTGTCCAATCAGACTGAGTTTAGTAGTCTGAATGACAACAATCTGGCTTAGCAAATTGCTTTTACTTTCCACAGAGAAGCCCATTCCTGTCTTCCTGACCTCATCATACTAGAGACCTTGGAATCATGCCTATCAGATCCAGTGGAATGGTCATGCATGAAGGTGTGGAATTATGATTTTTATAATAATCAATATGATAAGTGTAATGAATATACTAACATATTAGATTTTTCAGAATTGCCTTTTCTAGCTTGTGAATCAGAAGCTCATAATGCAGCTTGAACTGACCAATCAAAATTCTGACAACTCCTACAATCACTGGCATCAGGTAACTGAAGTGAAGTGAGTCAAAGATTGTAGAAGCTCTTCTCGTCACAGAACTCTGGTCTTGTGACCCACCAACCAAGTAATGACCCCCCAAAGACTTGAGCAATGCTATACCCACAGAACTTCAGGACACCTGTACCTTAGTATTGTGGGAATTGTGGGCTGGTGGTGGGAAACCACTCTGGCCCTAGAAATGATTGTTTGTAATTCATCTTCCCCCCTCCCTTCCCACTTGTGATATCTATATCTATATCTATATCTATATCTATATCTATGTCTATGTCTATGTCTATATCTATATCTATCTATCTATCTATCTATCTATCTATCTATCTATCTATCACCTCTGTCTTCACTTCAGCAAGGTAGAATTCTGATCAGGAGAATTCCCAATTTGCAAATCTGTTCCTCATAATGAAACTAATTTATTAAATGGCTCCCTGATTACAGGCATTTTGTCTCTGGTCTGCTGTTTCATCATTCTTAGGTTGGAGACTGGCTCAGTAAAATTCCTGTTAAAGGCAATCGTTCAGCCATAGTCTTTCTCCTGAGCTCCAGGTCCACATCACTAACTTCTTGTTGGATATTCTGAACTGTCCTTTAGCCTCACTGACTGTCCTTCAATCATCTCAAACTCAACAGGTCCAAAATAGAACTCATTATCTTTCCCCCAAAGCCCATTCCTCTAATGAACCTCTTTATTGTCATCAAGGATACTACTATTCTTCCAGTCACCCACGTTTTCAACTATGATGTCACCTTGACTCCTCATTCTCACAAAGCTTGTCATTTCTGTCTCTATAACATTTCTCCAATACATCCTCTTCCTCCACCCACAAGACTACTTTATCACCTTCCCCCTGGACTCTTTCAATGGTCTCCTATTAACTGGTCTACCTGCCTCTAAGTTCTCTTCATTCTAATCTGTTCTCCATAAGCCACCAAAATAATTTTCCTAAAGAAAAGATCTCATCATATTACCTCCTGCCCCCCACTCAAAAATTCCACTGGCTCCCTATTACTTTTAGAATCAATTATAAAGTCTTCTGCTTGGCATTAAAAGCTCTTCACAACTTGGCAATCTTTTCAGCCTTTTTACACATTACTCCTTCTACATTCTAGTCACACTGGCCTTCTTTCTGTTGTTAAAACAATCTATCTCCCATACAAAATGCCCCATCTCTGTCCTCTAAGGCTGGAACACTCTTCTTCTTCTTCTTCTTATTCTTCTTCTTCTTTTGTTCTTCTTCTTCTTCTTCTTCTTCACCTCTATGCTTTCTTTATCCCCAGTTTCTTTCCAGATTCACCTCGTGTCATGTTTTGCATGAGGTCTTTGATGATTCTCTAGGAGGTACTGTTCTTCATGTTCAAGTTAACCTTGTATATGCTTTGTGTTTGTTTTGTACATACCTTTGCATACTTTGTACATATTCTCTAACCTGGTAGAACAGCAGATCCAGGAAACCAGGTACCAAATCAATTTTGTCTTTGTATCCGTAGCACCCAGCACTGTTTTGGGCACATAGTAGGTACTTAAAATGCTTATTGATGAATTGATCTAACATTTGCCTTATGTGTTTTTATGTGGCTCAATAAAGATACTGAGAATGATGATTCCTGATTAAGTATCTGTTAGGTCTGAGAGGACCAGAAGTAGGAGATGATTTGAGGTGCTAGTGTGAGGACCTATTGAAATTCTAGGGCCTGAGTTTCTAGATGTAACAGATCTCTTGACTTAATATTCTTTTAACTGTATATTCTCATCCCCACCCCACCCCCCCCAACAGAAAATCCAATATTCACAGCACTTGAGAATGTATGGGAGTGGGTGGTGTAAATAGATCAGCCTATCTCTGGCACTTAGAGTGATCCTGTCTGTTTTATTTGTTTCAGTAAGTGCTAGTTACATCTGCAGAGTACATTGCTCTCGCTCAAGAGAGGTCTAAAATGGGAATCACAGTGGGTGGGTGTTTCGGAGAAGGAGGGAAGGATCCTGCCCAAGCTGTATGAGGGAAACATACAGCACCTGTCTCAGCCATGCTTCACTCAAATCACTGCTATCAGGTGGAAATGGTCTCTCCACAACCAGAAGGATGGTTACCTACAGATGGCACATAGACAAAGCAAGACCTTCCTATAAGGTCTTACTCCTTCTACTTTGAGGCTGCTTTTGCAAGTTTTCTCTGAAAGTGAAAAAAAAAGAAACTTCATCAAATCACGAGTTGGAGAGAAAGGCTTACCAAGTTAAGAAAAATAAACAGCCATGGGGCTGGAAGTAAGTTCTGAGCTTGCTGTTTGGACTTCTGACTCATCTATTCCTAAAGGGCTAGAGGATTCAGGTTCCAGGAACTGTTTAATTGCTTTTCAAGGATGGTCATGCTCACCATGGGAGACCCTGAAAAAATAGTGGTTATGAGGATGGTCAAATGCTCTATAAGCAGCTGGGGTCAAGGCACTGTTTGAGAACCTTTTCTCAGAGAATCACAGGCAGCAGAACTTGGTGAAAACTATTGGAACTATGCTCTTATTTCTCTAGTCAAAAACACATTGATCTTCAATAGACTGAAGTCCCATCAACTCAATTCATTCTTCATGAAATTTCAGCTGTGTGTGTGTGTGTGTGTGTGTGTGTGTGTGTGTTGTCATAGTAACACTAAAAATCTCAAATCTTTTCTGACCTAGCTCTAGAATGTAGCATATAGTAAGTACATCTGGATGTTGAGTTATTGAAGACATATACGTTCTGACTAGATGAATGTTGGCATTTTCTGGATGAAGTCAGGTCTTGAAAGATGATGATCCCATGCTTTCACCCCTTGTTTAAAATGAATGGAACATAGCACAATTTGCACATGTACCATTATTCTACCCTAATGATACCTGCAGCCGATTCTACTCCAAAACACATTAAGTGTGCAAAGAGCAAATATTTCATCCTCATTTAGGTTATTTAGGGCACATCTTATATCAAAAGGCCAAAGGACATAGCTAATGAGACACATAAAAGGCAAGTAGAAACAGTGGAGTTCTTGACATCCCACATGCTATATACCTGGTTGGTTTCACCATAGAACACATACTCATTCTGAATGGATCGAGGATGAAAGAACAATCTACAAAGTAATTCTTTCACCAAGGAACCTAAATTAGATGATGGTCACTGGGTGAAGGGCCCATAAATCTTGCGCAGGTATAATATGTATTATTGATAGAATGTTGTTCCAATTAGAAAGGAAATACAACTTTTTAAAGTCATTTCATACTTAAAAAGGGGAACTCTTTTGGGGGACAGACACCCCCTAGCGTAGCAAGCAAGCAAATGGCAAACATTCATTGAGGGCTTACATATATGCCCAGCCCTTTATGAGGGAAACTTAAGTAGTTTTGCTTTTAACTCAACTTAATCTATTTGGGAATGCTGAAAATTCATGTAAAACATTTTCTTTGGAGATTTTATCAGGTCCTGACAAAACAATCATTCCAGTCCCAACCTAATTTCCCCCAAAAGTCATTTTCAGGGAAATGTGGTTAAACCTAGTTTATAGCTCAGTCATGCACTGGTACAAAAGGCAGGCTTCAGAATGTTTTTTTTCTTTTAAAAGTTTTTTTAATCTCAGAAAGGAGTATTTTCACTCATTGTTACTTGACCTGTAATCATAATATCAAGTAGTTCTGAGTTGTTCGTTGTATTCTATTTGGAACCTTTACAAAGTAACCGTAGAAAAACTGAGCAGTTAAGCCATTCTGCTGCTGTTATTAGGGGGTGTCTGGTTAGACCTGGGAAAGACCATACAGGGCCAGCAGTTTTATTCCTCATTATTGATTCACTTTCACATTCTGGGTTACATATACTATTATGGCACCAGATCATGGAGAGAACATACTGTTTTCTTCTTGTAGGATAAGCCAGAGCTAAAGAAGAGCCGATCAACTAATAATGCATTTGTTATTGTTTAGTTATTTTCAGTCATGTCTGATTCATTGTGACCCTATTTGGACTTTTTTCTTTTTTTTCTTTTTAGGAGACAATTGGAGTTATGTGACTTGCTCAGGGTCACAGACCTAGTAAGTGTCTGATGCTGGATCTGAATTGAACTTAGGACTTCCTGACTTCAGGGTTGGTGCTCTATCCTCTGCACCACCTAGCTGCCTGACCCCATTTAGGGTTTTCTTGGCAAAGATACTGGAGTAGTTTGCCATTTCCTTCTCCCATCTCATTTTGCAGTTGAGGAAACTCAGGTAAACACGATTAAGCGACTTGCCCAGGGTCACACAGCTAATAAGAGTCTGACACCAGATTTGAACTCAAGAAGATGAATCTTTCTGACTGCAGGCTTGGTACTCTATCAATTGTGCCACTTAATAATCCAGTAATACATAGGATTACATTTACTAGTCTTTTCCTAAGATACTAGAACACTAGCTTCGTAAGGTTTTAGTTGAACCTGGAATGAAAATATTTCACAATGAATCTACTAATTGCTAACATGTTCTCGAAATCTAGTGATCTGAAATGATCTTGAACAATTAACCATATGTCTTTGCTATTCCATGGATCCACTATTCTTTCCACCAGGGATTCTCCATTATGGAAATCTTCTACCTTTTCACTTGGGTTTGAGAATTATATTTTAAAATCATTGAATAACCCACAATTTCATCTTATATTTTTGCATGAATTCATATAGGCTATTGGGTAGGAGAAGGAGTCATAATTCTCTGTAGTTTGCTCTTAGGGATTCTTATTTTGTTTGTGTGTGTCATGGACTCCTTTGGCAGTCTGGTGAAGCCTATGAACCTTGGAATAATATTTTAAATACCTAAAATAAAATACATAGGATTACAGAGGAAGGCATTATATTGAAAGACAGTTATAAACTTTTTTTAATGTTCATAGATCATGAGTTAAGAACCTTTGCTCTACTTATCTTGTCAAGACAGGCATTCTTTTGCATTCTCATCAATTCTTTTGACAGGAAGTCAGCAGCTATTCCATTAGGATCAACTCACTGTGTTCTGGGTCAAAATTACCATGTGGCACACAGAACAGCTCAGTGTCTTTTGACTGAGCTACTAAGAATGTACTTAGGTAGGCTAGTGTGGTCGGGTTATCAGATGTGCTCTGATTATCCTACGAGCTACCTTTTCTCTCTTTCTCTCTGAGAACTGAGTACAACTGAGTTGAACCCAACGTTGTTTCTCTATGAGCTTCTTCAGAGAATCTCAGGAGGGCAGAACACAGATTTCCCAACATGCTCCACTGAATAAAGAGTGGGAGAAGTATTGTGGCCCCACTCACCAGCATCCATAGCAAAGTTCAATAACAAACAACATATTTGAACAACATGGGGTTCTCCATGCTTGCAAGACTGTTTAAGCCACAGGAAATTAGTCAGTGGGCTGTCTCCTGCTGCAGGAATGTGTACCTTTGACTCTCCCAAGGGTTTGAAGGGCTGTAAAGGAACAGCTGAAAATGATCACAGACACTGTGTACAATGAATTGAACATTTTCCATGTTCTTCTGTTGACTTAAAGGGACACTGCCAAGATTTGGAGGTCAAATATCAGACCAAACATGCAACTTGATTTTTTTTATCAGAGAAGGAAAATCTGATAAAAATGCTTTAAACATTGCAAATGATATAGTTTCCATTTTTTTGAAAAAGGAAATCTGGTTGCCACTTTTTGTGGGACCCACAAAATGTGTATTCTATCATTCCACTGAATGAGGAGGGGCACAAACAGCAGTTCATGCTGGTACTGATGGCCACGGGCTAAAGCTATGGAGCCAGTCCATAAGCTTAGGTTATGGCTATCCTTGAACTGCAGCCGGTATAATTTCAAACCCTTGGCACAACAGCCAAAAAGACAAAAAAAGAAGAGGAAAGGAAAGGATCAGTGAAGAGAAGAAAAGGAAATAATAAAAGAAAAGAAAAGAAGGAACTGTTTGCCAAGTAAGAAACTGACAAAATTGATGCTAGTGAAAAATTTGCCTTTGAGCTTGTAATCAGGATCTTACAAATGAAGCTCCAGAAGAAAAAAATGTTGCATCAAAAGGAAAAAAAAAGCAAGAAAAAGAAAGCAAATGACTTGACAGTATCCCTTTAAGAACTTATGAACAATCAAGAATTGATTGATGCACAGAAACGAATTCTTCCTCCTTGATGGCATGCACCACATCTGTCTCAATGTTAGAAATGGAACAACCCAGGAGAGAGAAAGCAAGGGGTCAACCACTATGTGTCATGCACCTTTTCTTACACATTCACTGCAGTGTGGGACTTTTCAAAGCTGCACATGTGCCGACGGACACTGGCTGGTGGGCGAGAATTCTGGCTGCCTCTTCCTGAGGATTGAAAAGAAAAAGACACCCAGTGAGTGGTTATACACATGTACAGACATGGCGACTATACCACTCAGGAGGGTGCATGGCCCTGACCTAATACTGGCTTGCCTCCTGTGACTCTTCGTCCTCTTTTCTGTTTTATTCTGATTCTTAAAATTCCTACATGGACTTGGCCACTTCCAGTGCCAATTAGGGCTCGAGGTGGGGTAGGGAGTGCTGCCCAAGTTTGCTTTCCCATGACAACATTTGTTTTCAATAGTGCCTTATATGAGGCCCATTCTTTTTTCCATCTTGTGAAATCTGTTCTCTTTAAATAGCAGATGGCTTTGCTCCCGATCTAGAGGGGACCTCTTCCCCCACACCTCCTAACATATTCCTTTGTGCTTGGTGGTGCTGCAAAGGAGGCATTAACCCCAGATCACACAGATACTAGACCCCCTCCTTCTGAAAGGGTATGGACAATGTATTAGTCTTATATTCTCTTTTGCAGCCCCCATTTCATACTGGGATTTCTAATTGCACTATACATTAATTTTCACCATGTTTAGATCTCTAAAAAAATCAGTACTACCACCTAACAAGATTCCATAGTTGCCTTTCTGGCCCTTGAAGATGGAATTATGTTAATAGTGGAGAGACAGAGCACTCCCTGGGCATTTTTGGCTCCAATATGAAAGCTAGTGTTGCTTAGGAGGTAACTACTGCCATTAGTCTACAGCTGCTTCTGCATCCTTACGGTGATACACAGAGTGAACAAAGAAAGGCACACTCCTATCTTCTCTTAGCACTGACAACAACAACTCAAAGACTTTTATTTTTATTTTCACTTTTCCTTCTAGCTAATTTGATTTCAATAATCTATAAAAAAGAAAGCTTCACACTACTAAACTAATCAAGGCAACCAATTTCACAGATTCCAGTCATAAGTCTCAATTATTCTTCCAAAATAAGATGAAAAATCCCTCTCCATAAGTCTCTCCTCATCCCTACTCCAAGTCATCATGGTTACTCACAATGAATAAGGCCAACATTCTTGCCAGATCTCTATTTATTCAATAAATGTGAATGAAAATGGATTACTTGCAATTTTTTTTGTTTTTATATGGATATATGTGCATACATAAAAATCTGAACTCCTCTTTTAGGAATAGTGTTAAGATACCATGAGACAAGCTCCTTGTTACGACTGCAGGAATCCATTTCTTTAAATGATTTTTGAAATGACCATGCATACTTGCTATGAAATTTGCCGAAGAAATATCCCTTAACATTCAACAGGTCCACCCTGAAACCACAAATGCTCAAAGATAGTTGAAACCTTGATCCTCAATGAGAATATGTATGAGGTTTTCATTTTATGATAACTTCTTAAATGAACTTGAACATTATTACATACTTCATCAAAGAGTGAAGGGAAAAAACTTATTGAACTTGACTTTTTTCAAGCTTTAAAAAACCCCATATTTTCCAGTATTCCAAAAATAAAAAAAAACAGGAGATAGTTTTGAACATTTTGAAATTTTTTAAGATTACCTTAGGCACCAAGAAGTCAAGAAAAACAGATGTGTTATTTTATGGGACCCATGATGGTTAACTTTGCAATATAAGGCAACACATGAAACCAAACCAAACTTTAAGTATCCAATTTCCAACTCCAATTGGCTATTGATTTTGTCCTTGATCACTGATAAAATAAATTAATAATGGGAAAGGCTATTCAATTCAATTCAAGAAAATTAATTAAACTCTACTTTGTGATGAGCACGCTGCAATAGTCACTGGCAAAAAATGCAAAATGCAAAATTTTAATTAGAAATAATCATATATCACAAATTTTCACTAATAATACACTAATAGCACAAGGCAAAATATAATAAGTGCCAGGTGAACAGTACAGACTTCAGGTGTTATTCAATCCAAGGAACGTGTTATCAACTTCTATAAATAATTATCAAGTACCGATTATCTGCAGGGCTCTGTTCTAGGCTCCAGTGGATATACCCAGAGTAACAAAAACAACAATAATTACCACATAACAATGAGAGATAGCAGGACATAATGGAAAACTGTGGTATCAGGAGACCTCGGCCCAGGCCCAGGCTGGCCAAAAATGGCTGTGTGATGAAAGATAAGTGACTTAACCTTTCAGAGCAGCAGGCAACATTCTAAGACTAAAGATAAATTTCAGAGCATTGCTGATTGGCCTTGGTGGAAGGAGTTTCTGAATCAGGAGTTTCATATACTAAAGAAATTGCAGGTGCTCCTCTCTCTCCCTCCTTCCCCCCATCTAATACAATAATAATAACTATTATCTTATGATTGTACAAATGCAATTATAATAATGGCAATAGCCAATTTTAGCTCATTCATTTTTCAATTTAACTCCCTTATTTTATTGGGATCTCACAAAAACTCTTTGAGGAAGGTAGCATAAGCATTATTATCTTCATTTTATAGGAAAAGAATCTGAGGTTTGGAGAGGTAGTTATTTGTCCATGTTCATGTAGATAGTAGGTACCAGAGGCTAAATTTAAACCTCAGTCTCTCATGATTCTAAATCTAACACACTTTGTACTACACAGGCTATGTCTTATCAGATCCTGCCCTCGAGGAGCTCACAGCCTAGTCGGGAACTATGTATGACATTCACATGAAAAATTGCAATACAAAACCTTATTTTTAAGTGGGATACACCTAAAAAATATATGAAATGTTATATTACACATATATTATATACATACATATACATTTACATACATATGTGTGTGTGTGTGTGTGTATATATGTATATATATATATACACACACACATATATACCTATGCTTTCTTACTGTAGCTTTGGAACAAATGAAATGTTAATGGTATGTGGCAGGTAGGTGGCATAGAGGATAGGGTGATAGTCCTGGAATCCAGAATACCTCAGTTTTAATCTGACTTCAGACACTTACTAGCTATGTAACAGTGGGCGAATCACTTAGCCTCTGCTTCAGTTTGCTCCTCTGTAAACTAGACATAATAATAGCACCTACTTTACAGGGTTGTTACAAAGATTAAATGAAATGCTATTTGTAAAGTATTTAGCATAGTGCCCGGCACGTAGTAGGTACTTAATCCTTCCTGCCTTCCTAAGTGAAAGTCCAGCAAATATTAGTCATCGTTACTTACTATCTCTTGAAGAATCTGATGTGGCTATTTTATAGTATGTGAAAACTGAATTACATTGCCAGGAGTTACAACACCACATACCCACCCAACCACAGCTTCAAAGGGAAGTCTCAGGAGGAAAGATGGCCTACAGAGGTGTATCAAAAAGGAAACACAACCTTAGATTTGGAATCAGTGACCATGGTGACCAGAAGCCCCATGGCAGCCCAATTTCCATAGATGACTAGTTTTTTAAACTTTTAATTTTAAAGAGTTTAGTCCTTAGCCTCATTCTGTAGACTGTATGGATCCTCCTAACATGCTTCCTATTTGCAGCCTGGATAAGCTATGGGTAGGTAAGTGTAATGTACAGATTAAGGCGAGTATGACTCTATAGGAAAAGACAATGAATGGATGTCTGTACAGTAACTATGCTTGTGTAAATGAGGGATAAAGCAAGCCGTGATGAATCTTCATGTTTATTTTCAGATCACCATCATATTAATGGTGTGGTTATTCCTTTAGAATCAAAAGAGCCATTCATATAGATCAGGGACTCTTGATCTTTTTTTGTGTCATGGTTGGTGAAACCATGTCTTTTGAGACTCTTGTGAGAATAATGTTTTTTAGTACATAAAACACATAGGAGTCACATAAAGTACATAGAATTTACAAAAGAAACCAATTATGTTAAATATAGTTATCAAACTATTTTAAAAATCAAATTCACGAATCTCAGGTCAGGAATTCTCGACATAGAGAACATTTTAGCAATGCTTCAGAAGCACGTAGGATAAACATTGTTTCTCTGATGTTCCAAGGCCAAATAGGTCATGAGTACATTTTCTTGTTTGGTATTACCCATCTTATCCAATCCATTCCTTATCCTTCAAAGTCTCCATAATTTCATTTATGTAGGTTATCTCTCTATTCATGCAGATCAGAATTCTTCCATTCATTAGCAGACAGACTTTAAGAGTTTCTGGACCAGAAAACCTCATTACCTGGTGGCCTATCTTATGGTGATAAGAGTCTCAGAACTTAGTGAAGTGGGTTCTTGGAAGACAAAGAGAACCCTGTCCTGGAGTTTGTACTTTGAGACATTCCAGCTTGGCTGGAACGGCCAGAGCTTGTCCTCCACTGTCGTAACCTTCAAAAACTCCAGGGTTATTTCCATATTGTAAAAGGCACTGGAGTAAGAACTTGTGAAGGCTCTTTTTTCTTTATTGAGAGAATTTGAGACATGACTGAGTGCCTCTACCATCGTGTTTGTGGGTATGCATTGGAAGTCAGAAATATTTTTAGAGAGCTTCTGGTGCTATTGCTCTTAACCTGCAACCACATTTGCCAGAATACATCATGGCTCGTCATATTTTGTATAAAAGCTTATAAGCACACATTAAAAATTTTTATTATTCAGTATATGCATGGGATGGTGTCACACTGAAGGAACTAGAGTCTAAGCTTAGTGTGGTGACTTTCCAGCTGACCTTCCATGCCTCAGTGAACTCAAAGGAACGTGTCATCTCTTTTTCAGAGGAACACGCCAGTCACCGTTTCCTGTCTCCTTCAGCAAGGAGAGACAATTTTCATAGGTACAAATAATTGATTAGTTTCTCATGCTCATTGTATTTCAATAACCACACAGCTGTTACAGAGAAGCTTCCTTCTCCAATCTCCCCATCTCCCCAAATAACTACTGACAATCCCAGCTCTCTCTGGGTTTTGGCTTTTTTTTTAGCCACTTGGCCTTCTAGACATAGCCCCTCTGCACATCCAGTCTAAGTGTTGAATTATGCATTTCACTCTCTTCCCTGGTGGTTAGAAACTGTATGGAATTAAAAGGAAGCTGAGAGCTCCCTAGAGGGTGGAAACAGATGGATGCATGTGTTTTGTTTATTCCACCAACCATATAGAATAGATTGAGCATTTAAAATGCAAGACAGCTATACTGATTTCAGAAGAAAAAGGTGCTTTCTCCTGCACCTTAATGAAAAGCCCTCTGACTTAAGGAAATCTCTCTTCTAGTCTTCTCCAATTACTTGTCTCAAACCTGAGCTCCGTGTGCATAAATGAGGATAGATTCTGGGCTCCAGAAACCATTTAGCCCATTGCCAAAATACATTTGCCTCTTGGCTAAGACTTGCCTCTATGAAGATCAATGACACCTGACATCACAGGACAACTTTTGGCTAGAAGTGAAGGAGGATACCAGGTTGAACTGAAATGGCCACACATTAGCATTTAGCCAAGAGAAAGACTCCAGGAATGACAAGTCTGGAATTAATGACAAAAGAAGCATGTGGAGAAAGCTGACAACTAATGCAAGTATTAAAAATGGTTTAAGAACATCAATGAGTGGAGATAACTGTGAACAAGGTATCGGGAGACCCGGGTTTCAATAATCCTTCTTAGCCTGGTTTCAGGTTTACATATATCATTTATCAAGTTTTAATTCCACCATAAGCCTAGAAAGATAATCACACCATGCCCCATTTACTTTTTAGAGATATTTTGGATAGAATGATTTTGAGACATAAACATTAATTTCAGAAAGAGTGGGGCAATGACAATAAATAGGATATCTTTCAAGAAAGAGGTCATGATTCTTGTTTGTAGGATACAGCTGTATTTTCTTGTGGCTGCTAAAGTACAATGTGTCTAATAGCAAGGAAGCATTTAATTGCCTTTCTAGCTAATTGAATTGTTTTTGGATGTGAACAAGAGACACACAGAACAGGGCAAACAACAACCTGCTCCCTACAGAGAAATGCTGCAGTGAACCTATAGCTTGGAAATGTTGTCATGAAAGTTGCTAAAAATTCTAATCAACTGCCATCTCTAGGTGTGTGCACTGAGAATGTATCTTGTACTTCCTGACCTGCTAGATGCAAAATTAAAATGCCAAAAGATGGCCATTTTGGGTCCTCTCATTTTAAATGTCAATAAAAAAGATTAGCCCATTTAAAAAATTTTTCTAGTCAATAGGGTCTTCATTCCCAGGATTCATTAGTGTGATCTTATCAATTGTTGTTTAGGGCATAATCTTATTGGCCAAATCAAAATTCATTAGTGCTGAAAGTGAGTCAATAAAAAGCTGAAGAACTGATATAATGAATTCAGGACACTTAAGCAAGAAGTTCTCATTTTCCTAAGAATGAGATTTCGCAATGAAAGATATATTGTTTTCAGTTTACAGCTAGAAGGGTCTTTAGTCTAGTCGTAGGACTATTGACCTAGAACTAGGAGGGACTATAGAATCTATCTACTTCAAACCCTATCTCTTTACAGATAAGGAAATGGGAGGTTCAGAGTGGTTGAGTATCTGGTTTATATAAATATCTTGCCCGAGGTCATACTGGTCTAGGATTAGAATTCAAATGCACTGGCTCCAAATCTAACATGCTTTCCACTATACCATTCTGCTTCATCTATAATATAATTTGAAATTAAACTCCTGTACCTGGTTGCCTACAGTTGCTACTTATGCTCTGGACTTAATTATGATTAACAGTTTGGAGAACAGTAAGGACTGGCCAGATTTCCTTTCATACCACTTAATTAAATCCAGTGGAACATAATTTCCTTGACAATGGCCCTACTTCACTTTCATATTTATATCCTCAGCTACTAGCATCACGCCTAGCACATAACAGATGCCTAATAAATATTTGTTGAATGACTGATTAATTACCATTTTGAGACACCTGTAGTCTCCACAAAGGAAAATATAGTGCTTGAAAGGTGGGACTGAAGAGAGAGGCAAGGAGGTGGCATTAGAGCTTGGGGTATGTCTTGTCGGTCGGAGTAGGGCTACAACAGTCTGATGGTAACCAATGAATGAATGAATAAAAAGTCATTTGTTAAGTAGGTACTGTGTGCCCAGCACTGTGCTAAGCATCAGGGATATAAAAACAAAAGGGAAGATAGACTGTGCCCTCAAGGAGCTCACATTCTAATGGGAACAAAACAAATATAGAGGATTGGTGACTGGTGAGGGGAATTTTGGCTATAAAGGTAACAGAAATCATAAGTGGAGCCTTAGGGGAGTAGTTTATGAGACTCATTTATTCATGCGACAAATACTGGTTGAGTGTTTATATAGTCCCCATCTACCTATGTTCCATATATATATATATATACACACATATATATCTACACACACACCACACACACACACACACACACACACACACACATGCATTCATTTTAAAATCTATTGTCAGCATTGAGACAGGGAGGTCAGAGTTCAAAGAACGCTTACTCCTGGTCTACTGAAGTTATGTGGATCTTTTGCATGTATGATTTATACTAACCAATCCCAATATTATAACTGATTTCATGTATATTATTAATCTATCTCTATATGTACATACATATTATGTAACAGAACACAGTGGACTATAGAAACATTTAAAAGCTCAAAAGGAGCCAAAAAGTCATTTGAGTCTTTTCTCTCTCTATCAACAGTTCTCTGAGTATGATTATATGTTACAATTTCTATTGCTATCACCCAAGTTGTTTTTGCCATCCCACATCAAATGTTCTGAAATCTCTAGTGAAAAGAAAAACACAAATGAATTTATCCCCAAATACCCACTCAGTGAGCAGAGATCTTGATCTTCTTTTCTCCAGAAAGGAAAAAAAAAACATGCAAGAAAGAAGAATCAAAAGAGCTGCTGGAAATACATACTTCTTTTGCTGACTAAAAGGTTAAAATCACAAGAAAATATACAGATGAAAGAACAGCTAATAAGAAAACAACTCAAGCAGAAATTATTACATCTGACAAGGTATACTAATCATCTGTGTGTCGTATCAGGGCTGGAGCCTTTCTTAAGTCTTCAGCAGTGGAGTGGCTTTATCTCTAGTGTTGAGAACAAATGTTTGTTTTTTTTAATGGCATAATTTACACAGTTAGGTTTTTATTCTCATGTATGTGTGTATTTTCTATTGAACGAACAAAACCTCCACACTGGAACAAAAAATAAAAGTCACACCAAGGGTGGGGAACTCATACCATACTTCCAGATGGACTCTAAGCTGCCAAACTGAGATGGGGAGGCGTTATATTATTTCACAGAGTTTGCCAAAGACCAGTAGAGAGGAGGAGGATTCAAACAAATTGCCAAGAATCCAAATTTTCAGCTTAGGATGTTTTAAACAATTCACCACACACAAACACACACACACACACACACAGAGTGTGTGTGTTGGAAACTCTCCCCCACCCCCATAACATGCAAGACACTGAGCTAGGTTGTGTAGACATAAAGACAAAACAGGAAACAGTCCCTACGTTCAAGAGTTTACGTTGTATAAGAAATCATTACTTTCTTAAGAACCACATCTTGAAGTGCAATAACTGATAATGAAATATATTTCAGATTCTTAGAAAAAAGTTTGTTGAATTAATTCTGGCCCAAGAAGTTTTGTGAGACTTCTGAGCTTTGTGGCTCTATTAATAAGCCCATATTACAAAATAGTTTCCTTTGCTTAAACAGAATTTTCCTTCATCCCTCTCTTTCATTATCTTTCCCCTTTGACTCTCCCCACCAAAATGAAAAGGAACTAAATCATAGATCTCTAGGAAACTTCCTAATAGGGTTAAGAGTTTTGACATCTTAATCCTGGAATCAGCCCAGTTCAGTTGAGCTCAATTCAATTCAAACATTCACTAAGGTTTTCCTAGGTGTCAGGTCCAGTGCCAGGAGAAAACCTTGATCACAGTACAGGTATTGGATTTGTTGTTCAGCTGTTTTCAGTCATGACCAACTCTTCATGACCCCCTTTGGGGGTTTCTTGGCAAAGATACGGGATAATTTGGATACTTTGGATAAAATACTGGATACTTTGAATAAAAACTAGGGTTACCCTGGTGCCTGTGGGAGCCTTATCTGTGTAGCAAAGCCTTTGTAGTTCATAAAAATTAGTTATGGGACTTCTTCCCTAACTTTCCAGGAAAGGCAATATGGCAAGGTTCTTTTTTCTTGATGGCCACCAAAATTATTATGAGAACTCAGATACTGAGACACACCTTCATTTAAGTTCTTCTATTTGGAAATTAAATATGCTTAAAGAATTTTAAGACAAGAGAAAAAGCTAAGTTAGTGGTAGAGAGAGAAAAGGAAAAGAGCCCTTATGTTTTTTAATTTAATTTTATAGAGAGAGCATTTCATAGTTAGCTCTCTAGATAGTCTATTGTTTTTTTCTAATTACCATGCTCCTAATTTGGACAATAGTGATTAGGGGAGAAGTTGTCTCTGGTTTAGGGTTGTGTGGATCAATGAACTAGGATTTACACAAATGGGGTTAAATTAATCTTAGAATATAGCATTTAATCTCACTCAATGATTTTTTTCTATAAAAATAAATTCATTTTAATAACAATGTATTAATGACTACTTTTGAGTTGTTACATACAAATATATTTTTAAAGCAACATTTAAATAAATAAAATGTCTTAAATGTTTCATTTAAATAAATATAAATTTATATCCTGAAATAAATTTTTTTGACATCTTCCTTACTGATCTTCAGCTGTTAGCATTCACCATTTAATTAATACTGATTTCTAGCCTTACGTATAATTCTTTAACTCTTCATCTGATATATGAGGTATCAAAAAAATCTTCACTTTATATCCAGAGAGGGCTACTGGAAATTAAAGGTTTGTTTTCCTCCCCTAAAGCCAGTTCTAATTGCTCTGGTAGAAGAACTTTATCAGCAGCTATTCAGCTAATTCCAAGAAAAGCTTTAAGTTGGTGCTCCCTTGATCATTTTTATGGAGAGAAATGCTTTCTTTCATTTTCTCCTTCTATGATCAGAACAGAAAAGGGGAAAAAAAGATTATAGATATTTGTGTCCAAGGGTTTCAATGTGACTCTCCTACAACTAGCTTTATCCATCAGCTTCCTACTCTTTTTAATCACTTGACTTTGAAGCTTCTAGTTAATATAAAAGCTATTTTGCCCTAAATATTAAAGATTATCTTTTAACTTCCTGAGTAAGGCTGCTGGCTTCTTCAAAGCCAGCCTTCCTTGCCAAAAAAACCCTATACATTTTAAAATACCTTTAAGCCAATATGAATGATTTTTACACTGAAATACATGAAACTTAATCAGATATATTTTCATTACAAACCTAGATAATCCTCAAACAGGATAATCAATTCTAGAATAAGCAAGAGTTATAGTATATACTTATAAAATTGAATGTCTCACATATTTCAGGCAGAGATCAATAATAATTCATTTCAACAGCATGTTAAGATTTATAAAGTAGTTTGCTTACAACAGCTTGGTGAGTTAGGTAGCATAGATACTATTACAGATGAGGGAACTGGGTCTTGAAGAGATGCAGTGATTATCCATGGTTATGAGACTAAAAAAAATGGCAGCTGTGGAACTTCATCCCAAGTTTCTGAGTAGGTCACCTTGAGGATAGAATATGAGTATTCTAGTTTACTCACTCAAGATCTTTTCGGTTAGAAGTGAACAAAGTAGTTTTCTGGCTTATAAGGAGGTCTCCTGGGTTTTGGTGGGCATGGACCAGTTTTTCTGGGGTTTGACCATCTTTTGGGAAGTTGATAACTGACTCACTTGCAAGACTAAGAAATCAGATCTTGAAGGAGATACAAGTATATTGTGATGCAACTACTCTAAAACAGTTCTTAATGTCCAACTGCAGAATTTATTCTTTATGTCACCAAAATTATAATAAACCTTTTATTTGTATGGCATCTAGAATTTTGTTTAAAACACTTCCATATCTAATATCTGACTTTTTCCTCACAAAACCATATATGAAATAAGTAGATGTATAGTTAAATAGAGCAGGCATTACTGTTCCCATTTCCCAAATAATAAACTAAGACACAGAAGAAAAGATAAGTGATGTGACTCTAGCTACAGATATAATTCACAGCACAGCTATATTCTAGTTTTTTTAAAATTCACTGATGCTCTGACACACGCATACATGTACACACATAGAGACATATACCTATGTATACGTATATACATGCATTTGTAACAAATATGTATATGTACTTATATGTGTATATTGTGCAAACATGTATATATATAGCAATTGTATATATACACATATGAAACACAGGCATATGGTACAGGTGTCTGATCATATATACATACATAAGTATACACACATTTATGTGTACATACACATACCCCTACATATGTTAGTACATGTGTAATACACATCTGTATAATAATACATATATGCATATTATATATATGCATATATATATATATAGATGCTCAAAACTGCACTCAGACTTTTGGAACAATCTGTACAATACACATGTGTATTTGCACATATATTTATAGATGCATGCATACATATGCAATACATACACACATACATACATGTGTGTATGGTATAACTGTAGTTTTGTTCATTTGGAAAATTCCATTTTGGAAACTCCCTCTACAATTGCTAGACTTGTGACTACTTTTAACATAGTTTTATAGTCTTAGAGAATTGCCTTAGGATTGGTTGTTGTCCTTCATTCTTGAAGAGGACATCACTATGCTACAGTGAAGTTACAGTGTGTCTGACTGTGGCTGATCAGACGAATACGAGCTCGGAATGCTCTACCATAGGTCGGGCACAAACAGTCCATGTGAATATTCAGGGTGGATTTTCTAAATTTGAGCGTCTCGCATTTCTTTTGACCTATTTCAATTCTGCTTTGCTCATAGAGCACAACATCTTCTCTGATGAGGACACACCATGGTAGGCAGTCCTGTGCCAGTGTTTCCCATGTCACACAATCAATTCCAAAGTTCTTAAGAGAGGAACTGACAAATTAAATGACTTGCCCATGGTCATGCAACTGCTATATATCGAAGAGAAGACTAGAACCATAGTCCTCTTGGTTCCAAGGCCAGGCTTCTACTATGCCATGCAGCCTCTTACATTACAATACAAGTTCTTGTATATTAGAAATGAATAAATTGAATGCATATATTCTTTTAGTAGTAAACAAGGAGATAGACCATGATATCCATTAATAACTGGGCATAGAAATTATTTTTAATATAAAATTTTAAATTTTAATTTAAATTTTTTTAATATAATCATCCCTATCTGTACATTAATGTTTTCAGCCTAAAGTCAAGGAAGCAATTCTGTGAGACTATTGATTTCTTCCTAACAGTCTCTATTAAGAATAGATGTAAGTATTTCTCTGTATCTGTAGCAATATTACCAATTATCTAAGGAACTTGGCTTACTTTGGTAGTGTCATAATCCTTGTATTTCCCATCAATGATATGGTATATAGGTTGTATTTGTTCACCAGTTACAAGAATTTTTTCCTTGGAGGCAAAAAGTACCCCTTTCTCTTTTAAACCAAATCAAATCAGTAAATCATCCAATTAAAAAAAAAACTTGATTAAGTCATTGTAAGAAATTTTCCTTGGGAGAAGAGGACCATAGCCATTTGTTCCTTGTATCCTATTCTAGGTGGATAGCTACAGGCTCTATTCACATCTAGATGGATGTTTGAGAAGAATATCAAGAATCTAGATCCTTTGTGAGAGGCAAAGGCTTAGCTTTAAAAATGCAATGTGACTCTATGTTTCATGCCTTCATAGAAGCACAGTGTCAAAGCTCTGGAATGTTTTTCTCCTTCCCTTGCCCAGACCTAAATCGTTCTTTATATCTCCTCTCTTTTTCCTTTTCTTTCATACAGTTATGGATAGCCACCTCACCACTAGCCAAACTTTTCACTAGCCAAATTTCTCTTCTCTTTGTCTTACTTTCTCAGTATTTTGCTAGGTGGCTAGCTAGGTAATAAGAGGAAAAAAGAACATTTGACAACTGATTTCCCAAATGCTTCCTTATTCTATGTTGCAAACTTTCTATTTATAACACACTTATTAATTAGATATCAATAGGTGAGCTCACATCTATTGACATGAGCAAAGAATTAGATTTCTTGCTTGACTTCTTTTCTGGTCATGTTGCAAATGGCTTCCATATATTTTGTTCCCAGAAATATTTTGAACCAGTACATTTTTTACACAAACTCTTTGATCTTAGTATAAATAACACCTTGACTGAATTTAAAAGCTAAGCTAACAGATGGAATCCTATGAGAATAAAATGACCTAATCCTTTGCTGGAAACAGATAAGTGTGTGTGTAGACAGGTTGAAGGGGTATTATGTCAAACCAGATATCCTCACGTGGAGCTGCTACTGTGCTGATTTATGGCAAAACCTTAACATTTCAGCACTTAAACTTCAGTTGTAAACAGAGCACAACATCTTTACATTTTAAAAACTCCACTAATTGAAGACTGTAGTTTAAGACTAGCAGATGGTTGAAACAAGAGTTTTAATAACCATATATGAGAACTAAAGCTTAAGCTCAGGAACTTGGAAACAAGGTCTCTTCATACAAGTATATCTGAATTTGAGGGAACACTGAAGGAGTCATACATGTAATTATTGTCTATAAAAATCTGATAAGCCACTTCAGTGGCATAGTCATTTTCATCTTTTACCTAAATCTAAGAAATTTCTTTTGTCATTTTGTAAAAGATAGAAATCTATTTCTAGATCGTTTGCAAGGGCATTTTATGCTACACAAAAGAGCAACAAAAATAATGCAGTGTTTGTGACTCTGTGAGCATGTTGTTCCCATATCAGGTATTGAGTCCCATATAATACCTAGTATCTTCACTCATAATACCCAGAATCTTTACATAAGATCCATGTAAGTATTTCATCCGAGCTAGTCTCCCAAGGTTAAGTTTATCTACTCTTTCTCCTATTTCCCAGACAAATTAACCTTTCCTGTATTACGTAAAATTTACAAAGCTCTTTTTCCTGTTTTCTTATTTAAGCTTCATAACAATTCTGTGAGGTAATTGCTATCCCATACCCATTCTAAAGATAAGGACGCTTAAGCATAATGAGGGATTAAGTGATTTGCCCTTGGTCACACTGCTAGTTAAGCATCAAAGTAAGGATTAGAACCCAGGTCTCTCCTAATCTCCATTTCACTATGTTTTCCATTATTCCATGTTGTTTCTCTTTCTGTCCCCTCAAGGTCTCTATAGGCATCTGGCTACTTTAATACCTTAATGCTAAGGTATTAAAAGTTAATAGTGGTAGCGAAAGTGATCCATTCATTACATGTTACACCTATCATTCAAATTGTATTTATAACCCTTAATCATCCTAATAATTTAATTTTGTCCCAAACTTTAAGGTTGTGATAACTGCTTAGCTATTTAAAAAATCATAAAATAAAGTGAATGTTGAAAATCAGAGTTTACATGGCATCCCCCCATATATCTCAGAAACAGCCGGCTGGAAGGATGTTTTGAACTGGCAGCTCTTCAGAGTAAAATTGAAAACGATAGGGTAACTTGGAAACTATTCATTATAGCATCTGGTCTGTGTTTATAGCTACATATGCAGACTGCCGAACACCCTCAGCACACTGTAAACTTAGTGATTACACATCCAGAATGGAAATAGGTTCATTGGATGACTTGTTTGTTATCCAGAGTACACTGCCCTATGCTTCATAGTTGGCATAACTCTCCTTGGTTTTTGTTACTACAGAAAACATCAGATTGTTTTTCACTTCAACTTCGGAAAAGATAAATCAGGGAAATATTGGACATTAACAACAAAAGCAGAAACATTGGGGCTGGACTATTGTTATATTTTAAAGTTACATTTTACAAAATATATTGGGGGAGAAAGAGACGAGAAAATTTAAAATAATGAACTGGTAAAAGGAGAAAACCATGTAGTAGACAGATGAGGTTTTTTTTTTGGTTGAAATTTTGCCTAAATAATTCTATTTGGATCAGACCAGTTATCAATAGCTCATGAAAAGTTGCTTAATGAAAATTACTTGTTAAATGATTAATTTTAATATACAACTAAATAATAAGTTACATTCATGCAGTGCTTTTATAATTACAAGGTGTCTTTTGCATGCGATCTTGCTTACTCTTAAAAACAACTCTGGGAGATAGAGAGTACACCCATTATTATCCCAATTTTATAGCTGTGGAAACTTATTAGCATCTTACTCATCTTATGCGTTTCAATGCAGATGATATATCTGGTTTACAGTTAGAGACTGTTATAAACTACTGAAGCAGATTGAATGGTTATGTAATTTTTCAGTGCATTCAGGTTTGCATGGTTGACCAATCGATTAAATTCATCCTCAAATGAATAAAATCATTTGCTCCCCTAAATTATTTATGAGAACAAAAAATGGACCCTCAATAAAACCTTGGATTCTCTTTATGTAAAAGAAATAATAATTTCCCTTCAGACACAAAACACAGAAGAGAAAACCCCCAGGTTTTAAAGAAAGCAATGCCAGGATACCACAGGCAAACAAAATGGGACATGGCAAGCTGCAATAATGCTTGGCTGCCTACACAACTATTTGTTTCTGGTAGTTATGGAATCACCACCTTCCTACTCATTTATAAGTATTCATTGGAGCCACATGCTTCTGAAATCGGTGTACTGGTTCCATATGTTAGGGAGTTCAGTATCTCACAAAGGCACGATCCTTGCCCTTGGGTTCTTATAATTTACGTGAGATAGAACGTATTGTAGTGAGCCAAATACTAAAGATGAATAAAAAGCTCAGTCGTCTAAGAAATAACAGGTAACTTTATTTCAGATGCATTTTATGAAAAAAAATTTCCTCTTGCTTTACATTTCTGACTGGCCAATGTCTGAAGATGCTTTGCCAGTAACAAAGTATGGTGGAGGCCATTGTCACAGAAACCTATTGACTGACTCTACCATTGTTGCTTTCCACTTTGTTTCATGGACCACTGAAGTTGGGCAGCCAAACTAGATGGGAGTTTTCCAAATACTCTAAAAATTTGAAGTGATTTTTGAACTCTTTCTTAGATTGTCTAGAATACTGGAGAAAGCCCATGAAGACATCAAGGCAGTAACACTATAAATAGAAAATGGTATTTTATTTTTATTACCATTTAATTTGTTTTGTGTGGATATAACTTAAGGGTCCTTTATTTTCTTAAAAAATAGATAAGGACAGTTTAATAGGGACAGAAAATTTGAAAACGCTTTGTATGTATGCATTAGAAACCAGAGCAATTAGACAGAACAGAATTTTTTAAAAATGCAAATTTTGTTGCTGTAAATGACATATCAGATTCCTTTCCTTTTAAAAGAGACCTAGTCAATGTCACAAAACATATGGAAAATTTTGAAGCACCACAGTAAAGGAAGAAAAATTCCAAATAAAAAGAGTGGTGAAGGAAAAGAAAAATAAGAGAGAAAAACACACATCTATTTTTCTTTTTATCTCTCAACTAACTTTCTATGTTAGATTATCTTCCCTTCTTTTTCTTTTGCACCCTTCTAATTTATTCTCCCTCCATTTGCCCCAAATCTCTCCTATGCCATTTGCCTTTGGACTCAGTGGACCTGGTCTTATCCCTGGTCATTTTGACTGAATTTTCTTTCTTTGCTTTGTTGCTCTGTTGTTGAAAGGCTTGCCAATAGCCAACCACCTGGAAGTTGGTTCAGGGCTGGGGATTTAATCAGTCCTGCAAGCCATGACAAACCATAGGCATCCACAGCATTGGCCTGGTGTGCCTATGCAACCAGTTAAAGTAAATTGACCACAAATTATTTGGGTGCATTGCCGGTCTATCAAGACCCTGAAAGATCCACCTGCAAATTTCACTATTTAGGTATAAATCTTCAGGTAGAGTTCAAATTCTGTTTTTAAAATCTGTTAGTCCTTTGTTCTTGTTCTGATTCCTGAAGAAGGGGAGGAACTGGTGTCCTCCCACTTATTCTACCTACTCTCAAGTTTTTTCCTCATGCAAGACGAGTCAAGGTCAACAATGTGGTTATACATTCTACCAAGCCTCATTAGTAGTTTCACTAAATGGTAGGTGGGTACAGTAGCAATTTCATGTTGACAAAAATCTGTCTCCTCTTGAAAAAAGATTGAAAATCCATCTACTATTTAATAAGTACAGAAATAACATCTATAAGAATAGGTATGCTGGTTTCTGAGCACATTCTGCAAACACTGGAGGATGGGAGAAGTTCTGTACTTGTTCATATCTTAGGATAGTTCTCTTTTTTTAGAGGGATGGAGGAGAGGCTTTCAAACCTGTGAATTTTCCTCAGTAAAGGACTCTTAAAAAATCCCTCATTAATGATCAATAACTCATCTATAACTTAAAGTCTTAGATAATTAACTTGGGCACTGAGTGACTAAAAGAGTTAGCCATGATCACACATCTAGTACAGGTCAGAAGAGAAATTTTAATCCAGTTCTTTCTTATGTCCAGGCTGGACCTGCGATCACTAGATTGTACTGACTCCCAGGAATGCTTAGCATTCAATTATTAGAACTTTTATTTACTCTATTAGCCTGTTCTCCTCATCTATAAAATGTAGACAAAAATCATGACCTGCCTCCCTCCTCAGTATTGGATATTGGGAAGCCCAAATAAGAAACTGCATACGGAAGTGATTTGAAAAATATATAAAGTCTTGGACAAATCTAAGGTACTTAGGTGAGTTCAAAAGAACTAGTAGGTGCAGGGCACTGTGCCAGCTGCAGGATATTACTGAAACCTCCTTTCCACTAAAAAGTGAAATTAAATATAAGAGTAAGGAAAAAAATTTTCTTCTATAATTTTCAAATTTATGTTATAAATTAGTGTGAATTTTATTCTAAAATCTATAAAAGTCTTAAGAACTTTGACTTTATTGTGGGTGTTAGCTAGAGATGAAAAATATAAATTTGAGCATATGTTCTTGAGCAAAAGAAAGTAAAAGCAGGAAGCAGGGCCATGGGAGGCACGTTAAACAAACTGGTGCAGATAAGAAGAGAGAAAGGATCAAGATATTATTGTCCTTGTGGAGTCCCAGGATGGAGACATCACATTTCGTGTTCCTTTTTTTTCTGCAGTTTTGACCTAGGGAGCTAGATGGCATAGATGGATAGAGAGTTCAATCTGGTGTCAGGAAGACTGAGTTCAAATCCTTCCTCAGATTCTTACTAGCTGTGTAATCCCAGATAGGTCTTTAACCTATGTCTGTCTCAGTTTCTTCATCTGTAACTTGGGAATAATAATATCACCTACAAAAAGGGTATGTTATGAGGATAAAAAGATGTCTGTAAAGTGCTTTACCAACCTTATCTTTAAAGAAACATTTTTCTCTGTGAAAATAATAAAATTGAACAGTGATTAGATAGTCGCTCAAGAGAACTCCATTAAATAATTAATACTGGTCCCAAAAGTTAAGTCATTTGGACTACTGGTATGGCTGTTGAAATATGAAGCATCTTCTTTATTTTCTGCTTAGTTTGTCTATCTTCATACACTTTCTGCTGAGACTGGCAATGGTATGAATACTCAAGGTTCTAGACTGACAATTCATATAGGAGGTACCCCGAAAGTTGGCCTGAAGAAGAAACAAGAGCTGCCAGTTATGATTTCACATCCAGACCTGAGATGCCACCATATTCATGTTCCATAAAGCTTATTGAATTCTCACTAAATGTAGGGTGCTATATAAAGCGTTACAGCATTATTGATTTAGAGCTTGAAAGGACCTCAGAGTCTAGCTCCCTTAATGGATAATGAATCTGAGGCACAGAGAGATTAAGTATATCTGTAAGGAACAGGATATAATCCACCAACAGAGTTCCAGACAGAGCTGCTGGCCAAAAATAAAGGGATTCTAGAGATACTTATATGCTAACAGCTTTGTGTTCCTTATTTTTCCTAGGAATAGAAAGAAAGTGAATCTCAAGTCTGGTAGAAGTTGAGAAAATGAGGAAGATAAAAATAGCACAGAAGAAAGGAGATAGGGTAGGGGAAAAAGGTAGGAGGGAATAGCAAAGAAGAGACAGAGAGAGAGTAGAAGACAGTAATAGAGAGAGAGAGAGAGAGAGAGAGAGAGAGAGAGAGAGAGAGAGAGAGAGAGAGAGAGAGAGATCCAGGTCAAATAACTCACTTTGCATTCCCTGCCCCTGGCTTCTTTCTCCGGAAAATGCTGAGGAAGGTATTGGAGCGGCAGGGCAGCTTGCCGTCCCCGACGTGCATGCGCACCACGTCTGAGGTGGTGAAGGCACTGCGGACGTTCCTCTCAGGCTTAGCAATGATGATGTACATCTTGGGCGTGAACATGCATCCCAATGCTACCGTCACACTGAGGCTCACAGCAAAGCAGGTAGTGATAATCTTGTAGTTGCTTCCGAAGTAGATGGGCACGAAAGCCAGCCAGATGATGCATGTGGTGTACATGGTGAAAGCAATGTACTTGGCTTCATTGAAGTTAGCGGGCACATTTCGGGTCTTGAAGGCATAGTAGGTGCAGCTCATGATGAGGAGTCCATTGTAGCCCAAGGGGGCCACCACACCCAGGTTGCTGGTGTTGCAGATCAAGTAGACTTCCTTGATGCTGGGGTAAGACAGGATAGGCATGGGCGGCTCCATGACAATCAGGGTCACCACCAATGTTAGCTGCACACTAATCAGAATAGAGGCGATGATCACTTGGGCCCAGGCGCTCATGAATCGAGGCTTCCTGGTGCATATTTTCTTCTTGCTCCCAGCCAGGATTCGTGCAATACGGTTAGTTTTGGTCACCAAAGCAGAGTAGCACATAGCAGAAGAGAGTCCAACCAGGAGGCGCTGGAGGTAGCATGATGTGATGGTAGGCTTGGCGATGAGGGTGAAGGGGCACACATAACCAAGGAAAATGCCAGCTAGAATTATATAACAAAGCTCTCGACTGGAGGATTTGACCACTGGAGTATCCCGGTATAGCACGAAGATGAGTGTGACAAACAAAGTGACCAAAATGCCCAGGCAAGAGAACACCACAGCTACAATAGACTCTATGTTGCTCCATTGAAGATAGCGAACAGTAATGGGTTCACAGCCTGTATGTAAAGAGAAGAGGGAGGGAGGGAGGGAAGGAAAGGAAGGAAGGAAACAAAGGAAGGAAAGGAAGGAAGGAATGAAGGAAGGAAGGAACGAAGGAAAAAGAATCAAAGGCTAATAGGAACCAATGAGGAAGAAAATCATTAATTTTCCAGACATAGATATTTCATCACCATTCTTGATTTTGTATTACTTTAAAACATCATTATAATATGGATTATTAAATAAATTCTGATACCCACTTTCCCCTCCTTTCCAATCACATCCCCTGAAACGATTTATAACAAAAGCTTACCATAATGAATCCAAGAACATTCTGTTCATTCCCCCATCATTATCTAATTGTAAATTGCTTTCACTGTTTAGAGTGATTTGACATTGTCTTGGAAAAAATAGCCCTAAGTCATTTTCATCCAATAAAAAATGATCACTGATGATGATGATGATGATGAAGAAAAATACTACTTTTTCTTGTAGATACAAGAAACTTAGGTATATCTTTTGCTTTCACTACTGAGGTAGAGATCTTAGGCTTCATTCCATGGTGGGCTATGAAAAAGTATTGGAGTAACAACTAGTATTTATGTGGTGCTTTAAGGTTTGCAAAGCATTTTTTTACATATGTTGGCTCCTTTGTTCTTCACAACAATTCTGGGACATAGCTGCTATTATTATCCCCATTTTACAGATGGAGAAATTGAGGTATCCAGACATTAAAGGATTTGCCCAGGTCACAGTGCTAATAAATGTCTGAGGCAAGCTTTGAGTTCAAGTGTTTTTGAGTTCAGGTCCTGTGCCGTTGGTGTAAGCGATGAGACTGGAGATCCATTTTTTTTCCAAGAGAGTGGCAAAGTTCTACTGCAGATGTCTACTTCGAACTGAAATTCAGGCACATGCTAGCTGTGTGACCTTAGGGTGAGTGAGGTAACCCCTCAGTGCTGTAGGAAACTCTCTGCAACTATGGTACAGGGAAGAGACCGTCATTGGTAGAGGGGATTTCCCCATCTGGGAGTTCCCTTTGCCAAAGAAAACAGAGGCTCAGTATTTATCCCTGATGCCTAGAAGTTAAGACATAATACAGATAAGTAGCTAAAAGGCAATTTGGGAAGTAAAAGAAAACTGATAATTGTGGGGATCAGGGAAGGCCTCAGAAAGAAGGTGACATTTGGGCTAAGCCTTGAAGAAAGATAAGGATCCAGAGAGAAAGTGATGGGGAAGGAGTGTGTCCCGGGCATGGGGCACAGCATACGTAAATGCATGGTGGTGAGAAATAGAATATTAATTTATGGGAAACTGCTAGCAGTTCAATTTGTTTGGAATCTAGAATATATAAAATAGAATAAAGTGAAGCAAGTATGGAAAGGTAGGTTGGAGGCATATTATTTTTTGTTGTTGAGTTCTTTCAGTTGTGTCTGACCCTCCTTGATCCTATTTGGGGTTTTCTTGGCAAAGATACTGGAGTGGTTCACCATTTCCATCTCAAGCTCATTTTACAGCTTAGGAAACTGAGGCCAACAGGGTTAGGTGACTTGCTTAGGGTCACACAGTTATTAAGTATTTGAGGCTAAATTTGAACTCGGGTACTCCTGACTCCAGGCCTCTGGCACTCTATACATTGTGCCATCTATAAATGAAAATTCAAGAATTTTGTATTTTATTCTAAAGTTAATTGAAAATCACTAGAAGTTTTTGAGTAGGGGAATCATATGGATAGACTTATACTTTAAGAAGATGATTTTGGCAATGATGCTGATGAAAGATTGTAGAGAGGAGAGACTAGAAGGAGGAAGACCAATTAGGAGACTAATAACTATAGTCTAGGATAGAGTTGAAGAGGGACAGTGGACTTATAAGTGTAGAGAAAAGGACAGATGCCATAGAGGTAGAATTGGCAAGTCCTGAAACTGATTGAATATAAGAGTTGAGGGGGAAGGAAAAGTTAAGGATGAATCCAAGGCAAAAGCCTGGACCAATAATAATATGAAGCTAGGAAACATACAGACACACACACACATACGCACAAATAGGGAGAGTCTCTATGATACTCTCTCAAACTCTCTCTCTATGTATAATACATATAAATATATATAATATAAAATAATATAAAATGTTATAGATAATATATGCATAATAATATATACAGAACACATATGTCCACACATAGGTATAATAATTATATATTTATATAATATATAATATTAATATATTATGCTATGATACATTTATATAATATTTCTATATAATGAATATTTATTTATTTATTTATAAGCCTGTTACAGCCCTTGTCCTGAATAAGTGAATAGTTACTGAAATGGGTCCAGACATAGTTTGTGCTGGAGAAAACATGTTAGATCCAGAGAATTTTTTTAAAAAATTTTCTTCTTGAGAATCTTTCTGATGGAGTTTGTCATTTTGAGAAGTTCCCTTATGGTGTGTGACCTATTTTAAGAAGTGAGTAGTATTGGATTGCATTCAGTTGAATTCCTATGAATATTTAATCTAAATTCTAGCACCATTTCATTGCAGTACAGACTCATGTTTATGTATCACATGTCTTTATATGGAACATGAAAATGATTGTAAAGTTCTTGCAAGAAATAAAGTGTGATATTTAAAGACTGAATTAAAATATGTAGTTCTCACATAAAGAAAAATGTTTGAGAATCCTATTTCATTAACAGCTTCAAAAATCATTATAATTAGGCATATAACAATTACCTTCATAGTCAAAATACAAAATGTTCCAAAGTAGTTTATGAATTCATTTAAAAACAATTTTTCTTCTTTAGGTATGTGAATACAATTTTGTGACCAAATGATAGGAAAAGTTTATTACAGCATAAGTTAATACCCTATTAAAAAATCCAACAACCTGGCTACTTTTTTCTACTAAAATTCAATTTGAGCTCAATCCAAAAAGAGAATTTCTTCATAGAATGCAAAAGGCCTGTGATTGTTTCATTTTTTTAATCTCTAGCTCCTAGCAAGTACCTGGCACATAGCAGGTACTTCATAAATGCTTGTTGGTTGATTTATTAATTGATATTTGGCAAACATATGGCAAAATAAACTATTTAATATTTTAAATATTCCTTGGTGTTTTTTTGTACCTGTTAATTTCCCATTTTGCAAATTAATTAAAAATTTGAAATAGAGTAGCTTATTAATAATTCACTCAAATATTGGTGGAAACCCAGCTTAGAGATTTCCTTCAGGATTTTGATGAACCCATGGTATCATGAGTATGAGTATCCTTCCTTTAGTATAAATTGCAACCCAGTTATCTGTACCTTCTTCTGTACGCTTCTTGCCTTTGACTTTCCATAGATCCTCTCTAGAGGACTCACCTAACATGCTGAGGGCTTTTCTTTGTTTCAAAACATACATAAATATGTATACACACATATGTGAGTATATACGTATATTCGTGTATGTGTGTATATATGTAGACCTATACACACAAATATACATATATATCCATATGCACACACATATACATACACATGCATGTATACACACATATACATACACACACATACACACACATATTTTTCATGGATAGCCATGGCATCATTTAAGCCATCTGTTATCACTCACTACAGCTACATGGCTATGCCACATCAGTCTCTTGTTATGCACGTCCTTTGTAATATCTTTTAAGCTACTTTTTGGTATGTGCATTCTTATTAGAAATATGCAGCACCCTAATCAATGAATCTTGTTTTTTTCTTTTTTAAAATGTTTTTTTCTTCTTTTTTTCAGCTCCAAATTCTCTCTCTCCCTCTCCCATACCCCTTCCCCTGCCCAATAAGAAGGCAAGAAAAACAAAACCCATTTCAAATGTGTATACTCATGCAAAACAAATTTCTGCATTTGCCATGGTTCCCCCAAAAGTAAGAAAAATAAAGTTAAAAAATATGCTTCAGTCTGCACTCTGAGTCCTCAATTCTATATTTGAAGGTAGAGGACACATTTTATCATGAGTCCTTTGGAATTGTGGTTGGTCATTGTGTTGATCAGAGATATTAAACAAGTCTTTCCAAGTTTATTATCTTTGCAATATGGCTGTTTTATGTAGACTCTTTCCCTGGTTCTGCTCATTTCACTTTGTATCAATTCATATAAATCTTCTCTATTTTTCTTCATCATTTCTTATAGCACAATAGCATTCCATCACAATAATAAACCACAGTTTGTTCACAATTTGTTTGACGGGCATCCCCTCGGTGTCTAATTCTTTGCCTCCACAAAAAGGGAAGCTATAAATATTTTTGTACATGGTGGTCATTTTCCTCTTTCTTTGCTCTCCTAGGAGTATAGCCCTACTAGCAGTCTTACTAGGTCAAAGGGTATGTACAGTTTAATACCCTTTTGAGCATAGTTCAAAATTATTTTCCAAAATGATTGGATTATTTCACAGCTCCACCAATAAATAGTGCATTAGTGTGCCCATTTTCTCACCTCCCCACCAGCATTTGTCATTTCCAATCTCATGGGTATGAGTGGTACCTCAGAGTTATTTTAATTTGCATTTCTCCACTTCCTGGTGATTTAAAACATTTTTTTCCTGTGGCAATCATTAGCTTTAATTTCTTCCTGTGAAACCTTCCTGTTCATATTATTTGTCTATTTATCAACAGGAATGGTTTCAATGGATCTTTCTATTGTCCTCTGGGACACTTGTAATTTTGATTCTTCTGAGATTGTAGCATTCTGTGGTTGGTAGCCACATAGCAAAAACTTGGCTTTTTCAGGACAGTGAAGTTTAGAATAGTTGTGTTTTTTGTTAATCTCTTATTATTCAATTGTGGGGCTCAGTTCATTACTCATATGCAAAGCTTGTCTTAGATTAGATGTATGCTTGAGAAAGGGGAAAGGGAGGGTATGAGTGTGTGTGTGTGTGTGTGTGTGTGTGTGTGCGCGTGCATGTGCCCTCTGATATCATAATCTGAACAGTGTTTATCATCAATCTTGTTTTTCTGATGTAAATGAGTGTGTATTTCATGGAGGAATTTCTGTAGTGTTCTAAGGTTTCATTCAATACAGCTCAGAGTATTCTACAAAAAGGAACATTTGAAGACAAGTCAACAAACATTTATTAAGCACCTAATATGTGCCAAGTCGGGGTAACTAGGTGGCTCAGTGAGTAGAGTTCTGAACCTGAAGTCAGGAAGACTCATCTTCCTGAATTCAAATTTGGCCTTAGACACTTACTAAATGTGTGACCTGGGCAAGTCACTTAACCCTGTTTGCTTCAATTTCCTCACCTGTAAAAGGAGCTGGAGAAGGAAATGGCAAACCAATCCAGTATCTTTACCAAGTAAAACCCCAAATGGGGTCACAAAGAGTAGGAAATAACTGAAAAATGACCGAAGAACATTAATAACATGTGCCAGGCACTATGCCAAGTGCTGGGGACACAAAGAAAGACAAGCCCTCCAACACTAATAGTGAAACTTTCTCCTGTTCGGATTTTGCACAAGGTAGCCTCCAATTCACTGGTGAGCTCCTCTGTCAGCATATTTCCCCCTGTTCTATGCCTCATTCTATATCAATATTCAGCAGACTGCTGAAAACAAAATTTATCTCTGTGGTCATATCCAGCATGGAACCAGAGAAGACTTTAAAGTTTCATTTTGTCCTAATGAGTAAATTTCCCCCACCTTTTACACTTCCCCTGTTGAGAATCAATGAACTGCATCTGCTGCAGAATCTTATAGTCTACATATGTGTTGTCTGGAAAAACCCCAAACACAATAATTGTGAAATCTTCTGGGCATATGCTCCAAGAGCACTTATTCTCAATGTACAAATTTAAGTCACAATCTGAAACATATACTGACACATATTCTTATCCTATTAGACTTCATTTTTATTTTTCAAAAAAGGTTAGACTAGCTGAAGTCCTCAGAAAAACAGAATAATGTTTACTCATCACACGTTTCTAAGCATAGAAGGATCAAATATCATATTCTTATTACATTTAGTAGCAAAGCCATAGTTATTTTCCTTTCAATGAACATCAGTCAATCAGAAACTGCATGATTGCATTTGGAAGAAGAATAACATATTTGATTTGCAAAAGAGGCAATATAATTTGTTGGGGAGTTTACAGAGAAGGCTCTTATTTGGTTGCCATTTGGGCAAAGGAATCTTTGAGGTCTCTTTTTGTAAGATCTGGCTTTCCAATTCTATAATATGTTGTGTTGCTTTTTCCTCTTTTATTCTGAACTTAACAAACACCAAAATAAAATGAGTATTTCCATATGATGAGAATAGAATAAGAATATTATACATACAACTGAAAATGTATATTATGTACTATTTGCTATATTTCTTAAATAAATGGCCTAACTACCGTGTTTCATCAGGAAATGGAAAAAAAGTTTAGTTTTGTACCCTTTGTAGAATGATGATTATGAGAATGACTGAGCATCGCATTTATCTTTGCTTATTATGCTTAGCTAAGTACCCTAAAAAGCAAAGTAAATGACATAAATCCTACCCTTCAGAAACTTAAAATTTTAAATCTTAATTTTATGGATATCTTTTGTCATTATATTACCATAATCTCTGAATATTTCTCTCCCACCTCTCCTATCTAGGGAGCTATCCCTTATAACAATTTTGTTTTAAAAAAGAAAGAGAAAAAATTCAGCCAAACCAATCAACACATGAATCATATTTGACAGCAGAGGCAATATTCCCCACACTCATAGTACTCTGCCTCTGCAAAGAAGGGAAGGGACATACATTTTCTCTACTCTTCTCCAGGGCCAAGTGACAAGTTCTTTGGCACTTAAGTAATACTGATATGTCTAGAAATACCAATGACATACAAGTACTACCGAATCTCATTGTGAAACATTTTGAAGTGATTCACTTTTATTTTGGGTCAAATTGGGTCTCTCTTTCTTCCCCTCCTTCTACATTTCCCAACACCATACAGTATTATCAACTTCTACTTAAAAAAATGAATGGTAGCATTCTTATACAATACTCCACTAATGTGGGGTATTATTATACTATACGATGAAATATGCACTCAGGTGTTCTAGTGGAGTAAACAATATAAGCAAATATGGAAAAACTTATTAAAAAGAATGTATCCTTTGTAAATGTATGAGAAAGGTGTCAGCATAATTCCTAGGATGGGGGGAAAACAATATCAGAACACTTTGAGGGGAGACAGTTCTTATAAATGAGAAAGGTCCTACCAGTGAGGTCTCTGTTTGGCCACCATCCAAGGTCACACGCTTTGCAGGTGAATTCGTCTTGCGCGTATTCATTCTCCTTGCATGCTGTGCAGATCCAACAGCAGCTCACCTCTCCTTTCCGGATGACCTAAAACATCAAGATCCTTCTTTTAGAAAGCTAGCCCTTTTACTTCTTATAATGCCAAAGCTTTTACTCTGGCTCTTATTAGTTTCAGGTGAACCAGAAGCTTATTTGAAGAACATTTCACATAATAGGCAAACTTCAGAAGATATGGGGTGGTATACAGGCTAGATTCACAATCAGTTGTGATTTGGACATGAAGCTGATGTGGAGGGTCTCTGATGTTATTGTATGTTTCTAATAATTGTCTGAATGTTTTTGCCTAAACCTAGAGAGCTCACAAGAAGAACTTTACTCACAAAGACAGTGATGGTAGTGAGGTAGAAAGAATAATGGAGTTTTAGAAATAAAATTCTTATTTGACTGCCCCTTCTTCACAGCTATATCTAGTCACCAAGTACATCTGATTCTTTCTATATACTGATCCTTCCTTTATATTACTTTCCCTTTGCCACCACCCCCCTCCCTAGTATTGTGCTTTCATTAACTCACTTGGTGATGGCAATAAGAGCCTTCAACCATATAATCTGCCTGAAGTCTTTCTGTCCCCCCAAATTCTTCCTGCATATAACTGCTAAGATAACCTCACTTGCCTGGTCAAGAAATTTCAGTGCTCCCCTATCACATTTCCAATAGACTCTAAACTCCCTAGCTTCCCAATAATGTGGTGTGTGTGTGTGTGTGTGTGTGTGTGTGTGTGTGTGTGTGTGTATGCAGTTTCATCACTTATTACCTAAAACTGTAACCTAATAGATCGAAAGCTGGAAGGGACATTAAGGGCCATCTAATTCATTCCCCTTATTTTTACAGATGAGGGAACTAAGTCTCAGAAGGTTAAGTGCCCTCCCAGAATGACTCCTTCACCCCTAGCTAGCTACTCACCATATTAATTCAGTTTTCCCAGTCACTCAATGTAACACACAATGACTTCTTGATTTGCCTTTAAGAAAATTTTATCCTTCACAAAGGGGAAAACCAGTAAAGGGTAATTCCACTTTGGATCACATTGTTACTAACAGAGAAGAGTTGATTGCTAGGTGGAAATTATAGGAATTCTAAAAAAGTGATGATTTATTTTTAGACATTGTAACAGAGAGAGAAAAATCCAAGCATAGCCTGATATGCATTGTCAATTCTGGGAAAGCAGATTTCACTGGGTTTGGAGGAAATGTAGGTAGGATCTCATGTATGAAAATATTAGAGAGTAAGTCAGTCCAGGAGGAGTGGAAGAAGCTCAAGCATGGCATTCTGAAGACAAAGGGAAACAATTTCAATGAGGAATCAATAAACAAATATTTATTAAGTTCCTACTATGTGCCAGTGCTAGAAAGAAAAATGGAACTTATGTGAAAAGACTCTTGTGAACGTACAGGGAACTGACCAATCAAATTAGTTTTTAAAAATGTACAGAAAATGGAAACAAGGCCAGATAACAGAGCATGAATAGTTCGCTATAGTCCTCTAACAATAGTGTCGGGAATGCTAAAGTTCCCAATGAGCTGAGGCTAATGAAGGAAGGTAAAGGCAAAAACAGGGTTTCTTTTTTAAAAAGCTAAATTTGAAGAGGAGGATCATAGAAGGAATAGGACCCTTGCCTGAAGTTTAGGGGATGAAGAAAACAGAAAACAGAGAGAAAGCAGATCTGTTGCTTCCTTATTTTGTTTCTGTTTTTCCCCTGCCAAGTAGAATGACTTTTGACCTAGAAATGACAGAACAAAAATTGCTAAGAGAGAGTCGATACCAAGATAAGTGAAGCATTAGTAGGAGAGCACCCCTGGATAATTCATGTTATCTAGTCCAGATGAATTAGATCCTTGGGAAGTGAGAGAATTGGCCAGTGTAGATGCAGAGCCACTGTCTATGATATTTGAAAGCTCATTGAAAATGGAAGAGATGCTACATGATTTGGAGAAGGGCTAATTACCAATTTTTAGTAGAAGAGAGTAACATCTCTAAACTAAAGGCTAGTGAGTTTGACTTTGAATCTGGAAATCATCTAATAGACTGGATGACTAAAGAGATAGTTGATGAATATCAAGAAAGGGAAGTGGTGATTACAAAGAGCCAGTAAGGCTTCATCAAGAAGGGGGTCATGGCAAGGACATCTAGGTAGTGCAGTAGATAGAGCACCAGCCCTTGAGGATGGAAGACCTGAGTTAAAATATGGCCTCAGACACTTGATATTTACTAACAGTGTAACCCTGGGCAAGTCACTTAACTCCAATTGCCTCAAAATCATAAATTATAAAAAAGAGAATAGGTCATGTCAGACTATTCAATTCCATTTTTTTACAGAAATGCTAAACTATTAGATGACTAGAATGATGAGGCTATAGTTTACCCAGGGCATCTAGGTGGTGCAATAGATAGAGAGCACAGGGCTCGGAATTAGGAAGACTCCTCTTCCTGAGTTCAAAAGCGGACTCAGATACTCATTAGCTGTGTGATCCCTGGGCAAGTCATTTAACCTTGTTTGCCTCAGTTTCCTCATCTGTAAAGTGAGCAAGAAAAGAAATTGCAAACCACTTCAGTATCTTTGCCAAGAAAACTCTAAATGGGGTCATAAAGAGTCAAACATGAGTGAACAACAACATAGTTTTAGCAAAGCTTTTTGATAAAATGTCTTATATTCTTCTTGTGGGGAAGATGGAGAGAGATGGATTCAATGATAATACAATTAGATGAATTCAGAATTGGATGGATGACTCCACTCAAAGAGAGGTTGTTAATAGTTTGATGTCAATATGGCAGGGGTCCTTCAGTGAAACATCTCAAGAATTTGTCTTTGGCCGTGTGCTATTTAACATCTTTATAGATAAAGATAGACTTGGATAAAGGTACAGATGGCATGCTCTTCAAGTTTTCAGATGACACCAAGCTATGAGTGATAGCTTATGTACTGGACGATAGTTAGGATCCAAAAGAATAGTGACAGGCTAGAGTATTGTAATGATTCTAACAAGACAAAATTCAGTAGGGGTAAATATAAAATCCTACAGTTGGGTACAAGAAAATTAACTTGACAAAAACAAAATGGGTAAGGCATGGTTAAGATAGCATTTGTTCTGGCCAAAAAACCCTGATAATCCCAGTATATTGTAAGCTCAATGTGAGTTATCAGTGTGATCTGGAAGATGAGAAAACTAATGTGATCTTAGACTCCATTAAGAGAAGCACTGCTTTCAGGAATAGAGAAGAAATAGCCCTTGCTTTGATCAGATCTCTTCCCAGAGTATTGTTTTTAGTTCTGAGTGCCACAATTTAGGAATAATACTGATCAGCTGGAGAGTGTCCAGGGGAGGGTGACCAACATCATCAAAGGTTTTATTCCATGCTATATGAGGAATGGTTGAAGGAATGGGGAACATTTCTCTTGTAAGAGGGAAGGGTCAAGAGGGATATAATAGCTGCCTTTAAGTATTTGATTCGTTTTTCATGTGTAGGGAGGATTAGACTTTATTATGGTTGGCCTGAGAGGGCAAAACTAGGAGCCATGACTCGAAGTTGCAGAGGCAATTTAGGTTTAATGTCAGGAAACCATTCCTTGGCATTGGAGCTATCCAATCCAAAAGTGGATGGCGCTCTTGACAGGTGGTGGCTTCCCACTCCCACTCCCACCCCCCACCTTTGGTGGTCTTCAAGAACAGGCCAGATTATCACTTTTGGGGTACATTATAATGGGGATACCATTCATGTATGGGTTTGAACCAACACTCAAATTCTGTGATTCTATGATTTAGAATCAGTAAGAATACAATTTTCAAGAATATTTATCCAGATATACTTGCTTATATTCTGGAATATTGTAAAAATATGAAAGTAGAGCCATATAAATCATAAACTTTAGGGCAAGAAAGAAGATGGATTTAAAATAGAAAGTTTGGGTTTAGGCTTTTCTGATCATTCTATGTAAAAAACCAAATTAATTTTTCAAAAGCTGAGAAATACAAAGAAAGATTGAATTACTGTCAAGCAGAAATAAATGAAAAATGTTGTAAGAGAAGTGACCAAGGGGAAGGAAAGATGCTTCTCTTACAAGATGCTAAATGGTGGTGGGAAATATATTTATATGTGTGTGTATATACACACACACAAACACACACATGTGTGTGTGCGTAAATTTAATAACTGCAAAATGGAATAAAGAAAGCTTTCAAGGGAAGGAGTAAAACCAATCAGAGAGTAAAATAAGTATTTCTACCTAGAGAAGCTTTTGATGTCATGTTTAGATAGGAAAAAGCAAAGATTCAGAAATGACAGAAACCAAAGATCCAAAAACAGATGCCTATATGGATGGGGTCAGGGTTTTAAGAGAATAAAGCAAGGAAGAATAAAGGCACTGCATGTGGTGCTTTGAGGTGTGCAGAGAGAGAACAGAAGGGGAGGGTGGACTTCCACAATAAAAATGGAGGGGCTAAAATAAGGTCAAAAGATTAACTGCAGCAAATGGAGTTCTGGATGGAATGGTTTCAAGGGAAAGGTAAGGTACTGGAGAAGAGGAAAGGATATGGTTTAAGTATATATTAAAGGTGTATATATATATATATATATATATATATATGTGTATATATATATATATGTGTGTGTGTGTATAATATGTGTGTATATATATATATATATATATATATATAAGACTTATGTTGAAGTACATAGTAAAGGATGAAGAAACATGTTTTAACAGCAGATGTAGTTCAAGAAGTGAGCAGCATGATCAGATTCTTGAAGAGAGGAGAGGCTTCTGGGTCTGAAAGCCTCACTACCTAGTCCTACAAGGCTTTTCAGGATGGCCTGAACAAATGTTCTTTCTGCATTATCTAATGGCATATGAGAAATTATCAGCACCAAAAAAGTATATAGAATTTGACATACATACATATACATACATACAGGGAGAGAGAGAGAGAGAGAGAGAGAGAGAGAGAGAGAGAGAGAGAGAGAAAGAAAGAAAGAGAGAGAGAGAGAGGTGAGCATAAATCTTAGAACTTGACAGGAAGAAGGAGGCAAGGGAAATTTTTTAAGGTTTAGCTCAAGGAGAAAAAAAAACCTTTGGATTGTATTAACCATGCTATTTCCTTTAAGAACCTACAAAGCTTTGGAATTTATTATCTACCACCTCCCACCCCAGCAAAAACAAATGAACAAGCAAACAAACAAACAAAAACCCACCCTCTCTCTAAACTTCCCTCTTTCTACTGAAGATATTTCCTTGCAAATTTGGAGTCATCCATGATTGCTCTCTCTTTCTCACCTTCCATATCCATCCTGTCAAGTCTTGCTGATTCTTTCTTCCCATCATATGCTTATGCTCATTACTTTCCACTCAGAGGGTCATCACTCTCATTTGAGCCCTCATTACCTCTCAGTAGAGTATCATTATAGTCTCCCCATGAGTTTCCCTGTTTCCAGTTTCTGTCTTTGACTATCTATCCTCTATAGAGCTGTCAAAATAATCTTCCAATGCCACCTTTCTCCTTGTCTATGCTTAGCAATTTGCAATGGTTTCCTATTGTCTCTTGTATTTAAATTCCATTAACAGTCTAAATGATGTTTCATGTGCCTTCCCTTCATGCACTCTACTGTAGTCAAATTGGCTTGCTAGCCATTCCCCAAACTTGTCCTTCCATCTGTAACTATATTATATACATATACACACACACATATATATGTATATATATATGCATGTATGTATATGTATATACATACATACACATACACACATATATATGTAAAGCTTATGATGCACCCTCTCTCCTCGTCCTCTAGAATCCTTAGGTTCACCCAAGACTACAATAAGATGACATTTCCTATAGAAAGTCATTCCAAACCCCACTCCCTTTCTGTTAATGTTCCCTCCCTTCTCAAATTACTTGATATTTGCCTAGCAGTATACATGTTCGTTGGATTGTCTACAGAGAGCTGGATAGAACCTTAAAGATCATTTAGTCCTCTCAATTTACAGATACAGAAACTGACTCACAGAGAAGCTAAATACCTTGCCCAGAGTCCCACAGGCAGTAAATGGCAATGCTGGGTTTGAACCCTAGTATTCTGCCTCCAAATGTATCACTCTCTTCACTACACCACACTATCCCTAGAGGAAAGGACTATTTCTTTTTTTTGTTGTTGTAACCTGAGTACTTCCCATGGTCCCTGGAACATAACAGGGGCTTAATAGATGTTTGTAAAGTGGAATTGAATATGGTTTGCATGATAAATTGCTGATATATGTGAAAACAAAATATTGCTATGACTGGCATGCTCACGCTGAAGAAGTAAATTCCATTTATTTAGACATGACATGAACTGAAGATCTTGAGACTAAAAGAAACATTTTCCTTCATTGCTTAACAGACACATTACATTTTTGTAAACAATGCACGCTTGTTAGTTTATAGTGGAAGTCTGTACGGAAATTTGGTTTGTAACTGGAATCTTTTTAGGGATGGTATCATTATACTTAAAAATTGCTTTTTCAGTCATTTTACTCATGTCCAGCTCCTTGTGACCCCATATTTGGGATTTTCTTGGCAAAGATACTGGAGTAGTTTGTCTTCCTTCCCCAGCTCATTTTACAGATGAGGAAACTGAGGCAAACAGAGTTAAGTGACTTGGCCAGGGTCACACAGCTAATAAGTATCTGAGGCTGAATTTGAACTCAGGTCTTTCTGACTCCTGGCCCAGCACTCTATCCACTGTGCCACCTAGCTGCCAGAAATTGCTTAACAGGCTTATTTAATGAGGAAAAAAATGTATTGAAGACTATGTAGCGATGTACACATAATAAATAGCTGAATTGCATTGGACTGCATTCTGGCTGATTGTGGCAGGACTATACAGAAGACATTTTGTAAATCACTAATGTTAAGATAACTAAACCCAGGTCATAGGTCTGATCATTTCATCCTCCTGCCCCAGAATCATCACTGGCTCCCTATTGGCATCTAAGACTCTCCACAAGCCACCTTCCCAGCTGTTCTTTAAAAATTGTACCTACTAGCCCAACTGGGTACTATTTGTTCTCTGAATTTGACCATGTTCTATTCTGTGCATTTGTACAAGGAAGGAAAGAAGGGAAGATGCATTTATTAATTGTCTACCATGTGCCAGACATTATGCCATATGCTGCGATAGTATAATCTCATTCTATCCTCACAATAACCCTGGGAGGTAGGTGCTACTATTACCCTCATTTTACATATGGGTAAACTGAGGCAAACAGGTTTAAATAACTTGCCTAGGGTCATACAGCTAGGAGGTATCTGAGGCTGGATTTGAACTCAATGAGTCTTCTTGGACAAGTCCAGCACTCTGAGCCCAAATGCTCAGGACTTAATCAACGTTTGTTGAATGAGGTTTTATAAGAATTTGTCCTAAGCAATGTTTTATAAGTTATACTCATAAGAGAAGCAGGCATGTTTTTAAAAAGCGTTTTAAGTTGCATTCAGAATGAAAAGCCTTTCATTGTTAATAAAGGAATTTATTAACCCTGAAATTAGCCCTGAAATTCTCCTGTAAATTGACTCTGTCTATATTTTGGAGAGGCTGCTGAGATTTCCTTTTATGTCACCTGGGCATGGTAGGTGGCAAATTAGTTGTGTTTGAATATAAGTGCAGCTATTTGGTAAACAGGATTTGAATTTCTTTTATTTCCACACCGCCTGGAGAGTTTATGGGGGAACAAACAGATAAACATTTCTTCCCCTTCAGGGACAAATCTTTTCCCACTGAATGGCACAATACTTTTCAAACAGTACCTTCCCTGCCCCAGTCTGCATTTGTGGTAAATGCTACATGTTGTTCTTATTGTTCGTGCCATGTCTGACTCCTCGTGACCCCATTTGGGGTTTTCTTGGCAAAGATACTGAAGTGGTTTGCCCTTTCTTTCTCCAGCTCATTTGACAGATGAGGGAACTGAGGCAAACTGAGTAAGTGCTCACACAGCTAGTAAGTGTCTGAGGTCAGATTTGAACTCAGGGAGATGAGTCTTCCTGATCACGCTCCTGGCACTCTATCTACATACCACAATAGTGCCGAGCAATGCCCAAGGAACAGAGTTCCATAGACAACCTGCGCTCCAGTCTGGCAATGAATGACCCTGCTTCTCTTCTGGAATGTGTGGGCCATTGTACAAAGGACACATGACTATCCATTCATAGCCTGCCAGGAGAAAAGTTAGCAGGTAGGAATTACTAAAGCGAGCTGCTGTGCAGTAAATCTCAGTTGGAAGGGGCTATTTTTTCCTGCCTGTTTTTTCCCCCTCTCACTTTTAATACTTAGAAAATTGCCCTTTGCCTATCCATAAACTGTTTCACAGACGTGGCATTGCAGACTTAATAACAGTTTAAAGCACCCCTGTGACAAACACTCTCTGGTTTTCAGGCTTGGAAAAAACAGCATCTGTAACTGTATTCTCCATATTCTATGGCCACAGGTACAGTCAGCTTGGCATTTCATTACTACCTGTCAGGGTGCTGCTGGGCCACAGAGAATCCTTTTTATCAGGGGACAGCCATGGAGAAACACACGGCCACGTGGATGGACTCTGGTGACAGTTCTACACACCCCAGGGCTGAGGGCCTGCTCAAGGGAATTCCAGGGAGCAAGGGTTAGACATCCCTCCTGAGGAATAGATTGTAGCACGTGAGTCAACCCAGATGGTGTCAGAAGTTATAAAGATGAGACAGAGCTATTGGGATTAATATTATTTTCCTCCCTTAAAATGAGACAGGACTAGTAAGGTCGTGGAGTAGCCCTTTCTCCATTGCTATAATAGACAAATGGTTCTAAGGCCTCTACTGTGCTTTGGTAACACAGAAACTGTCTTTGCCTCTGCAACAAGAGACTGGTACAGGGTGTGAAAGCTACCTGGAGCACAGACTTGTGGGGGTTCCCACCTACAAAGTGGCTGCTTGGTTCATAAGGTTGGCTCAGCAGTTCTGGGTGGGCGGTGGGATAAGGACAGACTCCCACACAATTGCTGCTTATACCAACAGCTGGACTGGATGACATTTATATAATGACTTGGCTGCATTGAGATGAATCATAGAAAATTAGTGATGAAGATGACCTATTAGGTCATCTAATCCATACCCCTGCCATGTCAAAGTTCCTCCTCCCAATCTATGTTTTTCATCTTCTTAGTCAATCTGGTTTTAAATAGTATGAAACAGAGTTTTCACCATCCTTCCCTTATAGAGGATCCTCTTACATATAAAACCTCCCCTTTATTTTTGTTTGCAGCATACAGTCAACTCTGCTACAACATGCCATGTGTGTTCCTTCAGAGTACTGTATTATGAAAAAAACATGCAATAAAAATAACAGGGTTTATGGGGACAATGGGGTTAGGGATAAAACATCCAAAAACCTCATCAGTGACACATAAAAAGAGGTAGGAGCCTAATGAAAATAGGAGCACTGTTTTATACTTGACAGGTGGTTAAGAAATATGTCAGTCCCACAAATTGTAGCACCAGAGCAAGGCTGGCAAAGTCTCTGGATGGTTGGGTGTGCCACAATGCAAGGCCTTGGTAGTGGTGATGTGTCAGAGGCTATGGTGGAACAGATCAGTCCTCTTTTGCCTGCTGTTCCTACTACACCAGAAGATGTACAATAAATATAGGACTTTACCATGACAAAAACCTTGGTTTACTTAGGAGTGGGCAGGGAAAGGGCTGTAGTTCGTGAGTTATTTTGAAGTGGTACAGTTTTCTGCATTCTTGATATTTCTTATGGAAGAAATTGAGTGGTGAAGCAAACTGAAATTCTCCCTACGCTCAGATTGTTCTCTAATATCTCAGTCAAATTGGAACAAATTTGCATTTTCTTTCTTTCTTTTTTAACCAGTTGACTGATTTACTGAATGATGGAAAAGAAAAGGTTTATGATGGGAGTAAGAGAGAAGGGAATGAGCATTTATATAGCACTGGTCATATACCAGACCCTGTGCTAACCACTTTATTTTTTTAAAATTTTTTTCCATATTTTTATTATTTATTTAATTTTTTTAGTTTTCAACATTGATTTCCACAAGATTTTGAGTTACAAATTTTCTCCCCATTCCTACCCTTCCCCACTCCAAGATGGCATATATTCTGATTGCCCCTTTCCCCAATCTGCCCTCCCTTCTGTCACCCCATTCCACCCCCATCCTCTTTCCCCTTACTTTCTTATAGGGCAAGATAGATTTCTAAACCCCATTGCCTGTATATCTTATTTCCCAGTTGCATGTAAAGAACAACTTTTTTTGAGCATTTGTTTTTAGAACGTTGAGTTACAAATTCTCTCCCTTCTTCCCTCCCTACCCACCCTCCTTGAGAAGGCAAGCAATTCAACGTAGGTCACACTTGTATCATCATATAAAACACTTTCATAATAGTCATGTTGTAAAAGATTAACTATATTTCCCTCCATCCTATCCTGTCTCCCTTTATTCAATTTTATCCCTTGACCCTGTCTCTTTTCAAAAGGGTTTGCTTTTGATTACCTCGTCCCTGAATCTGCCCTCCCTTCTATCATCCCCCACTCTTTTTTTGGAGGGGGGAAGGCAGGGCAATTGGAATTAAGTGACTTGCCCAAGGACACACAGCTAGTAAGTATATCAAGTGTCTGAGGCCGGATTTGAACTCAGGGCCTCCTGACTCCAGGGTAGGTGCTCTACTCACTGTGCCACCTAGCTGGCCCATCCTCCCTCTCTTATCCCCTTCCCCCCCACTTTCTTGTGGGGTAAGGTACCCAATTGAGTGTGTATGTTATTCCCTCCTTAATTCAAACCTGATAAGAGCAAGATTTGCTCATTCCCTTTGACCTGCCCCCTCTTCCCTTCCAATAGAACAGCTTTTTCCTGCCACTTTTATGTGAGATAATTTACCCCATTCTATCTCTCCCTTTCTCCTTCTTCCAATATATTCCTCTTTCATCCATTAATTTTGTTTTTTTTAGATATCAGTCCCTTAATATTCAACTCACCCTGTGCCCTCTGTATATATATATATCTATATATATATATATATATCTATATCTATATATATATATATATGTGTGTGTGTGTATATTCCCTTCAACTACCCTAATACCCTAATGCTGAGAAAGGTCTCATGAATTATAAACATTATCTTTCCTTGTAGGAATGTAAACAAAATGGTTCAACTTTAGTAAGTCCCTTATGATTTCTCTTTCTTGTTTACCTTTTCATGCTTCTCTTGATTCTTGTATTTGAAAGTCAAATTTTCCACTCAACTCTACTCTTTTTATTGAGAAAGCTTGAAAGTCCCTTATTTTATTGAAAGACCATATTTTGCCTTGGAGTATTATACTCAGTTTTGCTGGGTAGGTGATTCTTGGTTTTAATCCTAGCTCCTTTGACCTCCAGAATATTGTATTCCAAGCCCTTTGATCCCTTAATGTAGAAGCTGCAGGGTGTTATCCTGATTGGATTTCCACAATAGTTGAATTGTTTCTTTCTGGCTGCTTGCAATATTTTCTTGACCTAGGAACTCTAGAATTTGGCTACAATATTCTTAGGAGTTTTATTTTGGGGATCTTTTTCAAGAGGTGATCGGGGGATTCTTCCAATTTCTATTTTACCCTCTGCTTCTAGAATATCAGGGCAGTTTTCCTTGATAATTTCTTGAAAGATGATGTCTAAGCTCTTTTTTTGATCATGGCTTTCAGGTAGACCAATAATTCTAAAGTTATCTCTCCTGGATCTATTCTCCAGGTCAGTGGTTTTTCCAATGAGATATTTCACATTGTGTTCCATTTTTTCATTCCTTTCATTCTGTTTTTATAATTTTTTGATTTCTCATAAAGTCACTAGATTCCACTTGCTCCAATCTAATTTTTAAGGTGACATTTTCTTCAGTGATCTTTTGGACCTCCTTTTCCATTTGGCTAATTCTGCCTTTCAAGGCATTCTTCTCCTCATTGGCTTTTTGTAGCTCTTTTGCCATTTGAGTTAATTTATTTTTAAGGTGTTATTTTCTTCAGTATTTTTTGGGTCTCCTTTAGAAAGTTGTTGACTTGTTTTTCATGATTTTCTCGCATCACTCTCATTTCTCTTCCCGTTTTTCCTCTGCTTCTCTTACTTGAGTTTCCAAACCCTTTTTGAGCTCTTCCATGGCCTGAGACCAATTCATATTTTTCTTGAAGGCTTTTGATGTAGGCTTTTTGACTTTTTTGACTTCTTCTGGTTGTATGTTTTGATCTTTTTTGTCACCAAAAAAAATATTCTGTAGTCTGAGTCTGAGTGCTTTTTCGCTGCCTGCTCATGTTCCCAGCGAACTACTTGACCCTTGAGCTTTTTGTCAGGGTATGAGTGCCTTCAGAGATGAGAGTACTTTGTCCCAAGCTTTAGGGGCCTTGCGCTGAGGTTTTCAGAGCTACTTCTACTCCAGTCACTGCAAGCTCTGCCACACCAGCGCTCCTCCTCCCCCAAGAACCTTCAACCAGGACTGTAACCCAGATCCAAGCAGGGCAAAGCAAGAAAACCCTGCATCTGTGCTAGCAAAGCAATCCCTGCACTCCCACTCTGATCTGCTGCTTGATTCCTCCCACCGGGTGGACCTTGGGCCTGAAGCAGCCACAGCTGGAACTCTGGAAACAGCCATAGGAGCTTCCTGCTGTTGCCGCACCAGGTGCACCAGCTCCCCCACCCCTGGGGCTGGGGCCAGATTATACACTTCTCTCACCCAGATCCAGCAGTTTTCCCACTAACCCACTAAGTTGTCTTTGGTGTTTGTGGGTTGAGAAGTCTGCTAACTGCCACAGGCCAGTGATTCAGGACCCTAAGGCCTGCTCCGCCCAACTCCCTATCTGGTTGGTCCTGGCATGGCCCACGCTGGACTGCACTCTGCTCCTAGCACGGTGCAATAGACCCTTCCCAGTGACCATCCAGGCTGTTTTGAGCTGGAGACTTGTTTCCCTCTGTTATTTTACGGGTTCTATAGCTCTAGAATTTGTTCAGAGCTATTTTTCACAGGTATTTGGAGGGATTTGGGGGAGAGCTTAGGCGAGTCCCTGTTTTCCCACTGCCATCTTGGCTCTGCCTGCCCCCCCCCACTAACCACCTTAGAGATATTATCTAATTTGATCTTCACAATAAATCTGTAAAGTAGTTGCTGTTATGATCCCCATTTTGCGGTTGAGAAACTGAGGCAGACAGAGATAAATTGACTTGCACAGGGCCATACAGCAAGTTAGCATCTGAGATTCAATTCAGTTGTTCCTGACTGTAGGCCCAGTGCTACATCCCTCATGTCACCTAGCTGGCACAAAATTTGCATTTTCAAAACAGGTGTTATAGCCGAACTGACTGTATGCTCAAAGATGGAATGCTTGTGAGCAAAGGAATGGTGAAGCCAATTGGAACTGCTCTCTGAAGAGCTGATGAATTTTCATTGTGAGTATTCACACTTTAGAAACTAGCAAATGTAACAAATCAGGGCATGAATTTTTGTTTTATTGATTGTCTAGACTTAAGAAAAGTGATGGGAAAATGTTAATTGTGCAACTTTAACATGAAGGTGTGAGCATACATTGTTTTTCCTGGAGAGTCACTGGTTAAACATTTATCAATTGTCCCTGATTATGAGACATATAGGGCATACCTCAAACTCTTGGAAGTTACTAAAGCTCCTGTAGGAAGGTAGGAAGGATAACAGAAAGTCAGTTTAATGTAGACCTCTGGACTAGGATTTATGGAACCTTGATTTAGGTTCCCAAAGTGAGTGATACCACCTCCTGGGGGGGTGGGTGGTGCTAGAATGGTCTAGGGTGGGGTAGTAGCCTCTGGTATAATTGGGAGGCTTTAAATAAAAATAAGGGGGTGGTGGAAGCATAAGAAAATAAAAAAAGATAAGAAAACTTTGAAAAGTGTTGATACATGTTTCATCTGTTGTGTAACAGCATTAAAGTTGTCGTGATTACATTATTTTCCAAATAATCACACAAAAAACAAGTTATAGCCAATCAGTGGTCCAGTCTGCCAGCAGGTCTTAACAAGCAAGTGTTGGCAGAGGAGCATTTGTGCATTGTCTGGAAGTCCAGCATGCATGTGCAGGAATATGTGCGTGTAATGACTTGTTTACAATATGATACTATACCGTTACCTGAAGCAATATTGCATGATCAAAATTTCAATGCAGAAAAAACCCACAAATTTACAATAAATTATTAAATTTAAGATGTATCATTTTTTCAAAAATATTGTATTTTTTAAAATGACACAATTTTTTTAAAGGGTGAAGAAAGTAGATTTCTGGAGGGGTGCTGAGTAATTTTTTTTAAAAGGGGGCAGTAGGCCAAATAAGTTTGGGAACCTCTAACTTAGACTCTAGCTGCTGACACAGACTAACCATGTGGGCAAGGAACCTGTCTCCTCTGACTTTTAATTTCTTTAGCTTTAAAATCAGAGTGATAATGGTATTCTCTACTACCAGAGAACCTCATTGGCATAGTGGATAGAGAGCCAAAAAGGCATGGGTTCAAGTCTTACTGCTGACACAGACTGGCTGTGTGGCTTAAGGAATTAATATCCTCCCAAAAAAAGTGTTTAAGCCTACAAGTTGCCAAAAAGGTCCTGAGAGAGAGTTTCCTTGTAAGAAGTTCCTTGTACCAATGACATCAGCGGGTTGGAGAAAACAAAGCACTTCCCCCACAGAGGTATTATGCGATGGTCTTTTGGAAATCACAAAACGCTGTATATAAGGTGTCATTATTAGCATCCCCAATTTCTTTTGTTTTGTTTTAAATATATTTAATATTTTAGTTTTCCCCAATTACATGTAAAAACAATTTTTGACATTCATTTTTTAAAAATTTTCAGTTCCAAATACTTTCCCTCCCCTCCTTCCCCATTAAGAAAGCAAGATACAAGTTTTATTCCCAATTTTTTAAAAACGGATATGACTTGAAATATCTCCCTCATAGGCTTATCCATACATAATATCCCATCACCTGCTTCTCTGGGCCACCTTGTGCCTAGAACGTGCTTTTTCATTTATCTCTTAAAATCCCTAGCTTCCTTCATTGCTCAGTTCAAGTGACCCTTCCAACATGAGCCTTTTCCTCATCCCTTCAACTGCTAATGCCACCCAAGAATTATTTTGTAATTGTGATATGGGGGCATGTGATATTTCCCCAAAGAGAAGGTAGACTTTTCAACAAGGGAGTGTTTGATTTTTGTCTTTGTGTTCCCAATAAGGTCAACAGGTAGAACGATGGATAGAGCACTGGACCCACAGTTAGGAAGATCTGAGTTCAAATCCATCCTCAGACACTTTTTAGTTGTGTGACCTTGGACAAGAGCCCCTCTCCTGCCTCAGTTTCCTCTACTGTAAAATAGGGATAATAATAATATTTATCCCTCAGGGTTGTTGTAAGGATCAAAGTAGATACTATTTGTAATGTATAATGCTTGACACATAGTAGGTGTGGTTCCACATGGTTCTCAGTACAGTGCTTTGCAAAAAGTACATATTTGATGAATGTAGATTGTCGTGAAACTCAGTTTACTTCATATAGAGAGAGCAGTTTTTATTCAATTCAACAAGAATTTTTAAAGTATCTGTGGTGATACGTAAATTAACTGGGACAGGGGAAAATTAAATTTATTGACAGGCAATATACCTTCCAACTTTTTAAAGCTTTAGAAAAAAACAGCAGTGGGTGTGTACTTCTTTTGCTACAATCATTTCTTTTTAATTATTTGGCATTAATTCTCAGGATTTCAGCACATTTTTAATACTTCATTGAGAACCCACACTTTTTTTTGGATATAAAGTGCACTTTTGTTGAACACTGCATTTTTCCAAATCTAATCTTGATTATAGCCCATGGGTTTTCAATGGATTTTAAGTGAGACAAACTCCTACATCATTGAAGCATGATTTATCTCCTTCTTTTAGATAAATTTGTTAACCTTTTATGATGTGTGGAAAGAGGGAAAGTCATGGTTGAGCATTCTAATATCTGTTTGGGGATTCCTGTCATTTTGGAACTTTGCTTGTTATGATTATTTGCAGCAATCATTTCTAGGTTTTTGACAGTTTTCATTTTTGACTGCATTTTCGTTTGCACTTTAGTACTACTGGTCCTGTTTAATTGTGAGCTTAAAAGAGCCTTAAAATGCTATAATCCTTGAAATGCTTGATTTCCTCAAATCTGTTGCAATTATCTCCGACAGTCATTGAACTATGCTCTTTTAAAGCTATAACTTTGGCATGTATCTTTGGAATAATATCTGTTCTCTAAAAACCACAATTAAAAACACAACAGAAGAGCAACAAAATATGTGTATGGCATAAGATCCAGCAATTAATAGACCAAGAGCTAACTAAAGACGTGGCGACCATCTCAATATGGTTTCAGATGTTCATATTAAGAAGCCCACTGTTTGTAGAAATACACACACTTGATCATTGCTATTACAAAATGAAACCATATCAAATCATTGCTTTTCACAAGTAATTCACAAATAATTATTTTATGTGCCAGGCACAAAGACAAAAACAAAAACTGACCTCATAAATCATAAAACACCTCACAAATATGAGCTATTGTTATTAGGGGACCTAAAAATGCTCAGCCTACAGTCAATCAGTATTTTCTGAGGAATCAGCAAGCTTGTGGGTGTTAAGGGGAGGCGATGAGGGACGCCAGTGCTGTCTCATTTCAAGTGCTATTTTGGTTGTATGCTTTTTTCAGTGTTCTCTAGCTTTCTCTTCAATAAACCACAGGAAGAGCAATGATCCTCCAGCTTTTCATTTTCCTGTTTATTTCCCTCTGATCGATTAGAGATCTGTCTTCATTGTATTCATGTATATACTTTGACCTATCTTCCACCCCAAATAAAATATTTAAGAATATTCAAGTCAAGTCAAACCAAGAAGAATGTAGTAAGCACCTACTATGTTCTAGACACTGTGTTAAACTCTAGGGATACAAAGAAAAGGGGAGAAAATAGTATCAGCCTTGAAGGAACTCACAATCTAATGGCGGAGAAAGCATGCAAATAACTTGGAATGTATGAGATGTATACAGACTAGATGGAAGGCAATTTGAGAGAGGAAGACGCTAACAGCTGGGGGAAGTAGGAAAGGCCTCCAGTAGAAGTGTGGGATTAAAGCAGATGGTCTGCCTTTCCTGGGACAGTATCCAAACTTATTACCATAAATGCATTATATTCCCTTTTTCTTTCTTCTGATGTGCACAAAAACTCGGTTAAACTAAAACTGGGTAGAAGAGTGAAGTGTAGGGTGCTGGGCAGAGAGAAGGAAATAGCCAGCCTGGCATTTCATTTCTGGTCGTACTTTGGTTTAAGCAAAAAAAAAAGTTTTTCTTGAGTATAATATGCATCATCATAACCATTATCCATGTCTAACGTCTCAGAGGCTTACCTTAATCTGACCCTTTAAACAAGGTTCACTGCACACAGACCGTACCATGCCACTTTTGTTCATTTGGATCTTATAGTCGTCAATATTCAGCACTCCTTCATGCCAGGTCCCAATGTGGACATAGTCATACCGGTTAGCATCAGTGTACTGAAGATTCATGATATCATACCTAGGAAGGAGAAGAAGCAGCATATCATGGTGACAGATTCCCTAAATAGTGACTTCATTGTGTATGTAGTTCCACAAACTTCCTGATTCCATCCTTCACTATCCATCTGTCCAACTTTTCTCTACTTCTTTCAGCACTTTAAAAGGTCTATGATTTTATCAGGATGGGCATTCTCTCCAGGTATGAAGTTTACAACATCTCCATAATATCATGAGATGCTTTGGCCAAAAGTAAACAAAAGGAAAAAGTCCAGACCATCGTGTATTGGCCAACATTTGGGTAATAAGCTTCTCTAAACTTAGCAAGTCTGGTATTTCGGTGATAGGGTGAATAAGGATCTGGAGTCAGGAAGATCTGAGTTCACATCTAGCCTCAGGCACTTGATAGTATGTGACCCTGGGCAAGTCACTATTTGCCTCCTATTTGCCTGAGTTCCTCATCTGTGAAATGGGGGTACACTGGAGAAGAAATTGGCAAACCATTCCAGTATCTTTACCAAGAAAACCCCATGGACATGTTCATGGGCCATGAAGAGGTGGACATGACTGAACGACTAAACAACAAACACCCCCTCTGTCATTAGACTTGGTAGGCCCTATTGGAGTTTGTGTTCCACTGTCATAGTCTTGAGTCTGATTTTTCTGAAAATTTTTCCTGTAAAAAATCAGGCTCAATTCTATGTCAGAACAAAACATCTGATTAGGACTTCCATGGATTATGTGTACTTGACATATGGAATGTTATTTATTTTGTAAATGTATAGTTCAACCTTGGACAGCTTCTTCTAAGCACCATTTTCTCCCTGTAGTAAAAATGATAACTTTCAGGTTATTAGCATCAGTAATAATAATGAAGTAATTATTATACTTATAAAAATCCTTCAGAAGAGATTGAGAGAAGCAATATGGTGTAGTGGAAAGAAAACTGGACTTAGAGCCACAAGCCCTGGGTCCAAATCCCATCTCAGATCCTTAGTAACTGTGTGATCCTGGACAAGTCTTAACCCCATTGAGCCTCAGTTATTTTATCCGTAAAAAGAGGGGGTTGGCCTTGATGGTGTCTAAAGTTCCTTCCAGGTCTAGAACTAAGATCTTAAGTCTCATATCTGAAAATTATTAGCTGTAGGACCTCGGGAAATTTACGTAATTTCTCAGAGACCATTGCCTCATCATGAAAATAGATATAATAAAATTTGCACTATCTCCCTCATAAGATTGTTATGAAGAAAATGTTTTTTAAACTTTCTTTTTTTCTTTTATTAAATTTTCTTTTTAATTTATAGAATAAAACAAGCATTTCCACAACATAGTACAATAAAAAAGATGATTGTGCAGGAAACTGCAAAATTACTATGGACAACTTGCTATTCCTTTTAAATATACAACAAAATTATCACATAATTTCTTTTCTTTTTTTCCTTCCCTACCCCCAGCTCCACCCTAGAGATGGCTAGCATTAGACCCATATAAGTATATGTATACATAAATATTTATGTACATAAAATTATTCTAAACATACTTCTCGTTATCATTTCTTTCTCTGGATGCAGATAGTATCTTTCTTCATATGTCCTTTAGCATTAATTTGGGTATATATAATAGACAAAATAGCTTATTCACTTAAAGTTGTTCTTAAAACAATATTGCTGTTATTGTATACAGTGTTCTCTTGGTTCTGCTCATTTCACGGTTCATTATGTCATAATTATTTCCATGTTTTTCTTAGAACATTGAGCTCATCATTTCTTTTTTTTGGAGGGGGGAAAAACAGGGCAATTGGCGTTAAGTGACTTGCCCAAGGTCACACGGCTAGTAAGTGTGTCAAGTGTCTGAGGCCAAATTTGAACTCAAGTCCTCCTGACTCCAGGGCTGGTGCTCTACTCTTTGTGCCACCTAGCTGCCCCCTCATCATTTCTTAAAGCACAGTAGTATTCCATCACAATCACATACCACAGCTTGTTTGGCCATTCCCCAATGGCTGAGCATTCCTAAAATTTCCACTCTTTTGCTACCACAAAAAGAGCTGCTATAACATTTTTGGAATATATAGGTTCTTTTCCTTTCTCCCTAGTCATCTTTGGAAATAGACTAAGTAGTGGTATTACTAGGTCAAAGTATAGGTAGTTTAACAACTCTTTGGTCATAATTCCAGATTGTTCTCCAAAATGGTTGATTCCACCAGCAATGAAATGATGTCCCAATTTTTCCACATCTTCTCCAACGTTTGTCACTTTATTCTTCTATTGTTTTAACCAATCTGGTAGGTATAAAATGACATCTCAAGGTTGTTTTAATCTGCATTTCTCTAATCAAAAATGATTTAAGCATTTTATATGACTATACATTGTTTTGATTTCTTCCTTGGAAAACTATCTGTTCATCATATCCTTTGACAGTTTATCAGTTGGGGAATGACTTGTATTCTTTTAGATTTTCCAAAGCTATTTCTATATTTTAGATATGAGATCCTTATCTATTAAACTGTCTATAAAAAATTTCCCCCAATTTTCTGCTTTCCTTCTAATCTTGGCTGTATTTGTTTTATTTGTACAAAAAAACTTTTTAAATTTGATGTAATCAAAATTATCCATTTTTATCCCTAATTTTGCTCTCTATCACTTATTTATTCATAAGTTGTTCACCTGTTCATAAGTTGCTAAGTAATAAGTTCCATGTTCTAATTTTCTTGTAAAATCTCTCTTTATATCTAGGTAATGTATCCATTTAGACCTTTTCTTAGTAAATGGTGTGAGATATGGGTCCACGCCCAGTTTCTGCCATATTGCTTTCCAGTTTTGACAACAATTTTTACCAAATAATGAATTCTTATCCCTAAATCTTAAGTCTTTATACTTGTCAAATACAAGGTTATTATGTATATTTGCTACTATAAATTGCATGTCTACTGTATTCCATTAATCTACCTTTTGATTTCTTAGCCAGTACCAGATAGTTTTGATAATTACTACCTTATAATATAGTTTAAGAACTGGTACTGCTAAACCTCCTTCCTTTGCACTTTTTTTCATTATTTCCTTCCACATTCTTGACTTTTTGTTTTTCCAAATGAATTTTGTTATTATTTTTTCTAATTAAGTAAAATAAGTTTTTAGTAATTTAATTGGGATGATGTTGAATATGTAAACTAGTTTGGGTAAAATTGTCATTTTTTTATTTTATTGGCCCATGAACAATTAATATCTCTCCAATTATTTAAATCTTATTTTATTTGTATAAAATTTTGTTTATAATTTTGTTTATATAGTTTCTGGGTTTATTTTGGCAGGCATACTCCCAAGTATTTTATATTATCTAGAGTTATTTTGAATGGGGTGTTTTTTACTGTCTTTTCTTGTAGAGTTTTGTTTGTGATATGTAGGAATGCTGATGACTTATTTGGATTTACTTTAAGAATACAGATATGCTAGGAAAAGCCAAAAATATTTCATTTGCTAAAATTATTATTTGTTTCAACTAACTTTTTCATTGAGTCTTTGGGATTTTCTAAGAATATCATCATATCACCTGCAAAAGAGATAGTTTTATCACCTCATTCCCTCTTCTGATTTTTTCAATTTCTTTTTCCTTTCTTATTTATAGAGGCAGGTAGATGGCTCAGTGGCCCAGTAGATACAGTGCTGAGCCTGAAGTCAGGAAGGACTCCTCTTTCTGAGTTAAAATCTAGCCAAATATTTACTAGCTGTGTGAGCCTGGGCAAGTAATTTAACCCTGTTCGCCTCAATTCCCTCATCTGCAAAATGAGCTGGAGAAGGAAATGACAAACCACTCTGGTATCTTTGCCAAGAAAACCCCAGATGGGGTCATGAAGAGTGTGATGTGAACAGCAACAAAGCCATTATTATTATTATTATTCAGCCTTCTGTAATGGCGCTGTACACATTAACAACAAATGTATAGAGTGCTTAGTATGTGATTCGAAAAGAGAGTGATAACCACCAAGGATCAGGCCAAGATTCTCCAAGAAGTGTTCTCTGGCTCTTATCTTCCAAACCTTGGGCTTTTACTGCAGAAAGCTAATTGCTACGTCTTGGGCCTTCCATTCCCTGCTCGGCTCATACAGCTGGAACTCTATGGGGTAATAGGCTGATTTCTACTTCAAACTTATGCCAGCTCCTTCAAACACAGCTGCAAGGGGGAAACCAGGAGGATGAGGATGGACAAAAGAATTTTTTTTCTTTTATTTCTCCTAGGTTAAATGAAAATGCATTAGCTAATGTGAAGGGAAAGAATTGAACTCTTTAAGCTCATGCCATAAGCCCTTCCAATAATCATTCATTTATTTAACAAGCAAGTATTAAGTACTCATTGTATGCAAAGCAAGTTCTTGGTACTTAGGAAGGAGAAAATTTTTCTCCTTTGTGGAGCCCAAAATATCTCAGACTTATTTATGTAGCCAGTCTTCAGTGTAATTTGCTGCTGCATATAAATCTTGTTTATGATATACTATTATCCATTTTAATTATTTGGATTAATGTTCATTTCTAATTTCCACCCCCACTCTCCATACTCATTAAGGCTGAAAAACCTGTTGTGAATGTTTAATATGAGCGATTTCCTTAAGTTTCTTTCCAACCTCTCTATCTGCTTGTCTGTCTCATTTATTTCTTCTCCTTTCTGTGTATTAGGGCAGGGAGAATGCCATGTTCCTCTTCCCTATGGCTCAGTTTCCTGAAATTTGTTCAAGCTTCTCCATTTTCTCCCTCAGACAAGAAATGTTTACTAATTCATCTATATTAGCATTGGGAAAATGAAAATTCATAATATTGTATACAATAAAAAAACCCTGACAAAATAAAAGCCATACCCAAGAAGAAACTGGAAATAAGGAAGAAGGGGCAGGAAGAAGATATAAACTGACTGGAGCTAATAAAACAAGTTCTGCACATCTGTCATAGAGTGATAATTAAAGCTAACTCTTGACCCTATGAAACCTTCTTGCATGTTGGAATTTATTTGTAATATTCTTGTGCTGCAGATTAGGTTTTTTTCTTTGCATTCTCCTAGTGCCTGCAGTTTATGTAAAGTGATGATTAACTATAGTAATTATAAGGAGGACTAAAACTGTATTGTGGGGTAAAAGAGGATAGAAGTTGGGGGAGATTGAAAAAGGAACTGAAAAGAGATCACCAGCTACCTCCTAGAATAAATAAAATGGTTCCTGTGAATGGGCTCGAGAAACGGCACTGACTGTGCCTTTGACTAATATCTTGGGAGAAATAAACTGAAAAATAGGATTGCATCTTCCATGATGAAAATAATGCCTCCATTTGGAAGTAAGCCCTTTGCTTTTGCGTAGCTGATTTTTTTACGTGTTATTTCTCAGGGGATTGTGAGGACTCCGAGGGAGTCCTATAAGGGCAGGGGAAAAGAGTATGCTGGTGTGCCTTGGATAATAACTATGAGTAAATGAAAACTAAAAGATACTGGTTTGAATAAGAGTACAGATATGGTAGGAAAAGCCAAAAATATTTCATTTGTTTATTTACTCCATTAAAAATGTTTATTGGATAGCTTCTACTACTTGTAAGACACTTCTTAGGTAATACTTTGATACCATAATATTATTATCCTGCATGTCACCAAGCACTAGGCATAGAATTAAAAAAGAATATGCGATGGACATTTTTTAGTTGATTGTGTTCCTTTGAAGTAATAAGGGGAGGTACTATATAGTACCACTGTTCTTTATTTTCTACAAATAGATTTTGATGAATTAGCTTAGGTTATGTTATGAGATACCATCAAGTCAAGGCATCACTTCACGCTCACAGAACATCCAAGAAGAGGATCAGATGTTGAGTACTGAGCACTCTATTTGAGTTGAAAAGCCAAGCGAGTGTGCAAAGAATGGTAAACAGCAGAGTTCATATCAAAGGAGAATTTACTAGAGGAAACAGGGAATTTTAGTACAGAGAAGACAGGAGAAGATGTGATAACTATTCAAGTATTTGGACAATTGTATTGTGGGAGAATTATTAGAATTGTTCTGCTCAATCCCAGAGGGTAAGAACTAGGAGCAGTAGGTGGAAGTTGGACAGGCAGATTTAGGCTTGATATAAAGAAGGGAAAACTGCTAACAATTAAGAGATACAAAAATTAGGATATGCTGCCTTGCGGGGTAGTGGGTTTCCTTATCATTGCAATTCTTCAAAGGCTGTTGGGTTTGGTAGGGAGGGGATTCTTGTTAAGGTACAGGTTAGACTCTGGGGTCTCTTCCTTCTCTCTCTGACATTCCGAAATAAGAATTAACAAGTCACTAAAATGTTCTTTCTTATTTCTAATTTTGAGATGCTAGGAGCCCCTATGACATATATTCATTATATAGAATTCCTTGTGGTAGAGTAGGAAAAACCATGGACTTGGAACGGTGAGGCCTGGAATCAGCAAGATGTCACAGTGGATAGAGCATTGGACCTAGAGTCAAAATCTTAATTCAAATCCTGTCTTTGTGATCCTGGACAAATGACTTAACCACTTAACCTCAGTTTCCTCACCAACAAAATGAAAATAATAGTGTCACCTACCTGCCATTGTTGTGGTGAGGAAAAAATGAAATAATATTTGTACAGCATTTCACAAACCCTAAAGTGCCATACAGATACTAGTTCTGATTATCAAATCCTAGCTCTGCACTCATGATCTGTGTGACACGGGCAAAGCACTCACCCTCTCTGATTTTCATCTTCTTCATTTTAAAACTGAGAATCATAAACTTGTACTACTTATCTCACTGGATGACGATAAGGAAATTGCTTTATAAACCTTCAAGTGATTTATAAATGTGGGCATTTATTTATTGTTTACCAACCACCAGCAGCAGCAGGTGCCACCTTCTGCGCTGTCCTAATATCATGCTTCTTGGGCCCAAGGTCAAATGGTGGGCACAAGTCACCTAATAAATGGCAATGCAGTTTCCAAGAAACATAGAATCGTTATTACTCTGCTTACACATTCACAGAGATACTTTTTTAAATGAGTAATTCAGGTTTTTAGGTGCCTCAAACAAGAAGGATACCTTGTAGATAACCACCTGGCCAAATGATGCAATATCCATTATAAGAACATGGTAACTTACCTGGCATACGGTAAATGATTCAAATGAGAATTAGCCATCCCTGCCCCCCTTGACCCAGATTTTGGCTATACAAACAGATTTTTACATCTACAAGGACAGATGGTCCCAATGAACACAGGTTTGCATTAGGCAAGAGAATAGATTAGAAGAAGCCCATAAAGCAATCACTTGATTAGGGAATGAATAAGGCTGCAGCTGAAACTGCACTTCTCTGTGTTCCTATGGCAGTTAAGTAGTGGATGACTTTCTCCTCTCATAAATAAATGATAGAACATAGACTTTATCTGCTGGTGCGATAGGTGAGTTGCTCTAATTCAAATACATTTGAATGCAGCTAGGTAGTGTGGACTTTGAGTCAGGAAGATTTGAGTTCAAATCTGGTCTCAGATACTTCCTAGCTATATGACCCTGGGCAAGTCACTTAAGCTCTCTCTGCCTCATTTTCTTTATCTGTAAAATGGGAATCATAAGAGGACCTACCTCCCAGGATTATTGTAAGGATTAAAGAAGATAACATGTGTAAAGCATTTTGCTTACCTTAAAGGGCTATATAAATGCTAGCTAGCATTCTTTTTTTGTTTGTTTGATTGGTTTTGGAGGGGGAAGTCAGGGCAATTGGGATTAAGTGACTTGCCCAAGGTCACACAGTAAGTGTCTGGGGCCAGATTTGAACTTAGGTCCTCCTGACTCCAGGGAGTCACTGCACCACCTAGCTGCCTCAACTAGCTAGTCTTCTTGATGTCTAAGACCTGTGTATACTCACACATACAAAGGATAATACATTTAGAACTAGCAGGTACATTAGAGATCATTGAATGCATCCCTTTCATTTTACAGATAATAAAACTGGGTCTTAGCGAGATTAAGTGACTTTCTATGGTGATAGATATAGTAAACATCAGAGGTAGTTTTTGAACCCAAGAATCCAAGTCTAGCATGCCATGCACTAAATTATATTTCCTCTCACACATATATGCATTAAGTTCCCAGAATAGACACTAATTTGTCTGCTGGATTGCATTGGATTTATAATGGTAATTTTTGTTCCAATATGTGATTAAACAGGTGAAGGAAATTACTAGTGAGCAATCTTTCTTTACCAATGGAAATTAGCAACTGTTCTGTAATTTAGAGCCTTAGAGATTTCTGTATCTATAACTGGATTGTTGTATCACGCACATGCATGTGCCCAAGCACATAACCCCTGAATTTTATGCACAGTTTCACTGCCTTTAAAATAACCAGATAATCTAAATTCTGATGATGCTCCCCTTAAAGCTTCTGAATACTAGCTAAAAATGATAACTGGTACAATATCCTACAGATTTCAAAATAATTCCACGTTTGTGAAATATTCAGTCCTTTCTCATGTGATTCTCACAGCAGCCCCATGAGGTAGGAGGGTTAAGTATTATTAGTCCATTCAGAAACACAGACTGACTTGACCAACGAAGTCTCACAGCTGCTAAGCTCCCTGAGGGCAGAGGCATATTCTATTTTTGTCAGTGTAACTCTAGCACCTAATATTACTGTCTTGCACATAGTAGGTACTAAATCATTATTTGTTTTATTGAATTAAAATGGTAAAGCTTTAATTAAAATCTAGGATTTTGATTCCAATATAATGCTCAATACATTGTATCACCTTCCTTAAACTTCATGTTGCCCAAAACTCCATGGGAAATTATGTTCATTAGATACTATAGATATGCACTAAGTGCCTATGCTATGCAAGACATTGCTGGGTGCTGGAATTATGTCAAAACTAAAAATAATGATAAAGAAATAACTATAAAATTTGGTCTTGATGAGGCTTGATCAAGTTAGGTTAAACATTTTGGGTGTTCAGTTGTAGGTACCATGTTTTAAGACAGGCACTGACAAGCATCAATGCATTCAGAGGAAATCAATCAGGAGGTGCAAATTATGGAAGTCATATCATGTGAAGGCATGGTAAAGAAAAATAGAAGGTTTAGTCTAGAAAAATAAAGACTTAAGAGGAAAATAAGTTTGTCTTAAAATGCTTGAAGGGTTTTAGTCCAGCAGAGGGATTCAAGGGACAGCTAGGTGGCGCAGTGAGTAGAGCACCAGCCCTGGAGTCAGGAGGACCTGAGTTCAAATTCAGCCTCAGACACTTGACACACTTACTAGCTGTATGACCCTGGGCAAGTCACTTAACCCCAATTGCCCTGCCAAACCCCCAAAAAAACAAGCAGAAGAGGGATTTGATATATATTTTGTGGTCCCAAAGGGAAGAACTAGGGTTAGCTAGGATTAGTAAATTACAAGAAAGAATATTTCAACCCAATATACATAGAACATGGGCTGGAAGAGTGATTCCATTGGTAGAGCAAAGTCTTGGTTAAGGATGCTCCCTTTACTAATGCAAGTTGGCACTTTCTTTGAAACTTAGGATTCCAGATTGTTGCCTATAGCAGCAGTTCTCAAAGTATGTTCCAAGGACCCTGGAGGTTCCTGAAACCCTGTCAGGGGTTCCATGAGGTCAAAACTATTTTTTCATTAATAATACTAAGATGTTTTAATTTTTAATATGGTATTTATATATACATGTGTATAATATGTATATATGTGCATGTATATACATATGTGTATATGCATATCTCATGTAAACAAAAACTCTTTGGAGGGTTATCAATAACTTTTAAGAGTGAAAAAGGGCTGTGAAACTAAAATGTTTGAGAAATACTGACCTCGAGAACTGAGAGGTTAGGTGATGTCCTCTGGGTTATGCAGCCAGTATGTATCAAAGCACATACTGGCTATATGTGCCTAGGACAGCTATGTGATATTGTGGATAGAGTGCTGGGCATGGAGTCAGGAAGATTCATCTTCATGAGTTCAAATCTGGTTTTAGACACTTACTAGCTGTGTGATCCTGGACAAGTCACTTAATCCTGTCTGCCTCAGTTTCCTTACCTGTAGAATGAGCTGGAGAAGGAAATGGCAAACCATTCTAGTATCTTTGCCAAGAAAACCCCAAATGAGCTCACAGAGAGTTGGATATGACTGAACAACAACAAAAACTATTCCTCCAGGTGCCCACTGCCTTTATTCATTGCTCTCCTCGGCTTATTAAAGCAGGCCCTCTCCTCGACTAGGTCTGCCTTTCCCAGACTATGCTCTCTTCCTCTATTGCCCCTCAAAACCTTTCCCTAACTAATTTCCATACTGTAAGGAATATAAGAAACCAATTTGAGTTATGATATTAAGAGCCCATATCAGGCTTAATGGGTTTCCCTACCAAGGATATTTGCATTTTAACATGAATAATAACACAAAGACATGAATCTTTAATGATAGAAATCAAACATTAATCACAAGTTAATTGTAGAGATTCTGGGGGTGGGGCGTGGGGAAAGGAAAGCCTTCCAAGAATCCCTCAAATAATACCACACAGGTGGCTTTCTATTCTCCCAAATGCATCCTCCCTCTGACATTTAAGTACTCCTGTCAAGCAAGTTATTTCACTATGTCCTTGGGTCTAGTTTCGTCATCTGTAAAATTAAGGATTTGTATTAAATACGCAGCCCCTTTGGGCTCTGTATCTATGATCCCTAGGCTGATCCTAAACTTGGGCAGAGTCTTATTTCCAGTAAGGAAAATTCATCCCCTCATTGTTCTCTAGAGAGAAACCTGAGAGAGGCATGCTTTTATTTATCTTTAGCTATACTGATCCCAGTAATCTTCAGTGGTAATTAAAACAAAGTATTTCCACCTGTTTGGAAAAACCTAATGCTCAGCCAATTATTTCATTGGATAGAGTTGCTTCATTACCTTCCAGGGGCATCTCCTTTTTCATCAAACCACACCTCTTCTCCTGATACACCGATGAAGGAGGATTTTATGAGGAAGTCCAAGAGCTTACTGCCATCAATGGGTTTCATAGCATCACAAAGACCCACATGTCCAGGACAGAGAGCATGGTGCATATTCTGCAGTCCATGGGCCATAGCATAGATAGCATTGATGACAAAGCCCATTTTGCTGTCCTGGACATAATTTTCTTCTAAACTCTCATTGCCTGTAATAATAAAAACAAAATTGTTAACAATGAAGAGGAAATAAGTAATAGTAGTAAGAAATAATAGAACTGTGCATTTTATCTGAACATGATTTAATTCTAAAGAAAGATTTTTAATAGGATCATAGGAGTGAGAGCAAGAAGAGAACTCAAAGATCATTTGGTCCAATCTCATCATCTTACACTAGAGAAACACTTAATCCAGAGAGGCTGTGGCATAGTCTATGTAGCAGGTAAGGTAAGAATTGATCCTAGGTCCTTAGACTTTAAATTGAGTTCTTTTTTTTTATTGTGTCACTTTTTGTTCACAAAATCCCTGGATATTAAAGCTTAGAAGAGACCTCAGAGCCCAACCTGTACCTGAACAAGAAATTCCCCTGAGCAGTGATTGTCCACTTTGCTTGAAGATATGCCATGGAGGGACCTGGGCTGGGCTGGATTTGAGTCAGGCCTATCCCCTGGTATATTAGATTCAGCACTGGAACAAAGTGACCCAATCACTGGTCACTGAACAGTTAACAAAAGGCGATCACCTTAGCCATAGCAGGAAAATCATATTCAAGAAGGACTGGCACTGAGGACACTTTGAATTGATTCAGCTAACCGAAGCTCCCTTACCTGAGCTGCCCATTTCCTCACTCAACCAGGACTTGAGGATAATCTCAACACGTTTTAGCCTAACTTGCAGGGACCCTGCTACTTTCAGGAGGAATCCATTCCAACAGTTCTAAATTTTAGTAAGTTTTTCTGTACATCGAGTCTAAACTTATCTCTTTGCATTTTTCACCCATTACTACTGTTTCTTCCCTCTGAGGCCAAATTGAACGAGTCTAATCCCCCTCTTCTACCCAAGAGCCCTTCAAATGCTTGAAGACAGTTCACACATACTAGACTTCTCTAGATTAAATACTTCCAGGGCCTTTAAACAGTCTTGATAGATAAAGAATGAATGAGGACTTTTGCCAGCCTCGTACTAGTTCTATAGCTTATCAATGTCTGTCCTAAAGTGTGGCCTTTAGGAACGAACACAATATTCCAGACGTGGTCAGACCAGGGGTCACATGTTCTTTATAAGACAGTCAATGTAATTATTAATAGGCAATTATTAGGTTATGGTGCTTTTCTTTATATTTCAAGTGCCACAATTTTTGTTGCTGTTGTTATTCAGTCATTTCAGTTGTATCAGATTCTTTGTGACCCCATTTGGGTTTTTCTTGACAAAGATATTGGAGTGCCTTGTATTTCCTTCTCCTGCACATTTTACAGATGAGGAAATGGAGTGGTTAAGTGGCTTGCCCAGGTTCACACAGTTAGTAAGAGTCCAAGGCCAGATTTAAAATCAAGTCTCCCTGACTCCAGGCCCCATGCTCTATCCACTGTACCACCTGGCTTCCCTACCACAAATTTACCAATGGCAAAATATATTCATCTAACAAAACTAGGATCATCTTCCATGGGTCAGAAAAACATTTGGGCTGGAGAATGAGAAATTTCTAAACAATTCAAGTTGTTCAAAAATAAACTTAGCTGTCTCAGTAAGTTCCTAAACCTAGAGGTCTTCAAGTAGGGACTAAAGACCATTTGTTGAGGACATTATAGAGGGGATCTTTGTTAAGGAATAGGCTATATTTGATGACCTTTGAATACTTCAAACTCTCTACAATTTGATGATTTGATATTCCACAAAGAGATTCCAGCAGTAGAAAAGGTTCATTTTCAGTGTCTACCAAGCTGCATTCAGAACTTTACTTTAGCACAGAGGTTCTTAATCTGGAGTCAATTGACCCCAATAATGTCTATGCATAGAATTCAGGAGATTTGTGATCTTGGATGTAGAAAAAATGTCTTTATTTTTACATTTTTTATTATCCTTCATATATTATCTTATGTGTTTAAAAATATTATTCTGAGAAAGGATCCATAGTCTTCTCTGGGCAGCCAAAGCAGTCACATGATATTAAAAAGTTAAGAATTCTTGCTTTAGAAGGAATGAAAGGGTAGTTACTTCTCTAGTCCTCTCTCTTATCATCAACAACTGGTGGTTACTGGTGGCTCTGTACTTATGACTTATGCCTCTGTACAGGCATGACCTAGACAAGAGGTGAAGGACTCAAAAAATACTGCAAGGGATGTGTTGTGATATAGATTCATTACTCCAAATTCTGTGGTGTTCTCTATGCCTAAAACCCCAGGAACTTAGAAGCATGCCCTGGAATCACACATAGGACTTCCCAGGGGCATATATGACACGAGGAAACAGAGACAAAGGTTTAAAAAAAGGGTAAGCACTCAGGAAATTCAGTCCTTCTCAGGCTCACTTCTAGTCTGTGCCATGGAGAGGTCCAAAGGGGTCTCATTTGGTTGTTTTCTCTCTCTTTTCCTTGCTTGAGAACAACCATTTTTATATCAGCAGCATAGCATTCCAAACTACAAACATCAGGAAATGACTCCTGCTTCTTCCAACTTTCGTATACTGATGCAGATATAGGCTAAACGTGGAAGGCTAGTGTTCTCAGGGCTAAGGGCAATAGCTGCTGCCTTTCCACCCACAAAGCTTATTTCCCCTTCCTTCCTTATCAGGGTTCACCTAACAGTAGTATAAGGATAGAGGCTTACAGACCTTGCCTAAAGTAAGGCTATTTTGAATGCCATTAACCTTTTCATTGGGGCCAGCTAGGTGGTGCAGTGGATAAAGTACTGGGTTCAGAATCAGGAATACTCATCTGCCTGAGTTCCTGAACGTAGGCACTTCCTAGCTGTGTGATGCTGAGCAAGTCACTTAACCCTGTTTGCCTCAGTTTCCTCATCAATAAAATGAGCTGGAGAAATAGCAAACTACTCCAATATCTTTGCCAACAAAATCTCAAATGAGGTCACGAAGAGTTGGACCCAACTGAAAAGACCAAACGACAACAAACACCTTCACATTGAATAGTACAGATGATGATGATGATGATGGTGATGGTGGTGGTGGTGAACATTTATCCAGTGCTTTAGGGTTTGCAAAGCATTTTATGATTATTATCTCATTTTATCCTCACAAAAACCCTGGGAGGTAGGCGCCATTATTATCCCAACTTTACATTTGAGGAAACTGAGGCAGGCAGCGTTTAAGTGATTAATTCAGGATCACACAGTTGGTAAGAAGACAAACTTGAACTCAGGCCTTCCTGACTCCAGATCCAATGTTATAGCCACTGTACCACCTAAAAATCTACTCAGAAATGGAAATATAGGAAAATGAGGAATGTTTGGACCAGTATGTGACCACAATATAGATATTAATTATAAAGTTTCCAAAACTGGAGTAGAGGGTGACCAAGTTTTCACTCCTCTGTGGTGAAGGGAGCATTCTTCTCTGGAGTCCAGGGCAAACATTCCACAGAGTAGGGGAATAAATACCTTGCTATAACCATATTAGGGCATTTGCAGATATTTACAACATTTGGTGATACCAGAGCTCCAGGTAGGAGTGTTCCCTGCTTCTTAGTCACTTCCATTGTGACAAAGGAGAAACCCATATTCAGATTGAGAATACAGTCTTCTCAACAAGTCTTTATTAAGTACTTATTATGTGCCAGGTACTGTGCTATGCTCTAGGAATATAATGAAAGATGAAAATGGTCCCTGACCTTAAGGAACTAATGTTTTAAATGGAGGTGGGGGTGGGGAAGACAACATGTCAGTAACTAGTTATATATGAGATATATTCAAAATAAATGGAAGGTAATCTGAGAGGGAGAGTGACCAACATCAGGAGGAAAAGGGTGGGATTTGAACTGAGTCTTGAAGGACTCAAAGGAATGCAGGATCCAGAGAAGAGTAGCTAGAACACTGCAGGCATGGAAGACAGCCAGAAATTAGCATTTAGAGTGTCATGTGGAAGGAACAAGAAAAAGGGTAGTGTTGTACATGGAAGGGACTAAGGCCAAGAAAACTGGAAAGGTAGTGAGGAGACAGATTGTAAAGGGCTTTAAATGCAAGAAGATTATGTGTTTGATGCTGAAGGCAAGAGAAAGACGCTGACATAAATTGAGCAGTGGGGTGACATGGTCAGATATACACTATAGAAAAAGAAGGTTTGAGTGGAGAATAGATTGGAATGGGGGGAGACTTGAAGCAGAGAGACCAATTAGAAGACTACTGAAATAGTCCAGATGAGAAGTGATGAGGGGCTGAACAAGGATAATGGTTATAGATGTAGAAATAAGGGGCTGTATACAAGAGATGCCATGAAGAAAGAAAGATTTACTAACAGATTGGGTATGTGAGAATGAATCTTTGGAGATTATACCAAGGTTTCAATGATGACTGGGAGTATGGTGGTGCTCTCAAAAATAATAGAGATACTCAAAAGAGGGGTATATTTAGGGAGAAAGATAATGAGTTTTATTTTGGAATGCTGAGTTTGAAATGGCTTTTTTAAAGTGCTTAGCAAAGTGCCTGGCTCATAGTAGGCACTTAAAAACAAATGCTCGCTTCTTGTCCCCTCTCCCACTTTGGAAAATCCAGTTAGAGATATCCAAAAGATGGTGTGGACATAATGCATATTTCATAAAGTTTGCTGAATAAATTAGTGGATGGATGAATAAATCATACTATTTTACTTGAACATGCCTTGAAAGAGATAGGTAGAATGGGATAAAGGGATAAGAAAAACAAAACACGTAGAATGTCCTCTGATGTCAGATGTTCCTGTGCCTCTGTAATTGGCTGAGGGAATAATCCATCAGTCAGCATTAGTGCATCCAGTACTCTATAATAATTCATTGAAACCATTGCTATTTGGCTTAATTGACAGCTCAGACAGCCATTTTTATTGGTAGAAAATGAGAGCAAAGAGTGTTCTCTACATACATTTCCATGTTATTAGAACAAATTCCTGCACAAAGCCCAGAGGAGCAGTGACATCAATAATAAACCATAGTACTTTTCCCAAACTTTGTTTGTCCAGGCCCAGCCTAAGTAATAATTTAGGCTCCATTTTTATGTTCACTAATGCTTAAATCATTTGTACAATGAATCCCAAAGAAATGGAAAGAAAGTATTTTAAAATTCTGCATAAAAACCCTTAGTGAGCAGTAAGGAGAAATACTCCTTCCTCTTGATAGGGAGCAAATAATCTTATGTCACTCCAGCACTGGGAAAGTAATCATTATCAGTATTACCTTAATAATACGAAATTGAACTCATTATTTCTTCTCTTAAACATGGTCTTACTGACTTTACTATTTGTGCTTGTCATACCACTGTTCAGCAAGTCTCCCAGACTGATAACCTTAGAGTTATTGTTGACTAACTCTACTCTCTTTTACCTCTCATAGCCTATAAATTATCAAGTTCTGATGATTCCACTGTATCTGTCATCTTTTCTTTCTTCTCTATTCCCCTGACACATCCTCATTAACACTTGCCTGGATGGCAGCAATAGCCTTCTATTTTTCCTCCTTCCTCTCTCTTCCCTCTGTGATCCAACCCTCATTCAATTGTCAGAATGATCTTTTCCCTTTTTAACGTGTAGATCTGGTTATGTCTTTCCTCAGTTTAAAAAAAGACTTCTCTATTGCCTTTTGAATTCATATTCTTTTGTCTGGTATTCAAGGCTTTTCAAAATCTGACACTACCCACATTTTTAGCCTTATCTCATATTAATCCCTTCCATGCATTCTATGTTCTAGCCAAAATGGAGTATTCTCTGCTCTAATATGCAGCTTGCTGGTAGAGCCATTAGAATCTCTACTAAGAGGACAGTAGGGAAAGGTAGAGACAGTGTCATAGCTTAAGTGCTACTCATAACCAGCCCTACCCCTCTTATCCAAACTATATTGAAAGAGGAAAAGTGTGCCTCACCAGATATTAAAAGTGCTAGGACTCACATAAGAGATTTGTGGACACAGACCTAGAAAGGGCCTGAGAGGTCATCCAGTCCAAATGTCTCATTTTATGGATGAGAATCCTAAATCTCAGAGAGGCAATTTGCCCAAGGTCATTTTAGATAATATGTAACAGAGCTAAGATGTGAACTTACTGTAAATTCAGCCTTCTTTCCATTATACCAACCTAGCTATTAAATTGATTTTGTTGAGTTGTAGTATGTGAATGTGATGGAATACCATTGTTCCATAAGAAATAATGAGTGGGTAGACTTCAGAAAAACCTGGAAAGACTTACATGAACTGATGCTGAGTGAAGTGAGCAGAACCAGGAGAACATTGTAACAACCACATTGCCTGACTAACTGATAGAATTAGCTCTTCTCAACAATGCAAGGATCTGTCTCAACTCCAAAAGACTCATGATGGAAAATGCTCTCCACATCCAGAAAAAGAACTATGACGTCTTAATGCAGATAGAAGCATGCTATTTGCTCTCTCTTTTTTTGTTGTTTTGTTTCTTCTTTCTTGTGGTTTCTCACATTGGTTCTAATTCTTCTTTACAACATGACTTATGTGAAAATATGTTTAAGAGGAATATATATGTAGAGCCTATATCAGATTGCATGCCATCTTTAGGATGGGAGAGGGGAAGGAGGGGGAGAAAATTTAGAACTCAAAATCTTATGGAAGTGAATGTTGAAAACTAAAAATAAATAAATAAGTATTTTTTTAACATTGATTTTGTTGAATAACCTTTATTGAATTGGAAGTCCTGCTGGAATGGGCATGTCAAGAACACCTGATGTGCCCTAAACTGATCTGCACCTAATGCAGCTGCATTGTTTCTACCAGTCCTGTTATGCTGCTAGGTATGAGGAGCATAGTTTAGTTAAAATTACTTCAAGGTTCCTGGTTTGGGCAAGAGATAACAATTAGAACAAAAAACAATCCAAATCATTAATAATAAGAGATTTGCAAATTATCTTTTGATTCAAGTTTATTTTATTTTCAGTTCCAAATTCTTTTTCTCTCACTTCTCATTGAGAAAGCAAGAAAAACAAAACCTATTGCAAACATGTATAGTTAAGCAATGCAAATTCCTACATTAGCCATGAGATAAATGCAAATTAAAGCCCCTTTTGTTTCACCTCATGTCCATTTAATTTGCAAAGATGACGAAAAAGGGGAAATAACCATTGTTGGTGGGGATGTGGGAAAACAGGCATGTGCACTAATGTTGGTGGAGCAGTGAATTGATCTAGCCATTCTGGAAAGCAATTTGGAACTTAGCCCTCCAAAGCCATTAAAATGTACAAACACTTTGACCCAGCAATACCATTGTAAGGCATATACCCTAAAGACATCAAAGAAAAAAAAGACATATATGAACAAAAATGTTTTTACCAACTTTACTTATAGTAGCAAAAGCTGGAAACCAAGGAGTACACACCAACTGGGGAATAGCTAAAATGATTATAGTATATGATTGTAACAGAATATTATGGCACCAAAAGAAATGACCAAACAGACCTATTCAGAGAAGACTGGGAAGAACCATACAAAGTTATGCAGAGTGAAATTTCAGGACCCAGGAGAGGAATTTATGGAATAGCAACATTATAAAGGAAAACAATTTTGAAAGAATTGAGAACCCTGATTAATGAAACACCCAGCCATGCTTCCAAAAGACTGAAGATGAAACGTATTACCCACTTCTTGGCAGAGAGATGGTGCAAACATTTTTGAACACCAGCGATGAAGTAATGTACTTTGCTTGACTACACATATCTGTTATGAGAGCTGTATTTTTCTTTTTGTTCAATTGGGAAAAGATGTGGGATCAAGAAAAAATAAATGCTTGTTAATTGAAAAAAAGTTTAAACTTTCAAATAAGAACCAAAAAGCCAGGGGCACATTGGAGGAAGAGAGAAGATGCTCTGTTGGCTGATGCAGTCCTTCACACATAGTAGACTCTTAATAAATGTTTATTAGATTGGATTGGATTGATGTGATTATGTGAGGAAACAATGTTAGCCCTCTGTTTAACAGCTGTTTAATTGTGATTGGAAATATTTAGAGGGGAGAAAGGTACCACCCTTGTAAGAAAGAATCAAATTTCAACAGAGAATCTGGGCTTGTTGTAAAAATATCCTGGCAGCAAAAAAAAGATCAAAACAACAAAAAGCCCTCAGGATTCTCTGCAATTAGGCAGATAAGGCCCTCCACAAGAGATTTCATGATGCAGAGAGGCAGCGTGGTTGCCATGGAAAGCATACTTCATTGGAAAGTAGAAGACCTTGATTTGAATCTTTTTTCTGCCAGTTACTTCCTGTAGGACCTTTTACGACTCATTTAACTTCTCTGGAGTTGGACAAGATAACCTCTAAGACCCTTTCCAGCTCTAAATACACAATGGAGAGATACAGTTAGACGTGTAGTTGCCGAGGAAATTATTTCCACATTAGAAGATCATCAAGGGGATCGGCTCAGACCCAGAAAATAACCCCATAATATTGTTTTCCCCCTCTTGCTACTTCTTTATGAGAAGAATAAGCAAGGGAGGCTGATGAAGCATTTTAAAATCAAATCATAGAAAACAGAAAAAGCCATGCAGTGGGAAGGGTTCTGCCTGATCTCTGGTGAGGTTCCAGGGGTCAAGGTTTGACTACTTTCCCAGACATGGTCTGTTTTGACTGCTTAGGCTATCAGTGTTCAGACCAAATTAACAAGTATGTGAATATAGCCATTCTCTAACAGAATAATGGTCAAAGGCTATGTTCAAACAGTTCTCAAAAGAGGAACTGCAAAGTATTCACAACTATTTGAATAAATGCCTCAAATCACTAATAACAGGAGAAATCCAAATCAAAACAACCCTGAAGTTTCACTTTATACCCCAAAAATGTCACAAGAAATGACAGGGATGTTTGTTCATATATCTTCATTTGAGTCCTACTTGATCCTTATAATTTTGTTATGGTTGCTTTGGCTTTGCTTACTTCACTCTGCATCAGATCATGTAGATCTTTCCATGTTGCTATGTCTTCATCACACACATAATTTCTTACAGCACACTATTATGTTACATACATGTACCACAATTTTTTTAGCCATCCCTAACTGATGGTCAAGCCAAAAGAGAATATGCACAGTAAGTACAAAAATGAAAATGGAAGCAACTAGACATTAAAAAATCGAAAGAAAACATAACAAAATTATCAGGATCAAGTGGGATTCCCTGACCTACCCTTTCACGGAAATGGGAGGTCCACAGGTGTTACACATTTCACATGTTTTTTAGACATTTCTAATGTATTGATCAGGTGTGTTGATTTTCTCCCTCCTTTTTTCTCTAAAAAAATACTCTTTGTCATATAGAATGATTCTCTGGGGAAGAAATTAAAGCTATCTATAGGCATATGAAAAAATGCTCTGGATCACTACTGATTAGAGAAATGCAAATCAAAACAACTCTTAGATACCACATCTCTCCTGTCAGATTGGCTAAAATAACAAAACAGGAAAATGATAAATGCTGGAAAGGATGTGGGGAAATTGGAACATTGTTACATTGCTGGTGGAGTTGTGAGCTGATCCAGCCATTTTGGAGAGCAATTTGGAACTATGCCCAAAGGGCTATAAAAATGTTCATACCCTTTGACCCAGCAATACCACTTCTAGGGTTGTATCCCAAAGAAATCACACAAGCGGGAAAAGGACCCATATGTACAAGGATATTTATAGCGGCTCTCTTTGTGGTAGCCAAGAATTGGAAATCAAAGCAATGCCCATCAATTGGGAAATGGCTGAACAAGCTGTGGTATATGAAAGTAATGGAATACTATTGTGCCATAAGAAATGGGGATGATACAGACTTCGTAACAACCTGGAAAAGCCTACATGACATAATGCTGAGTGAGCAGAGCAGAGCCAGGAGAACATTGTATACAACCACAGATATATGGATTCCATGAGGACCAACCCTGACATACTTTGCTCTTCTCAGCAACGTAAGGTGCAAGGACAACTCCAGGGGACTCACGATGGAGAATGCTATTGTCATCCAGAGAAAGAACTGTGAAGTTTGAATACAGATTGAGGCGCACTACATGCTCGCCTTTTTTGCTTCTCTTTTGTTTTTGTTTTTGGGTTTTTTTTTTGGTTCTGTCTCTTCTTTCTCATGATTCATTCCATTGGTCATAATTCTTCTCCACAACTTGACTAGTGTATAAATTAATTCGATGCGAAGTTATACATGGTAGTTATATGAGATTCCAGGCCGTCTTGGGGAGGGAGGGGAGAAAATCTGGAACTCAAAATTATGTAGAACCGTGTGTGGTAAACTAAAAATAAATAAATAAATTTAAAAAAAATAAAAATAAAAATAAATAAAAAAAGAATGACTCTCTGGGAGGCAGAGGGATATGTGGGATACTATGCTGATGTAAGAAACAGAACATATTAAGAAGTGTATGGATAGACTATAAAATCCAAAGTTTCCTGAACTTGGTAGCCTTTGGCAGTGACTCCACTCATATTCCAATCCATCTAACCATGCTGCTGCCCTTTACAGCAAGAGAGCACAGTAGTGCTATGTCCATCTTTTTACTTAAATGAAGAGTCCTAGCTTATTTCCATTTCAGGATAATCATAAAAGAGTGACTCTCTAGCCAGGAGAAAAATTACCAGTGACTACATAGATTACATTCCATAAGGTGACATTATGTTACATAATAAACATGGTCTTTCATTAAATTCCATTTGTGATCCCTCGACAAGGCATTTTTATAAACTACTTGGAGACGCCAATAGATGGCATGCCCATCGTGTCATATTGCAGCAGCTAGGCAGCATGGTGGATAGAGCACTGGTCCTGGAGCCAGTAAGACCCAAGTTCACATCCAGCCATGGACATTCAGTAGCTGTATAACCCAGGACAGGTAATTGAATCTCCATCTGCCTTAATTTCCTCAATTTTGAAATGGGGATCATGATAACACCTCCCTCGCAGCTGTGAGGGCCAAATGAGATAACATTTGTTAAGTGCTTACACATAGTAAAAGCTTAATAAATGTTTATTCCTTCCTTTCATCTAATTTACATATGGCACAAAGCTGGGAGGGATTACTAACACACTGGATGGCAAAGTCATGATCCAAGATGATCCTGACAGGCTTGATGTTAAAGCTGCATCTTATAAGATGAAATTCAGTCGAGATAAATGTAAAGTTTTATACTTGGGTTCAAAAAATCAATGTTGCAAGTATAGGATGAGGGAACCATGATAAAAAAGAAGTCCATTTGAAGACATTCTTGAGTTTTTATTAATACTCATATTATTATATTATACTATTTTATATTATATTAATAGCACAGTATGAGTCAGTAGTGTTGTATGGCAGGTAGTCAAATAATCTAATGAGAGTTTAGGCTACATTGAAGAGTGTATATAGCTTCTAGGAATAAGGTAATAGTCCCATTGTATGCTGCCCTCATCAGATGCCATGTGGAGAGATAGGTTCAATTCTGGGAACTGCAATTTAGAAAGAGCATTGATAAGTTGCTTGATAATCTAGAATAAGACCACCAGAATGTTAAAAAGCCTTGAGTGTTTGTCATTTGAGAATCAGTTGAAGCAATTGGGCATATTTAACCTGGAGAATTTTCAGAACATAATAGATGTGGTCAAGTATTTCAAGATCTGTCAAGTTGAGGAGAGATTAATATATATAATATATAATTATATACAATTATATAAAAATCTAAATATATCATTATATAATGATTTATTTATTATTATTTTAATGATTTGCTGCAAGTCACATAGCTAATTGTTGGCAGAGTTGGTACTTGATCACAAGTCTTTAGAAACTAAAACAAGTATTTTTCCTACATTATCATGAAAGACATAGTGGAAAAGCTTGGAAACAAGAGACCAGGGTTTGAATACTAACTCTAACATTTACTTGGTCTGTGACTTTTGATAATTTACTTAATCTCTCTGAGCTTCAGCTTTCTCATCTCTCAAATGGGAACATTTTGCAAGGTTGTTGTGAAGAATGAATAGGATATATATACATATATATATATATGTATATATATATGTAAAGTATTTTCTAAGCTTTCTTAGAGCTATCTACATGAAAATTATTCTATTATTACATCATAGTTTCTGGGACAAGCAAATTAAATGTGTGAATGTCTATATCTAGATAGAGATAGAGATAAATCTGCAGAGCAGTCTTTGTGAAGTATCTTATGTAAATTCCATACTCCAGTACCAGTCTTAGGCCATCTTGTCCTCTCATTTTGTCCTCTAATTTCATCAGTAAGAGTGTCAAATGACTGGCAAAGATTTAATTTTGATTCCATAATAGACAGTTTGCTAGACCATTCATTTTTGTGTTCATTTTCAGGCTTGTCTAGTTTTAATGGGAAGGATAACAACACTCGGACTTCTGTGCAACTAAAGGAAGGTGAAGAGAAGGTACATTTTAATGACAGTGGATATGGCTACCTACTGTGCAAAAAAGTATTGTTGTTAGACATTATGGGGATTTGCTTTCCCGATGTGCACAGCTATTCTATGATATAAAGCATCTGATAGAAATTCTGTCACTTCTTGGAATAAATTCTGTACTGTCAGTCTTTGTTACCCGAGAAGCTGGCAGGCGAGGCACATGTTTCCAGGGATTATTTGCAAAGGAACAGTTCACACTATCTTCTAAAATAAACACAAACAGCTCTTGTGTTTCTGTAAATCAAATGTGACTCCACACACTTTCATAACCTACCAATACCCTGGCATGACACATTGGGAGGGATGTTGTAGCTGAGAACTGTCTCTTTAGTTACTACCCTCAGGGTTGGCACTGTTGGCAATAATCCAAGGTGCTAGCACTGGGGAAATGTATGACACATATTTAGCAAATTTTGTGGGCTTTACAAGACTATTTTCTTTGCCATAGCAACTATCCCTGATAATGTTGCAAAGTTTAGTTGTCTAGAGCCGCTTTTCTCAAACTCAGTTGGCCATAAAAGTCTTTTGTATTCAAAATTATATTTGAGCGGCAGTAAGAAAAAGGGGAGTAGAGAAGGGAGTGGGAGAGAGTCAAACTGAATAAGTAGAAGAAGGACATTAAGTATATATCATTTGGAGAGGTTTGGACTAGTGAGAGTTCAAACGTTGAATTTAGAGAAGCTTAAGAGAAATTCCAGAAAAATTTAAAGGAGAACAATCTCCAGGCCTAGAAACTGGTCCAGATTCTAGTTCTGATTTGAAAGAGGAGCAGAATCAAAGAAAATTAAGGATGTATAAGGATCTAGGAGGATCAAGAAGCTTTAGGGAGTAGAATCTGATGAGGAAGATACAAAAAGAAGGAGACAAGTAAGGAGACAAGAAAAGACAAGTAAGAAAAGGTTGTGTGTAACAATGAGAGAGTAAAGCATATTGATAGAGTGGAGACTGGTAAAAGGCTGAAGAGGAAGTGAGTATGGCTATAAAGTTACCATTAAGTCTAAGGAAAGGAAGTTAAGTGGGAGTGTTTAAGTTAAAAAGGGGGATGAATGGTTATAAAAGTTTGAACCGAGTACTTAAGGTTGAGGTATAAATACCCACAATAGTGTTTTTTTAATCAAGGCTGAAAATTTCAATCAGTCCAGAGAATAGAAGTTGTACAATGACAGCATGGAATATGTGATGTTTGTATTTCTGCCACAGTGAATAACTATTATTTGTGTTCAAAGTATAGGCATCATCTCCTGGAGGATAAGATGAAGGTACTCAAAGAATCCTTCTCCACACTCCAAGTTGTTACAGAGAATGAAGCATCCTCAAAGGACACAGAAATAAAACTTCAGTTGCTATTTGCAGTACAAGATGGCAACAACCTTTGTCAGGATGTTTTGAGAATGGAAGAGTATTTCACAAAGGAGAAAGAAAAGGCAAAGGACAGCTATTCACTTAGAGCTTAAAATAAGTTTGAGGTTTTTCCTGGATGCTCTGAGGAGGAAAAAGGAGTTTGTTCTCTTAGGAATTGTATAGTAGAAGCATAGAGGTAGTCAGGTGAGAGATCATCCTGTAGGGGTCAGAGGGAGAAGAGGAGTCATACTTAGTGATTCTCTGATGGGGATTGGGGTGGGGCAGGGAGAAGTAACTGAGGCAACCATTGGTCAACCTGACAACAGAAATAGGGGTCTATTGTCTTTCCTGGACGTTTATCTAAGGCATAACACAGAGTCTACCAAGATTTATAAAAGCAGGTGATTACCCACTTCAGAAAAACAACAACAACAAATAGAAAAAACTTTCTAACAATTACAATCCACAAGTTAAATTGGGCTGCCTGGAGATGTGGTGGCTTGGTTTTCCCACCTTGGAGATCTTTAAGCAGAGATCGGATGGCTACTTGTTAGACATGTTATAGTAGGGATTCCATTCATATCTAAGTTGCACTCAAGTTAGGGCTCTTAACCTAGAATCCATGAACTTGTTTTAAAAAATATTTCACTACCTGGTTCCTAAGTATCTTACTTTCTGCAAATAAAAACATATTTTAGAAGGAGTCCATAGGATTCTCCAGACTACCAAAAGGCTCCATGGCACAAAAGAAGTTGTGAACTCCTGGACTAAGATAATTGCTAGATTCTTTTCCAACCCCTCAGTTCCATGTGATTTTATGAACTAAAATATGATTTGGGGCTTGGTGAATATGGATAAAGGGTGATCAGGGAGATTTTTTGAGCAAATTAGAGGAAAACAAGACAATTTTCATACTAAAATATTTCTACATGAAATAAAGATTTTTGATGGACACAATTTTAAATTTCTTCCTTTAGAGGAAAAATATTACCAATATGTACTAAGTCTTCAACATTTTGTAAGCATATACTGTATACAAGGCATGTAAGACATAGTGCCCTAGAGAAGTTTATATAAGATAGAAAAGATAAAATACAGTGTGGCATAGAGGCTAGCTAGCTTTGGATCCAGGAAGTTCTACCTCAGATGCAGACTTGTAACCTTGGGCAAGTCACCTAAATATTCAGTGCTCTAGGGAAATAAGTCTCTTAAGTTTTAGAGAAAGTGCTGATAGTTTCCTCATCTGGGAATTCTCTACACCAATAAAATCAAATGTCCAGTCCCTATTCCCGATCCACACAATACAAACATACATACACACAGAGAAGTATCATGGAAGGTGAGAAGTGATGACTGTAAAGGAGAGATGCAGACAAAATGCTCTGGGAAAAAAAATAAGGAAGAACAGTGTAATGGAGCCTCAGGTAAGCCTTTGAGAAAGAGGATTCTAAAGGCAGCAAGAAAGGAGAACATTTCAGATATCAGTGTGACCATTCTGTTTTAGAATCTGAATACAAAGAATGAGAGGAAAGTCAGGCACTGTCTGACAAGGGCCCTAGATTTTAGGTAAAGGCTAGGTGGTATCCTATGGATACCAAAATTCTAGAAGTTGGGGAGGGAGAAAGTAAGCTCAGGAGTGATAAGAGGCTCTCAAGAATGAAATTTTGGAGACAAAGAATTCCACTGAGGAGGGAGAGGAGTGTTTGTCTAAAGAAACCATTGTGGATACATAAAGAACACACCAAGCAACTTAGATTTTTAAAAGATATGAACAGAAGATGGAAGAGAGGGCAAGTCATGGTGAATTAATACAAAAACATGGCATGATCCATAACAATAATATCAGTAATGCTGAAGCTCAGAACAACCTGATACAAGAGAGGAAACTAAGGGTAACAGCATGGTTGAAATAATGATAAACAGTCAAAAGAGAAAAATAGCTCTTATTTTGTCTCTTTTATCTGACAAGGCTAGTATTTGGACTAGAAAAGAAAGAACAAAAAAATGATTCACAAGATCATAGAATCACAGAATCATAAATTTAGAATCAGATGGGTTGCTATTCATTATCATCAGCACAATACCCTCATTTGAAAGTTGAGCAAAGTGAGGTCCAGAGAGTGAGGTCACATGAGTAGCAAGAAGCAGAACAAAGATTCAAACTCAGACCCCACAAGCCTAAATCAGTTGTTCTTTCCCTCTGCACGTTGCTGTCATACTTTCTTCTCTTTCAAAATTCTAATGGATTTGTGATCTCAATGTTGAGTATTACTTATAATAATACAGGCTATAATCTGTCTATGCCTGTCTATCCCTTGGGCCTTTTATCTCTGTGCACTAGCCAATACGTGAGGGCAGGGAAGTAGGGGTCCTTGCTTTCTCTTGATGTTGTGAAGATACCAATGGGGCACATTAGCCGACCTTGGGTATACCTTCGTCTTGTCATGTGACTAACCCATACATTTCACTTCTATTATTTCCTTGATGATATCTTTTACACAGCAGAAAATCATCCCACTCTATCATTGCTAACATGAGGAAGGAATACCAAGAGTTCCAAAATGATTTCGAGCCACCCAACCCAGAAGAGCTAGATGCTAGCATACTAAAAAAGATCCAGTAAATAGTATTGCTGAGCCCTTGTCAGTGATCTTTGAAAGACCTCAGAGGAGAGGAGAGGTCCTACCAGATTGGAGAAGAGCAAATATTGTCCTGATTTCCATAATAGGGACAAAGGGCAAGCTCTCAAGCTTGATTTTGAATCCTGAGCCAGCATGGTAGATAGAGAGCCACTCTTAGAAACACAAAGATGTGGGTTCAAACTGGCATGATCTTAAGCAAGTCATTTTTACCTCTAAGTACTCTAACTCCCTAAAACTATAATGTTTTTGGGAGATACTGACCTGCATTGGTAGAAGGACTTTCCTCATCTGGGAGTTGTCTATACCATTGAAATCACAGATCTTTTCCATATAGCTACTAAGGAAGGGAGTGATAACAGACAGGCAGCATGACTTCATTAAGAACATGTCATACCTGACTAATGTCATTTCATTTTGTCAAGATTATTAAGCTAGTAGAGCAAGGGGATGCTACAGAAATTAGCAGGGAATCTTTCTATTTCAGGAAGAAATGACTTCCTAGGATTCTCTTAGAGACTCACAATACAAACTGTGCTGCCTTTTCCTGGTCCAGAATCTCAGGCCTTTGCTTCAGTAATTCCCCCCATCATAAGAGAAGGACCATGCTAGAGACCTTGGATCTGTAGGTCTTCTGCTGAAGAAATACTTTTTTTTTGATTCCACAAATTTAGTTGCTCTTTATGTTCATTATGTTCAATCAAAAAGTATTTGAATTCAGATTTTTTTAAAGAGAAGTCTTTTAAAATTATTTTTATGAGGTGTATCTTGAGCATATGTAAGCCACACAAAAATGGAATTTAGATTCTTTCAAACCACCTGGGTATTGGATTAATTGAATCAGCATTAATCAGGCCACTGACTTTTATAATAACCTCAAAGCTTTGAGTTGTCCTCAATTTGGCGACCAGGCAATGGATGCTAACCTTCTGTTTGTTTAGTTTTTTTCAAGGGTATTGAAGACAGAGTTCAGTTCATCAGGAATAAACTTGCTCTTCATTTGTCTGTCTCTGACTCTTTGGATTCTTAATCCTTTTTATCTTTCTTTCCCTAAAGAGTTCTTGTTACACATATTGTATTATTAAAAATGTAAAATTTCTCATTTTTTCCATATATTCTACCAAAAATGTAAATTTCATTTTATGTAAGGTGGAGCAGAATGGAAATTTTATTTAATCAAGCATATATTATCCTCATTTTAATTTTGATTGCATGGCTTAATCTGGCACGCATTTATTATAATAATACAAAAATTCTTGAAATATGTTCTTTGCTTCTGAGAAAGAAATTCCCTAATTATGTAACAAATAACTAGAAATTTCATTTTCTGAATTTATGTTAATTCCAGGGAACTTCTGTTTCCTTAAAGTCAAAAGGATCTTTTAACTATTTCACAATTTAAAAAATATTGTTCATAAAAATCAGATGATAGCAGTCATATGATCATAGATTCAGAGCTAGAGGGAATTTTTGAGATTATCTGGTCCAGGATTCTTAACCTGGGGTCTACAGATGCTCCAAATAGTCCATGGATAGATTTTAGGGGGGTAATCCAATAAATTTGCATGGGAAAAATTGTATCTTTATTTTCTCTAACCTCTACGTGAAATTTGGGCCATCTTTCAATTATTTAAAAACATTCTTCTGGGAAGCATTTAAGCAATGCTGAGGTCAGGCTGTAGCACTCAATAGCACTGGTTAGTGGTTGTTGATGTTTCTGTGAGGGTAGAAAACTGGGCCAGTGGTTAGCAAAACTAAGCATATCCTGTTGCTTTGATTACTGACATGACACCTAACATTTCATAGGGTAATAAAACACTCCCTTTGGGGTAGCTCATTTTTGCAGGTCAATAGTGAAAGATTTGTCAGCTAATCAGAGGGACTGTGATGACTGCCTCATCACAGGTAATATTTAAAGGTCAAGGCTCATCCACGTACACCACTTACCAGTCTCCCTTCTAATCAAGCTTCTTTGTCATAACCTCCAAGCTGTCTTTCTAATGTTCTCTAATTAACTCCAATGGAGAATTCCATCTGCCTACAGTTCTCGATACAGTAGCCATAATTTCTTTTCATTCATTCATTCAACAAACATTTATGAGGCTCCTATATAGTGTGTGAAACATTGTGTTAGGCAGGTCTGAAAATGTTAAAGTAAATAAGCTGGGAACCCTGTTCTCAAGGAGATAGATTCATAGTAGAGGAGGTGACAACTACACAAATAAACTATACTACAAATTAGAGCATGAAAAATACATCAGAAGAGTACAAAAATTAGATGGAGCCGCCCCTTCTACCCTGCCCAGGACTATCAAGGAAAAGTCTCATGTCAGTAATAGAATTTGAGGTGAAGCTTAAAGGATAGGTAGGCTATTAATAGGCAGAAGTGGGGAGAGAACAATCCAGCTATAGGCAATGGCCTGAACAAAGGAGCAGAGAGGGAAATCAAACAATCTCTTTAGGTGACAGTCCAGTTTGAGAAGTGTGTGGCATTAAATGAGAGGAAATATTATGAGATGAGGCTGGAGAGGTTGGTTAGATCCAGATTGTTGGAGTCTTTTGTGGGGCATAGGAAGGTAACTTTTGCTATCTTTAAAATCAAGTGTGAAAAACTACCAGTGACTCTTCAGAACAAAATATAACTGCAAAGTAAATATGTGTTATTTGTTTTCTAAAATGCAATGGTGACAAGAATTTAGATAATTACTGTAGCTTCATCTACTAGATTAACTTGATTACCACAATCAGAATGATTGACATAGTTCCATAATGAGATGAGCATCTAATTGGAATTTGATTATTGTTGAGGGTAACAAATACATTTAAGAATTCTTTTTTTAAAGGAACCTGATATGATAATAGAAAACCATTAGTTTAGAGATAATACAATAAAAATGGCAAAGTAAATTAAGGTTCATATTTACTATATGGGAATATAGTGATGGTGCTGTTATTATGAGAGGCTGAAGAGGCCAAGTTACTTTACGTGGGTTGGGTCATTAAATCGAAACATTCTCTGTCTCCTTTTGGTGTGACTTCCTCTCTAATTACTCTCTGGGCTCTACCCTTAAGGGGAAAAAAGTTTTCCTTTTAAAATGGGATAGAAAAGACATTGGCAAGGAAATGCCTCAATTGTTGTTCATTCCTTTCTGTCCTGTCCAACTCTTTGTGACCTCATCTGGGGTTTTCTTGGCAAAGACACGGGAGTAGTTTGCCATTTTCTTCTCCAGCTCATTTTATAGATGAGAAAACTAAAACAAACAGGGTTAAGTGACTTGTCTTGGGTCACACAGATTGTAAATGTCTGAGGCTAGATTTGAACTCAGGTCTTCCTGATTCTAGCTAAGCCCAAAGACCATTGCACTACCTAGTTTCCTTAGTAGCTCACTCATAATCCTTGCCCTGCAGAACCTGCTGACTCCCTTGCCTAGGATGATCCATATTTTCATCCTTCTCTCAGAAGTTATACAAATATGAATCAATAGCTCTCTTTTGTTTGCTCCAAGCCCCTATGTCAGAGAATTCCCTAGCAATTAAATCTACCCCTCGGTTGCTTGGGGTGCTAAATCACTTAATGCTTCTCTCTCTGCCACATTTCACGGAGAAATAATTCAATGGCTGGCCATTTTATCTTAGGGGAGATATTTAAAGCAGGAGCAAAACAGAAAACAAATAAACTCATAAGAAAAATTGAGCAAAACCCTCTGGGAAGAAATGAGAAGGAAGAAAAAGAAGCAGAAACTGTTGTCGTTCAGTCGTGTCCAATTCTTTGAGACCCCATTTGGGGTTTTCTTTGCAAAGATATTGGAATGGTTTGCCATTTCCTTCTCTAGTTCATTTGATAGATGAGGAAACTGAGGCAAACAGGCTTAAGTGACTTGCCTAGAGTAACACAGCTAGTAAGTGTCTGAAGCCAGATTCGAACTCACAAAGATGAATTTTCCTGACACCAGGCCTGGCATTCTATCCACTGTGCCACCTTGCTGTTCCTCTGCTCCATGTACATTCTACATTTCCAGATCACACAGTTATTTGTCTTTCTGTCCCAAGATTTGTTCCTCATCACTTCTAGGTCTGCCCTCTACTCATGTTGTAGAAATGTCCCCATAAAAATTCTCACGTGTCTGTTCCTCTGTCCTCCTTTCTTCTATGATATTTGTTCTTGATTCTCCTCTGCCTTCTTCCTTTAGCATCTGAGGGTGGACTTGTTAGTCACTCTCTAGCCCCAGTTCATTAGAGTGTTAGAGTCATTCCTAATATGGTTAAGTAGAAGAGGTACTGTGTTCTTGTCCATTCTCAGATATTGTCTCCAGTGTCCTATTACAACTATTAGTAAAATCCCAATCTCTTAACAGGAAAAAGATGGGAGTGCAAAATGTCTAAGCAGGCAAAACTAAAGAGAGCTTTTCAGTCCACAAGCTCATTCAACCAGGGACTTCTTTAAGGGGTTGGTGAATGAAGGAGAGGATGATTACAGTATTTGAGGTATGAACAGGAATAAAACCATCAGCTCATTTCAATCAAATTCTAATCAAGACCTCTTCTTCATGTAGGTAAAAGTGACCATGGACAAGTGATTCAGATCTTATTTTAAAAATCAATTAACTTTGATTCAGTAATACCGCTTCTAGGTCTATATCCCAAAGACAACAAAAATAAGGGAAAATGATGTACTTGTACAAAAATATTTGTAGTAGCTCTTTTTGTGGTGTCTAATAATTGGAAATCAAAGAGATGCCCATCAGTTCAGGAATGACTAAATAAGTTGTGGTATATGATTGTGATGGAATGGTTTTGTGCTATAGAAATGACAAGCAACATGATTTTGGAAAAACATGGAAAGACTTACATGAACTAAGGCAAAGTGAAGTGAACAGAACCAGGAAAATGTTGTACATTGTAACAGCATTGTAGAATAATTTGTTCTTGTTGGTCTTTCCACGTTTTGCAGGATAAAATTATTTTCAAGGCAAACCAAGGAGTTATTAGCTATTCTACTTTTCCCACCATGTTCCAGCAAATATTTGGATAATTAAAATCTCTCTTCGCTCCAATTTATCCTATATAAATCTTGTTTGTACATAATTTCTTTCACATTGCCTCCTGCTTTAGAATGTAAGCTTTAAGGATAAATACTATTTTTGCCTACCTTTGTATCCCTGATACTAAGCACAGTGCCTAGCACATGTTAAGCACTTAATAAGTGCTTGTTGACTTGTCTTACTATAGCATGTCTCTGTGCCAGGCTCATTATTTCTTTTTTGAACACATATTTCCTGTTTTTTCGAGATGGTCTGTAGTATACTCCAATGACAAAACTTCATTTGTTTCTTCTTCCGTTGATCTTCACCCATATTCTATCATCTTCACTCCCCCAACTTGTTGGACCCCTGGTTCCCATATTTTCCTACATGAATACACATTATTCATATCAGCATTACCAATCCTCTTGGTTATCTATCCTATATCTTTTTTTAAATAATATATAGCTAGCTGTCCAGAGCCACAGGCCAGCTATGAGTTTTATGCCACCGAATCTCATTAATGCCAAAGAGAACATATTTATTTGTCTTGTTTCTAGTTTCTCACTTCCTGTGCTTGTGTCCTAAACTTTGGGCATTTGTATATAGACATTTGAGATCATTGGTTTTATAGTTGTCTCCTTTTTCAGGTTTGTCTCTATGAATTTTTGAATGTCTCAATTGCTATGCTTCTTCCTTCACTGCAACTTCTTTGGTACCTAGTTTTATGGATGTACATAGGCAATTAAGTTTAAAGTCCTTTTGACTAGGTTTGTAAGACTTCTGACAAAAATATTCTTATCATCTCTTATTAGATGGCTCTCCATCCCTGGCCAGGAGTCTATCTATCATCACTAAATTTGAAGTTATGTTTCAGAAATCTGAATTCCATTTTCAGAATCTATTTTCTTAGCCATCTGTTCACTTTCCAAATAGATTTTTTCCTCTTTATCCTTTGCTTTCAATAAGCAACAGTGATAAAAATATTGACTGTGCCCCTATAGTCTTCAGTTTCTTGTCTAAAACTTTGTAATCTTAATTTTTAAAATTTTTCTTCAGAAAGTTTTATGTTTTCCATGTCGTCATAAATTGATAATAATCATATGTGTTGATAACTCTTGGGAAGTTTTCTGTTCTGTCTTGGAAAAATGCCTCAGAAAGACAACAGAGCTCTCTATTGTTTTCAGGTCAATAATTATTTTCATATATTTTGGCAATATTTTACTAAGTGAGACAGTGTCTTCCAAAAGTTCCACTACATTATTAGTCTGTTAAATGTGAGTCTGTTTAATAGAATTGTTCATCTTTTGTTATGAATCTATAGCATTTTTATTATGTGGGGGCAGGGAGGAAGGAGTAGATAAGAATGAAGATGGTGAGGAATAAAACAGGGAAGAGGAGGAAGAGAAGAAATAGAAGAAAAAGAGCAGAGACAGTTGAGAATTTCATAATATTAAGCTTAATTTTTCCTCTTGCTTTTTTTGCTTTGTAGGAAGGCTAATGTGAAAATGTGTTTTGCGTAACTTCGAATATATAATTGATTATTGTGCTTGCCTTCTTAATGGGTGGGGTAGGGACAGTAGGAAGAAAGAGAATTGAGAACTCAAAATTCTAAAAAATAAATGATAAAATAAAGCATTATTATTTTTTAAGTAAAAAGGTCAAATGATGAGTATAGTCAGCCAATCAACCAGCATTCTTAAAGTGCTTCCTATGTGTCTGTTACTGTGCTAAGTGCTGGGGACACACACAAAAAAGCAAAAAAACTCTCTGGTCTCAACAAGGAAGTCGCAGAATAATGAGAGAAACCATATAATTACAACTATGTAATAGAGGGTATATGCAAAGCAAATTGGAGTTAATATTAGAGGGAAGCTATTAGCATTAAGGGGGACTGAGAAAGACATCTTGCAGAAGGTGAGGTTTTAGATGAAGAATCCAGGGAATCCAGGAGACAGAAGTGATAGAAATATATCTATATGCTCATGGAATCATGTATAGTGTGATATAAGTGGGAGGCAACAGAGTTTGGTAAAAATTATTTTTATCTGAATTCTTTCTTTTTTCAAGATTTTAATGTTAACATTTTGTTGTAATGAACTAAACAAATATCAACTCCCATGAAGTCTGAATTCTGTCATTGGAAGCAAATGCTTTTTCATTAATGTCCTGTGTGACATTTTATAAATCACCTTACTACCTGAAGCCTCAGTTTCCTCACTTATGAAATGGGCATATTAATAACTATCTCATGGTGATATTTTGAGAATTAGTTGATATAGCATGTAATATGCTTTGAGCTCCCTGAAGGAAAGGAATGTACAAAAAGGCAAGCTATTATCATCACCGCCAGACAATCAATAGTCTCCTGGAGGAGTTTCGAAATCACAGCAAAGGTTTGTAGCCCTACAGTATTCAGGAAGCTATAATGAAGTTCAAGAGCCAGAGATTTAGTTTGGGAGATGTCAGTCAGTGAAAAGGAGTTCTTAACCAATCTTCAAACTATGCGTATTTAGAAGCAAATAGTGCCTTTTATAGTAATACAATTGGAGAATTGTTTATTTTCTGCAATGGAGACATATATAAGCATTATTTTTCATTAGATGCCTTTGGAAGAATTTCAAAATTATAGAGTGTTTAAAATACAAAAGTTTCAGCAAAAACATTTGGAAACACAAGGCCTGCCCTCATATCACCAATACCATGGATAGGCTCTAGGAGTACAAGAAAATGAAGTCAACACAAGAGTCTCAAACCAAGGGCAATCAATGAATGAGAAAACCTGGAAAGTAGAGTCAGAACAACAGGACCTGCAGCATCTCATGACAGTTTCCTTCTATAGCAACATTTTATTACTAATCAGACAAAGGAAAGTAGAAAGAAAAAGTGAAAGGGACACCAGAAGACTTGGGTTCTAGTCCTAATTCTAGAGTATATAGGTTTTTATGACATTACTCTGTTTTAACTTTTTAATATCAGGTACACATGATAAAGATGCCTGCAGGCTGGCAAGCTGGAGCTGTGGAGTCAGCAGGCAGGTTTTAGTGAGAGATTTGTTCAGATTGGCAACTACTGAGACTGAGCAAAATCCCTGACTGGGCTAAAATGAAGAGCTTAGCCACAGATGGGGACTCTCAACAGGATCAATTGGAGCAGCAGGCTGAGAGGTGGTCATGGATAACGACCAAGTTAGGTGAATGAACAAGACAGGTTGTGGTTCATTGACAAGCTGAAGCCAGGACCAGAGAATCAAATGAGGCAGAAACTGGACCCAAGATCTGAGAAAGTACCAGGGAGAGCTCACAGTTCTTGATGGATTAATAGGAGTTCATGTCAATTTCAGTCTTTTTTTTTCTGGGTTTTTATTAAGCCCTGCCTTTGAGGTGGTCTTAAAGAATGTAAAAGTTCTCTGGGTTCCCTGGAATCACTTAATAAGATTCTTTCTGGGAGCCAGCACCACGTAATGAATATAGAGCTGAACATGGAATCAGGAAAACCTGAATTCAGATCTTCCCTCTGGCACTTAGCACCTACAAAGCCAAGGGTCATTGCTTAAGTTCTCTGAGTCATTGTTTGCTTATTGGTAACATGCTAATGATAATAACTATAGTCACTACCTAACAGGGTCATTGTGAGATAAGAGGTAATGTATATACTTTTGAAACTTTAAGAGCTATATAGATGTCAGTTATTATTTATCCCTTTAGGTACAGGTCTAGGGCCCTGAAAGCTAGGCTTCTGACTGGCATCCTGACATATTTAACTTTTCTGGGCCTCAGTTTCTCCTATTATATAAATGCTAAAAAGATTTTTGTTTTCCTGGGGAACTTATTAGGGGAAAATAACATGCGATATGTTTGCAGGTCTTTAGAACGAAGATTCCATATCAACCTGAGCTATTGTTCACTTAGTTTTTTGAGAACCAGGATGGGGACAGAGAAAACCCCAAGTTTTCATCTAAATCATTCCTTTCAACCTTCTTTTCCACTTAAACTTTTTTAAAAAAATTTTTTAGAAGAACTGAAAACAAGTATCTCAGTAGACTGATTTTCATTTCATTTTCCTCTTCCTTCTCAATCTGCAGTGAATTGGCTTAAGGACGTTTGAGTAGGAAGATGGAAAAAGAAAAGAAAGGGGAATGGATAATATGACCCTGAAGAAATCAGAGTTGATTATATGATTACACAATTTTAATAATTTCCTTTAAAGCAGGGGAGAAAGACAGTGTAGGAGACTGTGAGGAAAAATCAGAGAGGCCCCAATTACTGAGGAAATTCAAGGACACGGAAACAAGATTTGCTTGATCTGAGCAGGAAAATGTGGCCAATGACAGAGCAGTGGACATAGGGTGTGAGCAATGTAAATCTAGCATTATGATTAGGAAAACTGAATTCACTAACTGTTTGACCATGGACAAATCACTTAACCTCTTTGAGTCTCAGTTTCCCCATATGTGAAATGGAAATGCTAATAACCATAATATCTATTTCACTAGATTGCTGTGAGACTCAAGTGAAATAATGAAATGAACAAATTTACAAATACCTTTGAAAACTTCAAAGCATTATACAATTGTCAGTTATTATTGTCATATGCAATTGTCAGTTATCTCATTATCGTCTTATTCAATTGTTCCGATAGAAATAATTCTCAGATAGGATGCTACCATGTTATTATTCTTTGTTCTACTCCAGACTGTTGCACAGCTGTGTAAAATTACTGCTTTTTGTAGTTGAATAAAAGTCTTAGAATATAATAACCTAAGTTTCTATAGGTTTATTGAAAGCAGACATGGTACAATTCTAGTAGTAGATATGATTATGGGGACAACATGCTCCTTGTTCTGCTCCCACATGATTTTGATTTCTTCTGCTAGGTTTCAATAATTTGAAAACTTTTCATCCCATGTAGGTTGGAGATTATAAGTATTTAATAGAGCAACATATATTTAAAATCTTGTGCTTAAATTTTTAGGATCAACATTGTATCCAGATAATTGTGGGCAACAATTGACTCAGTACTGATGCTTTGCTTCCAACTTAGGCTTTTGATTGAGTGGTCAAATATGTTTTAAGGCCAATGTTTATAATATAGGGATTTGTCATCTGTACATTGTAAAATATAGTGAACTACTAATGTAAATTTTAACCATTAGGTCATGTCATGCTAGGTGCTACATTTTTGTAGCCTTTGGGGATGTTTTGCACAGTTTCTACCACTTCCATTAATGACTAAGTCCAGACTCCATGAGAATAACCATTTTGCAGTTTCTGAGATTAGTGATCTAAGTTGTCATTACAAACTCGTTCTTTTTCTTTTAAATTTTATTTATTTTATTCTGAACTTAGGAAATAAAACACGCATATCCATAACATAGTAGAATAGTGGAAAAAAGATTGTATATGAAATGGAAAACCTGTTATGTACAACTTGCTATTCCTTTTAAATATATAACAGAGTTATCATTTAACTTGATTTTTTCCTTTTTTCCTACTCTCCCACCCTAGAGATGGCTACCATCAGACACAAATGTGTGTGTGTGTATGTGTGTGTGTGTATATACATACATATGTAAAAACCATATATGTGTGTATATATATATACATGTGTATGTAAAAACCATTCTATATATACTTCTATTTATCAGTTCTTTCTCTGGATGCAGATAGCCTCTTCCTTCATTGGTCCTTTGTAGTTAATTTGGCTATTTATAATAGTCAAAGTGACTGAGTCACTCAAAGTTGTTCTTAAAGCAACATTGTTGTTACTCTGTACAGCTTCTCTTGGTTCTGCTGATTTTACTCTTCATTATTTCATGGAAGTCTATCTAAGTTTTTCTAAGATCATCGAGCTCATCATTTCTCATGGCACAGTAGTATTCTATCACAATCATATACCATAACTTGTTTAGTCATTCCCCAATCGACGGGCATCCCTGCAATTTTCAGTTCTTTGAAACCACGAAGAGAGATGCTATAAATATTTTAGAACATATAGGTGGCAGTGTAGCAACAATTCAGCTAGCAGCTGTTGTGGGGGTGAAAGTCCAACACAAGCCCAACAACAAGAACACTGCCAGCACAGGTTCTTTTGATCTGCTTTACTAAGTAAAGTAATGTGAAGGGGTTAACAATCTTAATCCAACGCACAAATATCATTCACTTAGTTCAGGAGGAAAAGCCAGCACCCTGAACTTCAGGGCAAATACAAACAAGTTACAAACATACACAACATAAACAGACCAGATCACAATTCATAGTTACCAACAAACCATCAACATCTGGGTTGACAAGCTGGGGAGCTCTTGACAACAGCTGGCCCAAAGTCACGCGCTACTCATCCTGTGGCTCAGAGCCCCAAGCAAACAGCTCTGTTCTCTCTTTTTATACAGTCTTTAGATGTCATCAAACATCATCTTAGGGGCCTACTATTGGCTCTTGTCTTAGCAACTCCCCTTAGGGCCCTGGGGGCTTCATGCCCACATAGGCTTAGCACCTAGTAAATAGGGGTTTGTGCGTGGAGCTTTGCACATAGTAAGGCTCCATCAAAGACACTTAATTAATTTAGAATTCTAAAACAGTAAAAAATAGTCCCACCTCAATTACCAATACAGGCAGAGCCAATATAATAAAAATGATAGTTTTGCTTAAACTAATTCATATATTCAATGCTATCCAAATTAAATTACCAAAAATTATTTTACTGAATTGGAAAAAAAATAACCAAATTCATTTGGAAGAACAAAAAGTCAAGACTATCAAAGGAACTACTGAAAAAATGTAAAGGAAGAAGTTTTAGCAGCATAAATCTTAAACTATATTTTAGCAGCATTAATCTTAAACTATATAATAAGACTATAATTAATAAAACTCTTCTTTTTCAATATATGAATTTGCATGACAACCATTGGCCTGATGTTTCTTCGTTGACATATTGTAGGCTAAGTTCACGGACAGCTTTTATTCTATTCTTACAACTTAACTGTTTTGTAGACTCCATATGGAGGTAAACTACTTTTAGTTACATTTGACAAATCCAATGGCATGCACCTGTTGTCAGCCTGCAGTATTGTTCAGTGAAACAGTGAAATACTGACTACCTGTTTCAACAGTTTGTTTTACCAGTTTACATCATGTGCTCTAAGACTGTGTATCAATCTTCTTCCTCTTTTTTGGTGAGGAAGTATTCCTCTTTTTCTTAGGGTAATGGGCCCTATGTTTCATTAATGTTGTACACATTTTTGAAGGGATATTTAAAATTTATGGTTCTGAGCATGTCCACTGAAACCGTAATCATTCAGGTGTCAATTGCTAATCTGAGTTTTGATTTCAGGATGCCAGTAAGTCACTTAACATATAAAGCTACAGTTTTCCTCTTAATAGAGGCAGGTAGGTGGCACAGTGGATAGAGTAACAGCCCTAGAGTCAGGAAGACTCATCTTCCTGAGTTCAAATCTGGCCTCAAACACTTACTAGCTGTGTGACCGTGGGCAAGTCACTTAACCCTGTTTGTCTCAGTTTCCTCATCTATAAAATGAACTGGAGAAGGAATGGCAAACCACTCCAGTATCTTTGCCAAGAAAACTCCAAATGGGGTCACACAGCATCAGACATGACTGAACAACAACAACATATGTATTGCCTTTGTCCCTTGGTTCAATTTGAGTCTTCTGTAATTTCTAGTGAGAATCACCTGAATTCACAACTGGCTAAATGCTCTTATCCAAAAAGTAAAAACCTCTCCATTTATAGAAACAAATCTTCATGACTTAGCCATTTACTTGTGTCTATTTTGACATATTTGTTGGTTGAGTTCATGTGGGTGCCTTTTGAGTACGCTCTTAGATCTCAGTAATTTTACACATTATAGCTGAAAACAAGTTACTTTGAGTGCACATTTGGCAAATTCAGTGAGACTTACCTGTTTAAGAGCCTTCACTGTTGTTTAGAAAAGTGAGGTCTGTTTGTTGCAAAATTATGTCTGTAAATTTTTACTTGTTTATTGTGTTCTCTGAGAATATCTATCAAACTTCTTCCTCCTATCATAATCATCATTATCATCATCATCATCACAGTTACTCTTTTACTTTTTGAAATGGGGAGAAAGAAGTAAGGCCAGAGTATAAATTCCAACTGGGATGACTTTATGGACAAAGTCAGCTTGAGGCAAAGTTGTGATGTAGGTCAGGTTTATCTTTAGTGCCTTCCTCACTCTTCTTTTTTTGGTGCTGGCCTCCCATCATCTTGGCCTGTTTCTTTTACTACACCTTTTTGTGTCTCATTCCATAGGACCTTATTCTTAGATGAATTTGAGTTTTGTTTGAGAATTGATTTTGAACTAGGAATCATAGAGAAAATAAATATAGAGAGGGGATAGCCAACCAAGATAGGTAAGGAAAAAAGTAATAAAGTACCTAGTTACTTTATAAGACCATTTTTCAGGGGTCAGATGAATTATATCATACATCTCAAGGAAACCTAAAGGTATGATATCAGAACCACTTCTGGTAATATTAGAAAAATCATGGAGAATAAGAGAAGTATAAGAGATTAAAAAGGAGAAAATGATGGTCTATTTTCAAAGTATAGAAGAATGAACTCTGGAAATGACAAACTTGTAATTTCGACATGTAACCCTGGCACAATTTTCAAACACATTATTAATCTGGTGATCTGTATGTATTATAAAATAATGTAGTAATCATTAGATTGATACAAACCAACATAACAAATAACATAACAAATAACATACTTTTCTTTTTATACTGTAACTTGGTTGATATAGCAGGAGAATGCCATTGACAAAGTTGATCTTGATATCAGCAAAGCATTTGGTAAGGTATCCTTGTGGATAAAAAGGTGAAATGTGGGCTTAATGATATGCCTGTTAAATTAATTCATAAACACTCTTATCTAACGCTGGTCAAACAATCTAATGCAAAAAGTATTGATAAGTGGCTCTGCATCAACCACAAAGATCTTTAGTGGAATCCCACAGGACTCTGTCTAAGATCTTGTTTTGTTCATTATTTTTATCAGTGATTTGGCTAATGATGTAGAAAGGATGTTTATCACATTTTTAGAGGACAAAATCAGGGAGAAAGATATTATGATGGATTGCATAATAAAGATTTACCGATATGAAGAAGTCAACAAGATGAAGTCAGACAGTTTTATAGATTTGTTTAGATTCAAATGAATATAAAGATGAAATTTTGGTCCAAGAAATAATTTGCAAAAGTATCATATGGAGAAGCTTTAGTTTGGTTGGAGTTCATGTGAAAAAGGGCTAAGTACTTTAATTGAGCACGTTTACTAATAGGATGCAGTTGCTCAATCAAACCCAATCTTAGATTTATTAACAAAAGTATAGTGTCTAAACACTGGGAAATAATATTGGAACTCTATTCTGCCATGGTGTTTTTTAACTATGTATGTAATATTGTGTTCAGTTCTGGACACCATACTTGGGGAGAGGCATTAACATACTACCATGCATCCAGAGAAAGAATATCAAGCTGATAAAGAACGTTTAAGATATTTTACAGGTATTCCAAAAGTCTTAGTGCAATCTGAAGCTTTAATGGCTTATAACTGTACTAAAACTCTTGGGACAGCTTTTAAATATAGTTTGGAGAGGAGAAATCTGAGATAAGGCATAGTAAATATCTTTAAACGTCTGAAAGATTATAATAGAGGAGACAGAGGTTTTTACTGGATGGTTGGACAAAGATCTTATCCAACTCAAAGATTCTATGGTTATTTAAGTCCCAATTAGAGCTTATGGTATTACTCCTTTTGTGTTTGCCTTTATTTAACAGGGGACTCTAGAAGACCTGAAGGAATTGATCTCTCATGCTGGAATGTGAGAAACTGACCAGTGAAATAGATATTTTTGGTAAGGGAAAACTTCCTGAAGCTCATCTAATTATATTGCATACAGTTAATTCTGCCATTTGACAAAAAGATCTATTCAAAAGTGTTATGGGCTGCCCCAGGAAGCAATGATATTATTCCCTTGCTCAGTAAGCTTCTGTGTCTCCTATTACTTATTGTACCAAATAAAAACTTTTCTGTTTTAATTTAAAGCCCTTCACAGCCTGTATCCAATCTAACTTTGCAGACTTGTTGTACCTTACTCCTCTGACCTCTTTGTTATCCTTTACATATGCCATGGCCATCTGTGTAGCAAGAATAATCTTGTGCATTGTATGTAATCTCCTAGTAAGTACTTGGACTCTTTGACTGACTCAGATGACATGTTTAAAATATAAATAATAATACTAGTTATGCCCTCCCTATAGGGTTGTTGTGTCAATGACAAAAGTGCTATGGATACCATATAGCATTTATAAAATTGCAAGCTATCATTTTCTCATTCATCTCTTCTCGTTTGATGGAGTTTGGACAGAAATGGTCCTGGGATGAGTTGCTGCTCCACTTCTACTCTTTTAGGCTGAATGTTCTGTGGACTCTTACACAGGAGGATAAAAAGATTGCTATTTATAAGTGAATAAAATTAGAATGCAAACTAATCTTCAGTAAGTTCACTAAAAGGACCTTTAGGACAACCCCAGAGCAGATAATTTTTTACTCCATAATAATTTGGAGATTAAGTATTTTGTACGGCAACATATATTAAAAATCGTGTTCTTAAATGTTTGTGGATTGATGATATGTCTGGACAATTATTACTATGTTCTTACGTTTTGATAGAGTTCAGGTCAAAACATTACTATCCAAATATTATTCCTTTATATTCAATATTCCATGACCTATTGCACAGGAGGAGAAAATCATTGCATTTTATCATAATCATATTGAATCATACTGTTATTAGTCCAGATCTGTGACTTCATTAGGACAGGAATACCTAGTGTGGGAACTCCACCTATGATATAGATTGTAAACTTCTCTGTAATTTAATGAATGACTGAAAAAGTACTTATTAAGTGCTTACCACATGCAAAGCTCTGTGCTAAAGTGCTGAGAGTACCAACAAAAGAACGTATTACATGAAGTTTTGACTGAAAATCATACCAAAGTCCTAGTGTTCCTTAGGGTGCTGTAACAAAGCAGAAGATGATGCCTCCTCTCTGATATAACATTTAATACAACAGTTACAATAAAACTGTAACTAATTCTGGTGTTGAATGATGTTGAATGATTTGACAGTGCCAAGAACTTTAGGTGAAGAGAACATTCTTTTCTGGGTTTTTAGTAGCCGTAGCCGTTGAGAAGATGGGGGTTGTAGCATCTGCCCGTTGGTGGCAGATGCCCATTGACTAGTGGTGGTGGAGATGGCAGGCCTTTTCTCCCTAATGATTTCTCCCCTTAGTGATGAATATAGGGGGAGATTTGGAAAAAAAGACTGGTGGTCTGGGAGGAGAGTGTCAATGTAACTTAGAGATAATTGATTTGCTAATGATCACAAAATTCTGGATGTGTTGGAGTTAGGACCTGAACCTGTCTTTTTTTAGGACTATCATGATAGCAAATATTTTTTATTTAGTAAATTAGTGAGCGAGAGTTCTGATTTATAGCTTTGATTCTTCAGCACCCTTGTAAGAAAAGCCTCATATGAAAGAGCAGCTAGCCTTATTGCTTCCATGGACATATGAAAAAGGTCTAATTTCACTGCGTGCTTGGGAATTGACTCCTGTCACTCCATCGTCTTCTCTTTTATTTGCTAAAATCAATCATATATACTCGTGCTACTATCACAAAATATGTTCTGGCCCTGTTTTAGTTCCTTCTGCCTCCCATTTGCATGTGCTAACAAACTTTTAGGTTTAATAAAATATATGACTCATCAGAGAGCATTTTCCCTCCAATATGATAACTTAGAAAATGCACCCTCTGACTGAAAACTGAAACTGAGGAGCAGCCACAGGATATTATTCATGGGTTTATCTATTTAGAGGAGATTCAATAAGCCATGTAAACATCAGATAAGGAGTTAATCACTTATTATAATGTGACTACTTACTCCTCAGAGAGGTTAAGTTTCAGGGTGACGATATGGTAACTAAGGGGTGCCAGCCATCATTTGGTTCCAATACGAAAGACCTTTGGAGTGACTCAGTGGCTCTGAGCACTGGTAATGAGGTGAAAGGCTTTTTCCTCTGGCTTTCTAATCCATGGTTCATTGGCCCTTCAATCAGCCCAAGACAATAAGTATGTAGAGAATTCTCTGAGAAGACAATCAGCTGCCTAGATCACATGCAATTTTTCATCACAATCAAACACAGGAATCTTTTAAAAATAACATCCCTGGAGATCTTTAAGAAAACTTGATATTACTTTTGACTTTTCCTTCTCAATCCCTACTCCTGGCCCACTCTCTCTGCTCCCAATCTGATCAGTTGTCAGTCTTGTCAATTCTAACTCTATACTAGCTCTCAAATCTGTTCTCTTCTTGATATTTCTACTATTAGCACCTATGTGAGTCCTCATTACCTTCCCAGACTTCTGCAATGGGCTCCTCATTGGACCTCCCAATTCTTCCATGCTTCACCCCTCACCTTTCTTTTCCCACTACTGTCAGTTGTCATTTTTCTGCACAGATCTGATTATATATGTATTTATATATGTGCGCATACATGTATGTATGCACATGTACATACATATACACATACGTATATATACATACATACATGTATATTACATACATATACACATATGTATACATACATATATGTATATTACATACATATACATATGTGTGTGTCAATCGCTCTTATGCTCAAAATCCTTCAGTGGCTCCCTACTGCCTATCAGAAAGTTCAAATTCTTTAGTTTGTCATTCAAAGCTCTCTACAATCCTGCATTTTCCCAGTCTTATCACATACTAATCCTTTTCTTGTGTGCCTCACTCATAGAATCATAGATCTAGAGTTGGACAAGACTTCTCTGGTTATTGACCTGAATATTCACCTCTTTGAAATGAAAACCAGATGATGAGCTAACTTCATTCTTGTCCTGTGGATCAACTCATATACTCAATTTGTTGTTCAGTCCTGTCTGACTTTTGTGACCCCATTTGGGATTTTCTTGGCAAAGATACTGGATTGTTTTGCTGTTTCTTTCTCTATCTCATTTTACAGATGAGCAAACTGAGGCAACCAGGATTAAATGACTGGCCTAGTGTCACACAACTAGTAAGTGTCTGAGGCTAGACTTGAACTCATGAAGACGAATCTTTCTGATTCCAGGTTCAGCATTCTGTCTACTGCCTGAATATGGAACATTAATTCAACCCTTCCAATTACTCTCTGGTTGGCTTTTGGGGATACGTTTTGGGAAGCCTGTTGGCCAAGTCACATTCCCTAGTTATGACCTATAAAGAACACTAAAATATATCTAGAACAGTAACTCTCTTAACATGTTAGTCAGCCTCTTTAAAAAATTGCAGCTAGAAGTAGGAATCTAACTAGTCCAACCCACTAATTGTGAAGATGGGAAAAGTGAGGCCCAGTAACTTGCTCTATATCAGACTAGTTGGTATCAGGTGACCTAGGTCTCCTGACTTATAGTTCTATACTTTTAAAATCTTGGTTTTGGGTTTATTTACTGGTTCAATCAAAATATTCTTTATGGGCCTAAACTAAGTTGGTCCAAAGACTGGTTTTGAGCCTACATCCTAATGATGCTATGAAAATGAGCATAAAAATGAAGCACTTATTTAACCAAAAACTTAACATAAAACATGTAACCAAAGTGACTTGTTACAAACTTTTGATTTTATACTTAGGTTTATAAAAGTCACTTGATTGCCCTTGTCTCAGTGATAGCCAATGGTAATATTTCCCCAGATGTCCAGGAAAGCCCTTTCGTCTTGGTTGCACTCATCCAAATCCTTTTACCCATTAATCAAGACCAATGTCTATCTATGTCTACCTCTCCAGGGTAAGAAGCCAGCTCTCACATTTCTCATCTTGTATTTGTCTATACTACATAGACAGCACTGTATATACTGTCCTATTCTCTCATAGTCTGTGGTAGTATACAAGTTAGAATTACATTTTCCCTGACTGCCCCACATGCCTGGCATTCTCTCTCTTCTCATCTCTGCCTCTTGACTTCACTTGATTCCTTCAAGTCCTAGATCAAATCTCACCTACAAGAAGACCTTCCTGATACCCCTTCATGCTAATGCCTTCTCTCCAATGATTACCTCCAGTTTATCCTGTTTGTACCTCTTGGTATAGAGTTGTTTGAATGTTGTCTCCTCTTTGAGTCTGATAGTGACATTTCACCAAACCAGGCCTGAAAGCAGGGCTGGTTTTTTTGGTTTTGTTTTTTTCTTTCTTTGTATCTCCAGTTCTTAGCACAGCGCCTGACATGTGGTAAACATTTAATAAATACTTGCTGGCCTGTTGACTTCTTTATATCTGTGCATATTACTCTCTCTAAAATTCAGCAATTCTTGACCGCTAATAATTTGAGAGACAGCTAAGTGGTACAGTGGATAGAGCACTGGACCCAGCATTGAGAAGACCTGAGTTCAGCAGACATTCATTAGCTATGTAACCCTGGGTAAGTCACTTAACCACTGTCTGCCTCAGTTTCCTCATCTGTAAAGTGAGAATAACAATAGCACCTACCTGTTATGATTATCAAATCAGATATTATATGTACATCACTTTACATACCTTAACGAGCTACAAAATTATTATTATTTTTTATTATACATTATTATTCTAACTTTATGTGTATGTCTTGCCTCTCTGCTTAGATCGTAGCCTCATTATGGGTATAAATCATGTCTCATACTTCTGTGTATCCCCACAGTATCTAGTACAGTACTAGACACAGTAAATTCTTATAAATTGATCACCCTGACTGTATCCCCAGTCGGGAAATCTTATCTTGACTAGAATAAATCAGCCTTGAATAGTTTTATGAAGCAAAACAAGAAGTCGTTCTAAATTGAATCATAGAATTGCTTTGGAGGAGGTCTCAGAAGCCATTTAATAGTAATTAATAATAGCTAGAATTCATATACAGCTTTAAGGTTTGCAAAGACTTCAGTAATTGTCATCTCATTTTAACCTTGCAGCAATCTTGAGAGGTAGGTATTATCCCTTTATCATCATTATTATTATCCTTATCTTATTCTCATTTTACAAATGAGGAAATTGAGTCAGAGGTTACGTGGCTTGCCCAGGGTGACATAGCTAGTAAATGTTTGAGAGAGGATTCAAATTCAGATCTACCTGACTCCAAGTATAACACTTTATACACCACACCATCTAGTACCTATTACCTAGGTCTCCCTGACTCCAAGACAAGAATCTATTATGTTATGATGGTTTTCAAAAAAACCCTTATGTTCTATTGAAATAGAAAGCAAACAAAATATAAGGTTCCTATGAACCACATCCCAGAGTGCCGAAAGAACTGGCTGACTATGATTTCTGAGCCATTGTCAATAATCTTTGAAAAATCCTGGAGAGAAAGAAATGTGTCATTTAATTAGAGAAGGGTAAATGAGTATTGGATGAAAGTATAGATTGTGTGCTTATCAAATCCTCAAATAACACAAAGCTTAGAGGGTAAACCAACATGGTAGATGATAGCCAGGATCCAAAAAGACTTTGACAAGTTTAGTCTAAAAATATGAAATTGAATAGCGATAAATGTAAAGTCCCATACAAGCTAAAAACATCAGTGGTAGAAGTTTAGGATAGTTGAAGCAAGAAGAGACAAGAGTTTTTATGAGAAAGACCTGGGGTTTTAGTAGACTGAAAATTTGATGTTATTATTATTAATAATGATGAGGAAGAGGATGATGAGGATGCTGATAATAACTAATGTTGATGTAGTACTTTACAATTTACAAATTGCTTCATTTATACTCTCTCATTTGTCAACAGTGTCACATGGTAGCCAAAAAAAAGTTTAAACAATCTCACTCCACACTAAGAGAACAAAGAGAGGTCCAGAATGAAGGTGGTGGTGATCCTGCTTCACTATTCCCTGGTCAGACCACATCTGGAGTCCCAAGTTCAGCTCTGGGTACCACATCTGGCACAAACTGGAATGCCTCCAGAAGAAAGAACTCAGAATATGAGCAGAGTTAAGACCATAATCTCTCTAAGGATCAATAGATGAACCAGGGCATATTTATTTGGAAATGATTAAAGGACATATGAGAGCTGTATGCAAGTATTTGGAGAGTTGTCACAAGGAAAGGAGATTAGATGTACATTACTTATCTTCAGGGGGCAAATATATGAGCAATATGTGGACATTGCAGAGAAGCAGATTTGGGCTTGATATATGGAAGACTCTTTAACAATTAGAACAATAACCAAATGGAATAGGCCAACTCAGGAGGTAGAGGGGTTCTCCTCCATGAGATGTCTTTAAGCAGTAACCACTTGATGGAGCTGTCATAGAGAAGACTTCTTTTTTTAGATGAGAGTTGAACTGGATGACCTCTCATCTATGTCCCAACTCTGAGAGCCTGTGTTTACCTATGTTTTAGGAGACTTTTGTCTCTAGCCATCAATCATTTCCCTTTCTGGACCTCTTCTTACCTCTCTTCTTTGGGTGAGCAGAGCAGTTGCCATAGGTACCGAGCCCATCCAAAAGTGTAGCGAAGTGTAGGTGGCATCCACAGAAAAATAAGCAGCATGAAGTAAGCCCGTTAAATAGTAATTGTGCCAGTCATGGTGACACTAACATTACAATGCCAGATAAGTAGCCCAGTGGATTAAGTATAGGAATTGGGGACAGAAAAATGAGGGTTTGAATCCTACCTCAGACACCTACTGTGTGACCCTAGGCAAACCATTTATTTATTACCATTTATTATATCTGTCTGCCTTAGTTTCCAAATTTGTAGAATGATAATAAAACTACAATAATGATAATGATAGCATCTACCTCAGGATCAAATGAGTTAGCACTTAAAACACTGAAAATCTCAGTGTCATATGAATGCTAGCTATTACTATATTACACTTTAAGACTTGTAAAGCATTTTAAATACATTATCTCACTTGACAATCAAAACAATCCCCATTTTACAGAAGAGGAAATTGAGGCTATTCGTCCAGGGTCACACAGCTTGTGCCTGAGGCAGGATTTGAATTGTTTTTCCTATTCTAAGTCTAATCCTGTATCCATTGTGCCACCTAAATCGCTTATTAACAGGCAGAGGTTAGATGCTTTGCCCAGAGTCACGCTGTTACTAAATGTCTGAGGTGGGATCTGAATCTTCAAGTTTGTCCTGGCTTCCGTTTTCAGTATTTTCTGATTTCATGCCTAGCTTCTAATTCCAGCTACACTAGGACTGTTCCAGAATTTTTCCTACTAGCAGCTTTGCTGAGTCTCTTCCTTTCTTCCTGTGGGGTTATCTCCTGGCTATCTTGTGTTCTCTGTGGACCCCAACCTTCTATTCTCATGTCATTCTGCCTATTTGTGTACTCCCGTGCTTTATGTTCCAAACCTTCCCTAACCTGAGGATCCTTCCATCAGTTGCCAAGAAAACCCCAAATGGGACCATGAAGAGTCAGACCCAAATGAAACAAATGAACAACAGCAACATTTCTCTTTTTCTCAAATCCTTATACTTGGCAAACTGATCAGAGGTGAAGGGTATCTTCTCAGATACCATTTGTATCGTAAGCAGGTCTTACCATGTTTTAAACCAAAGAAGGGAATTATACAGAAATGACAGGTATCCCAGCAGAACCATAAAAGAAAGATTTGTGGGCCTCTCAGATCCTGCCAAATCAGGCTTTCTGCCTTGTCTCTCCATAAGGCTAGTGTAGAGGCCCGATAATGCCCATTGTCTTCTTTCACCTCAGTGTCCACTCTGCTGCACCAGAGACAGAAAATAACAGAGGCCACAGTGTGTCTTGCTCTGCCTTCAGCAGGAGCCATCAGGTCTTAATCTCCTAAGGGAGGAATCAGGAAAAGGGCAGGCTAGAATTCCTGACAGTTTCTCTGATCTCAGCAGGAGCAGACATCCAGGGGAGCTGAGCAGACTGTAAAGCATGAATATGCCACAGACAGCTGCAGATACACAGAGAAGCTGGACAATATCTATAGCTAGGAAAAGGGGCTTGGGGATTGGGGTAGAAGGAGAAAGATGAAAGATCCAGACAATCATAGGCTAAAGTTAAGCTTTGAAGATCATCCAATCTAAACTGCTCTTTCCACAAATAAGGAAACTAAATCCCCCATAATGGGTTAAGAAAACTTCAATAAGATCCAAGGTCACAAAGCTTTGTGACCGAAAGTGAAAGGGACAACTTGTTCTGGATCTGATAGCTACCCTAACACAGGCTCCCAAATGGGATATAGAAGTGATGGGAGCTGACATGTATATGCTTGTATACACATGAAAATCTTTAAATAGCTGGAGGACATTGAGTGGGTCATGCATAAATTTTCTCAGGAACATTAATGCTATAGATAATAAGAATGGAATTTTAATACAAAGGACAATCCAAAATCATTGAGGTTGCAGAATGTTCCAGCTGGCATTTCAGAATTTCCTGTAGCAGGGTAGGTCCTAGGTATAGATAGAGTTGGTAGCCACCTTTTTGGTATAGTTTGAGGGGTTCAGCAAGGCTATGCCTATATCAAAACAATCCCCAAAATCAGACCCACAAGTTTTCCAAGGTGCCTATTAGCATATAGCAGATGCCTTGTGGGGGGTGGGAGGGAGAAATGCAGCATCTGCAGTCAGTAGTCTGGAGGAGGGCACCAGTCTTTCCCATTCTGGGGCTGCATACACACAGTGCTGCTGTTTGAAGGCTGACCTTAATCATAATGGTTCTGCAGGATGTGATAATGCTTGGAGGAGGAAGGAAACCAGAGATGGGGTCCTCATCATGATAGAGCAACATGTCCAAGGAGGTTGAAGGCCTCTGTAGGTGTTTGCCTTCTATCTTGGTTTTCTATTCCTTATGTGGTAGATATTTCTATAAAGGGTTTTGTGTGCTAGGCAGTTACTGAACTGCTGCTGGAGGTCGTGGGCATGGAAAAATCCAAATGGATTTGGTTTACGGATTGAGCTAGACAGCTGCTGAGGTCTCTTCCAATTGTGAAAATCTGTGATTCTGTGACTATAATGAATTTGTGTCATAGAATCATGGTGTCATATATTCAAAACTGGAAGGAATCTTGGAGGTCATTTTTAGTAAATTATCCTCATTTTACAAATGAGAAAACTGAGGCTCAGAGAAATGATGCATCAAGGTCTCATTAAAAAATATGCTAAGAATGACAATCTACATTTATATAAAACTGTGGTCTGTATATATCTATCTTGTGAATATTTAGGTATATGATCTCTTTTGAACCTCACAAGAACTTACAAGTTCACATACACTTTGCTTTACTCTCTATGTGACCGCTACTGGCTTTCTTGCCATTCCTCACACACAGCAATCCATCCCCTGATTGTGCATTCTCACCAGCTGTCTCTCCTGCCTGAAATGCCCTCTCTCCTCACCTTCATCTCCTAGTTATCCTGATTTCCTTCCAGACTCTACTTTGCACAAGTCAGAGTCACACACATTCCCTGCATCTCCTCTCCCCGTCTCTAGTGCCTTCACTCTAAGATGACTTCCCATTTACACTGTACATATCTTATACATAATTCTTTGCATGTGTTCTTCCTAATTAGAACATAAGCTTCTTGAGACCAGGGACTATTTTTTCTTTTCTTCATATGCCTAGTGTTTAGCATAATGCCTGGCACATAGTAAGCACTTTAAAAAATGCTTATTGATTGACTTACTGTAGGTGTTATAATTCATAAGGTCTTTAACAGAACCTTCTGAAATCTTCCCTTGCTTTAAAAGCATGGCAGCAGTCCCACTACTAAGTTTATATCTCAAAGAGATCATAAAAAGGGACAAGGACCCACATGTACAAAAATATTTATAGCAGCTCTTTTTGTGGTGGCAAAGAACTGGAAATTGAGGGGATGCCCATCAATTGGGGAATGGCTGAACAAGTTGTGGTATATGAATGTAATGGAATACTATTGTCCTATAAGAAATGATGAGTGGAAGGATTTCAGAAAAACCTGGAGAGACTTATAGGAACTGATGCTGAGTGAGGGGAGCAGAACAAGGAGAACCCTGTAAAGAGAAACAACAACATTGTACGATGACTAACTTTGATAGACTTAGCTCTTCTCAGCAATACAATTCTAAGACAATTCCAAAAGACTCATGATGGAAAATGCTGTCCACATGCAGAGGAAGAACTATGGAGTCTGAATGAAGATTGAAGTATTCTATTTTCTCTTTCTTTCTTTCTTTGTTTTTTTTGTGGTTTTCCCTTTTTGTTCTGATTCTTCTTTCACATGACTAATGTGGAAATATGCTTAATATGATTGTACATGTATAGCCCATATCAGATTGCTTGCTGTCTTGGGGAGGGAGGAGGGGAGAAAAAAATTTGGAATTCAAAATCTTATAAAAGTGAATATTGAAAACTATCTTCACATGTTGGAAAAAATTTAAAAAGTAGAAAAAAGAAAAAATAATAAAAAAGTAAAAGCATTCCAGAGGTCTGCGGTACAGTGCCTGACCCACCATTTCCATCATTAGAATCTCTCTTTTGGCCAATGCGTTCTTTATAGAAGGTCACTGTTAAGATACACTTACCTTATTCTAGAAATATTATGGATGTGACTAGGGTTAAAAAAAGATAGGGGTATAGTCAGAAAGGATAAGGTCTCTCAACGATACTTCTCTCTGTCATGAACAAATTAGCAACTACAAGGCTCTTTCAATAAATTAATTTATAGGCTATGACCACTTTGAAAGCAGAGAGCAGGGTTCTTTGGGCTGAAAGACAAGTAGTTTTTTCTGTCATGGAGAAGAGCTAAACAACTCAGAAGTACAGGACAGGGAGGACATGCCCACCTGAGTTATCATAGGCTTTAGGATGCACCAAGAGGACAGAAAAACCCAAGCTGGAGTCTATAAAACAAAAAGAAAGAAAAGACTGAAGCAAGCCTATTTCACCATTTGGCTTCAAGATGGTTCTGACCTTGAAAAGTCTTAAAATTCCCCTCTCCCTTTTCATTAGTTTTTTCTTGCATCATGGTATATTTCTCCAGCTAGTCCAACTGCAGATTCCTCACATATAGGTGAATTACTTTCTCCTTCACTACCCCAACCTGACTTCAGTCCAAGAAAGCCCAGAGTTTGAAACAGAGAGTCAAGTTTGATGGGAAAATGCAGGGAAAAAAAGCCTGGAGTCAAGGTCTTTGGAGTGGATTCAGGACAGTTAGACTGGTTGGTAGTCATACCGACAGCATTTCCAGACATCTGCTTTTTTTTCTTCCTTCTTTCTTTTTCTTTTTGGAAGCATCTTTCTGCATGGAGCCACATCGCAAATTACTACTATGGAATAGAACAGAAAGAAATATTGACTGGGAAATTTGTTTCTGTTATTTCCCTAAGTGTGTTATGTCTACCATTAGTATGTAAACTCTTGGAAGGTAGGGATTGTTTTTTCCCTTTTATATCTCAGGAGCTTAGTTCAATGCTTGACATTTATTGCTTTCATTCATACATTCAATTTTTGTAGGGTAAAAGAGAATTTAAGCCTCGGTAAATTAAGTAGTATTCAAAGCCAATTCATAGGTAGAGTTATCTTAAAAACAAACAAAACTGTGTCTCCCTATCTCCCTCAGTTTGGAAGGTCAAAGGCCTGGTCCCATTATGATCAATAGGGGAACTTTGATCTGATCCCTTTCTAACTTGGGCTGGTTTGCTTCCCTCCCCTCCTTAGACTGTCCTGGTGGCTCCCCACTCCTGGGGCCTAGCCATATTCCTGCTGAACTTAAGTGTCAACATCTAATCACAGCTTAGCCTGCAGCAGTTCACAACTTCCAACCTCAGAGGTCCCCGATCCTCGGGTTCTATAGTATCTGGGATTATAAGCCTGCACAAGGAGTTACATTTGAAAAACCAAGGATGATCTTTGACCATTTCATTTCATGCTGTTTATTTCTCAGTTGAAGAAGTCGTAAAATAAGGATGAAAAACTAAGCACACAGATGTTATGAGATTATGCCATGTAAACTACCTTGCCTTTGTGAAGATTGTCCCTAGCAGGCAAACTGGGAAGACCCTTCTGTCCTCTTCTACCCCTTCTCAACCCACCCCTCTGACTTTATCAGGAAGAGAAGATGGGCTGATGAGCTATTCATAAGGCAAGACCAAGGGATGATGGGGGAAAGCCAGAGTAACACCTTGTTAACCTGTAATGTGAGGAGCAAGCAAGAAGGGCCTTCCATATGTTGGGTGGAGCTCCTTTGGTGAACTCTTGGGAGGACATGGACAAAAGATATACAAGACGAGCATCTTCAGGTGGGTTGTGATCTGCATCTCTGGAGGGAATTCTCAAATCCATGAGAGCGTAGATGCATGTAGGTATCTGAGTACTTTCTCCTAATTAATTGTTGGTATGGGTATTGCTTCCCCCTCCTCAAATGCAGAGAATGTTGTTTTTTTCTCTGTTATCTGTAGAGCCTGCCACCATTCCTGACACGTTGCTGTTATTGTTCAGCTGCTCAGTTGTGTCTGACTCTGTGACTCCATTGGCCATACCGTCCCTGGTGCTTTCTTGGCAAAGAAACTAGAGTGGCTTGCCATTTCCTCCTCCAGTAGTTTAAGGCAAACAGAGGTTAAGTGACTTGCCCAGGGTCACCTAGCTAGTAAGTGTCTGAGGCCAGATTTGAAGTCAGGTCTTCCTGACTTCAGGCCCAGTGACCTAGCTGCCTCTGGCACTTAAAAATGCTTGCTAAATTAACTTGAGTAGACAGGGAGTCAAAAGACAGGATTTTTTTTCTTCCTCCTCAATTTTCCTTGGATTATACTAAATTAGTTAAAGGACTAACTGCCTACACTGACAGACAGGTAGATGGTGCAGTGGATAGAGTGGTAAACCTAAAGTCAGGAAGATGTGAGTTCAAATCCAGCCTCAAATACTAGATGTGTGATCCTAGTAAGTCACTTAACCTATATTTCCCTCAGTTTCCTCATCTACAAAATGGGGGTGATAATAGTACCTACCTCCCAGGCACTTTACAAATCTTTGAGTGCTATGTAAAAATTTATTACTATTATTATCATCACAATTAATGAGTCTTGGTACAACATTTTTAGGTACAACACTCCTAGGACCATATGGTTCTCCCTCCAGGAACACTACAACAGCTTTACCCAGCCGCCATCAATCAGGTCATGTGGCTCTCATCTTTCTTGGGGTCATGTGGCTAAGAGGCACTGCCACTGCCTAGCCATGGCTACCATTGATGGATCCCTGGGCGAAAGACCTTTTGGATGAACAACCTGCCAGGGTTGTGAGGATCAAACGAGATAATATTTTTTAAGTGCTTAACACGGTGCCTGGCACATAGTAGGTACTATATAAATGATAGCTGTCA